>NC_139037.1:40616912-40914768 GCF_964662115.1 Mustela nivalis | reverse complement strand
CTAGATGTCCATCAACAGATGAATGGATAAAGAAGATGTGGTATATATACACAATGAAATACTATGCAGCCATCAAAAGAAATAAAATCTTGCCATTTGTGACAATGTGGATAGAACTAGAGGGTATTATGCTGAGTGAAGTAAGTCAGTCAGGGAAAGACAATTATCATATGATCTCCCTGATATGAGGAAGTTGAGAGGCAAAGTGGGGGGTAGGGTGGTAGGAAAGGAATAAATGAAACAAGATGGGATCAGGAGGGAGACAAACCATAAGAGACTCTTAATCTCACAAAACAAACCAAGGGTTGCCAGGGGGAAGGGGGTAGGGAGAGGGTGATTGGGTATGGACATTGGGGAAGGTATGTGCTAAGGTGAGTGCTGGGAAGTGTGTAAACCTGGTGATTCACAGACCTGTACTCCTGGGGCTAATAATACATTATATGTTAATAAAAAATAAAAATTAAGAAAAAAATCTCTGCAAAAATAAAGCAATCTTTTTTTCTTGTCTAGTTTAACATTTTTTCTTTGTCTTTGGTTTAGTAGTTTTATTATGATTGATTTAGGTATGGATTTCTTCATACTTAGCCTCATTGGTGTTCTTAAGCCTTCTTGAGTTGATGGGTTGATGTTCTAAAACTTTTGAAGAAGTTGTAGTCATTGCTACTCTGTTTTCTTCTTGGACTTCAGTTACTGATACGTTAGCTCTCCTTTTTGTGTCTTCTATATTTCTTAACTTCTCTCCAAATTTTTCCAAACAGTTTTGTCTCCATCCTTAAGTCTGGATACTTTTTTCTGCTTTATCTTCCAGTTCATTAATTCTTTTATTATCTGTGCACAGACTGCTGAATAATCCATTTACTGAGCTCTTAATTCAAGTTATTTTATTTTTCAGCTCTCGAATTTCCTTTTTCCTTTTGTTTTTAGATCACTGCTGGAATTCTCAAATCTTTCACCGGCTTGAGCATAGGAAGTATAGTTATTTTAACATTTGTGTTTGATAGCTTCAGTGTCTGGAGCTTCTGTGTCTGTTTCTATTGACTTTTATTTCGGTTAATTTTCACATTGTCTTTTTTTCTTATGGTCTGGTTATTTTTATTGCATTTTGGACATTGTATTTATAGAAAGTTTTGAGGCATAGGATCATGTTAGTTTACTCCTCTGTCATGGGGATATTAGCCCTTTAGGATTACTTTACTAAAATATCACTTCTTGAGAGGATTTTATAGCTGAATAGAAGTCCTTGCCAGGGTCTACCTATGGTTCATACTTATGCCCAGGATATGGATTTTTGTGGTCTCAAGCCAGATTGATGGTGCCTTACTAGTCCTTTATTTACTTGCCGGGTTGGAATATCAATCCCTCTTATTCTCAAGTCTAGCAAATTTATAGGTTGACCTCTTGGCCTCTCAGTTTTCCCACCTCAGAATTAGCAAATGTCTCCTGGAGGAAAGTGACCTCAACTGCTGTGCTCTACCCCCAGGGTCTTCATTCTTTCCCAAATCCTATTCCGGCAATTCTTTATGATCATGGTGGAGCTCTTTGGTGCTTTCAAGCATATTTTATTTTATTTATTTTATTTTTCTAGATTCTCTAATTATCTTTTGTGGTAGGCTTAGTGGGAATTCCATTACTTGAAATGGAAGCATTTTGCTTAGTTCTTTTCCTTTAAAATTGGCTTGTCTTGAAAAAAAGAAAAGTGAACCTCTGCTTTACTTGATATACAATATTCTACATGGACAAAAAGTCAAAATAAGAATAGTAAAACTTGAAGATTTTTAGTAGAAAATAGTGGGCCCTATCTTAATATTCTTAAGACAGAAGTGTCCAGAAAGTGTATCTAAAGGAAATAACTAATAAATTAGACCAAAAGAAAATATGAAGTTTATAAGAACAAAAGCCACCAAAACCAAGGTTAAAATTCAAGTCCATTTCAGAAACTATTTTTAAACCTTCATAATAGCCCAAAGATTTGTATCCAGAATAAATTTTTAAAAACCCAATTGGAAAAAGATGGCAAAAGACACAATGGTCCAGGAGAGGATGCTTTAGTGATCAATAAGCATATGAAAAGAAGCTTAACAGGCCAGTAATTAGGGAACTCAAAATTAAAGCAAAGAAATGTTTTATGTCCATCATAGAATAAAAAAAAAATCTGATTAGTATTTGAAACTTATTGGAGAGACAGGAAGTCACCCTGAAAGCCAGAGTACAAATGAGACCAGCTCATTGTACTTCAGATAGCAATATCTATTGAAAATTGAAGAATATTCCTTGGGGCACCTGGGTGGCTCCGTAAGTTAAGCATCAGTCATCAGCCGGTTAAGCCTCAGTCAGTTAAGGCTCACTGGGCTTTTCTCCCTCTCCCTCTGCTGCTCCCCCTGCTTGTGTGTGCTCTCTCTCCCTATGAAATAAATAATAAATAAAATCTAAAACAAACAAACAAACAAAAAAAAACATTGGATAATACTCCCTACAGGGAGCTACAGGCTTTTAATTTATTTTTATTTTTATTTTAGATTTTATCTATTTATTTGAGAGAGTGAGAGAGCAGAACCAGGGTGGGGGTAGGAAGGGAAGGCGGAGATAGGGCAGAGGGAGAGGGAGAAGCAGGCTCCTTGCTGAGCAGGGAGCCCGACGTGGGACTCGATCCCAGGACTCTAGGATTATGACCTGAGCCGAAGGCAGATGCTTAATCAACTGAGCCACCCTTGCACCCCAAATAATACTCCTTTTGACTCAGCCATCCCAAAACTAATTATAAACCCTTGAGGTTTTGAACAGTGCATAAAGAATCAGGGTCTTTATTGTACGCCATTAGCAGTGATAAAAAATGGGAAATAGCCTGTGTTCTTCAATAAGAAAATGGGTTTAAAGCAGGTATTTTATATATTAGATTAATATAAGATAGTTAAAGTTACTGAACTAGATCTATGTGTATCAACATGGATAAATTTTGAGTATGAATTGATGAATGGAAGAACACATTGAATGGCAATTTGTACAATAGAACAAAATGTAAAGTTTAAAGTAAGGAAAATAGTACTATGCATGGGAAATACCTTATTTGTCAGCCTGTTAACGAGCTTTCTGATTTAGAAGAATATCATCATAATTGAATAATGAGATGCTGCTTAGCATATTGTTCAAAAATGTTTCCCCCCTCCAGTTACATTTTTGAAAAGTAAATAAGTGCAATTATTTACATTCTTAATGTAAACAGCATGGTCAGTTTTCTCCTAAATCTGTCTCTCTTATAGTGATGAGTTTGTAATTTAAAAGAGTTGAAAAGGGAAAAATTTTTAATGTATTTTGGGGAGTTCCTAAAATAAATGAGTCTGTCTGTGAGACTTATAAAATTGGTAAAAATATAAACCTTCCTATTGACCAGTTACTGAACTCATAAATTTTTTAAAATATTTTATTTATTTATTTATTTACTTGACAGAGTGAGAGAGAGGGTGAGAAAGAGATCACAAGTAGGCAGAGGGTAGGCGACAGAGAGGGAGAAGCAGGCACCCCACTGAGCAGAAAGCCTGATGTGGGGCTTGATCCCAGCCTCCTGGGATTATGCCCTGAGCCAAAGGCAGAGGCTTAACCCACTGTGGCCACCCAGGTGCCCCTGAACTCATAAATTTAAATTTTTGTTGAATACTATTCTAAAAGTCATTGATAGTTATAGATTGTTTAACTCTGGCTTAAAAATAATTATTGATTAACAAATGTCCGTTAATTGTGTTTTCCTGATTCTGTATACATGTAAAGAAAAAAATGTTGGCAGTTAGTATAATGTAGATTTATTTTAGCACACAAAGGTTGGCTGGCATCAAAAGGGGAAATGACGTTCCCTCATTCCTGCTCTACCCCTTTTCTCTAAAGCCTTTTTGGCTCAGTGGAAGCAAAGGGTTCATGAGACCTTTGCATTTTAGAGATGGCAGCAGCAGACAAAAAAATGGTTACCTTATAAGACAAACAACTGAAAATTTCAACCAAATATTCATAAATCTCTGGAGGAAGGAGGCCTTCTAAGGGAAGAAGTGGTAGAATTATTATAATGAACACTTTTGTCAGATTTGACTGTGTACCCCCACACACACGGCTTCCCTGTTTATCATTCTTGTGTACCTGGTCCTCTCTATTTCTACCAATATCATTTACCGCAGGCCACAGTCCGCCCCCTTCCCCCCCCCCAACCATAGCAGGGTACTAAACACAACAACAGTATAACAAACAGATAAATCTAAGCCATGTTATGTTATGTTGAAACATAAACAGATTTTATTCCAGTGGATATGAGGAGCCACTGGAGAGTTTGATTCACGGAAGGGTTACGATCTGACTTAATCGATCACAAGTCCAATCAAACTTTGTTGAGAATAACCATGAGGAGTCTGGGCAGAAGTTTGATTGGGGCCATTGCAGTCATCCTGGGAGAGGGCAGCGTTAAAGTTGTTAAGAGAGAGGGGCTTGGACTCTGAATGTATTTTGAAGACTGAACGGACTAAATGCATTGATGAATTTGATGTGGAGTTTGAGATATGGTTAAGAGTGATCCCAAGTTTTTTCCCTTGAGCTCTGGAATTAAGAGCTACCTTTAACTGAGATGGGGAATGTTGTGGGCAGGGCAGGTTATGGGGGAGAATTTCAGGAGCTTGGCTTCAGGTGTGTTAATTTTGACTTGATTATTAAACATGCAAGTGGAGATGTTGAATGGGCATAGAGTGTTAATATAACAGGAAGAAGGAATATGAGCAAAGTCAGAGAAGCGATAAAGACAGTGAAGCTTTAAATGTTCACACAGAGGGGTGCCTGGATGGCTTAGCTCAGGGTTGCAGGATCGAGCCCCACCATGGACTGTGTGGCTGGGTGTGGAGACTGCTTAAGATTCTTTCTCTCCCTCTTCCTCTGCCCCTCACCTCCCCTCAAAAATATTTACACAGAGTAAGGCCCTGCTGACCTGCATCTTGAGTCCCCTAGCCATAGTGTAGAGCAGAGGTCAGTGGCTCTGGATTTCAGCCACTGTAGTTGATTTTCACCATCACAGCCCAGTGGAACATACCTTTCATGCTGCAGTTAATCATGGCTAAAGAATTTTCTACATTTTTTTCTAGTTTTTTTCTAAAGATATAATTGGCATATATAAGCTTAAGGTATACAACATGATTTCATATTTATATATATTGCAAAAGGAGTCCCACAATAAATTTAGTTAACATCTATCATCTCACATGGCTACAATTTTTTCTTATGATAAGAATGTTTAAGATCTGCTTTCTTAGCAACTTTCAAATATACAATAAAGTCTTCCTAATTGTGATAGCCATGCTGTCTATTACATCCTCAGAATTTATTTATCTTATGACTGGAAGTCTGTACCTTTTGACTACCTTCATTCATTTTCCCACCCTCTTCCCCCTGCCTCTGGTTACCACCAATCTATTCTCTCTTTTGATGGGTTCAATTTTTTTTTTTAAAGATTACACATATAAGTGAGATCGTATAGTATTTGTCTTTCTTTGTCTGATTTATATGACTTAGTGCAATGCTGCAAGGCCCATTTATGTTGCTGCAAATGACAGGATTCCCTTCCTTTTTAGGGTTGAATAATATTTTATGGTACATACCATATTTATCCATTCATCTATTGATGGACACATAGGCTGTTTCCATATCTTGGGCTATTAGAAATAGTGTCACTATGTACATGGGGGGTTAACTATCTCTTCCAGATAGTGATTTCATTTCCCTTGGATATATGCCTAGTGGGGTGATTGCTAGATAATACAGTAGAACAATTTTTAATTTTTTGAGGAACCTCTGTATTGTTTTCCATACAGGCTGCACTAATTCCCATTTCTACCAGCAGGGCACAGGGGTTGCTGTTTCTTCACATCCTTGCCAACACTTGTTCTCTCTCTTATTTTTATCAGCCAGTTTGACAGGTGTGATGGAATACCCCACTGAGGTTTTGACTTGCGGCTCTCTTGTGATTTGTGTTGTTGAGCCCCTTTCCATGTACCTGTTGGTCATCTATATATCTTCTTTGGAAAAATGTTATTCAGACCCTCCTTGCATTTGCATTTTTGATCATTTGGTTGTTTTTGTTTGTGTTTCGCTGTTGAGTAGAATGAGTTCCTTATATATTTGGATACGAACCCCTCAGCAGATATATGGGTTGCAAAGCATTTTCTTTCATTCTGTAGATCACTTTCTCATTTTGTTGATCATTTAGTTTGCTGTGCAGGAGTTTTTTTAATTTCAACCTGGCCCGACTTGTTTTTGGTTACTTGTGCTTTTGGTGTCATAGCCCAAAGATCATGGCCAAGACCACTGTCAAGGAGTTTCCTCCCTGTGCTTTCTTCTAGGAATTTTATGGTTTCAGGTCTTACATGTAAGTCTTTAATCCATTTGGGGGTTTATTTTTGTGAATGGTGCAAGATAAGGGTCCAGTTTCCTTCTTCTGCTTGTTAATATCTAGTTCTTCTAGTGCCCTTCATGAATAGCCTATCTTCTTCCCATTGAGTGTTTTTGGCTCCTTTTCTGACATTAGTTGACTGAATACACATGGGTTTATTTATAGACTCTCAATTCTGCTCCATTGGTCTGTGGTCTTTTGCCAGCACCCCACTGTTTTGATAATTAGAACTGTGTAATATAGTTTGAAATGTGATCCCACCATGGTTGTTCTTTCTCTTTGACTTTTTGGGATCTTTTTTTTTTTTTAAGATTTTATTTTTCTATTTTAAAGAGAGAGAGAGAGCATATGAGCTAGGGGAGGGGCAGAGGATGAGGGAGAGGGAGGGGGAAAGAATCTCATGCAAACTCCGCACTGAGCATGGAGCCTGACGTGGGGCTTGATCTCACCACCCTGAGATCAGGACCTGAGCTGTCAGATGCCCAACTGGGACTGAGTCACCCAGGCACCCCTCTTTGGGACTTTTTAGAGTTCCAAATAAGTTTAATACATTTTTTTACTTCTGTAAAAAATGCCACTGGAATCTTAACAGGGATTGCACTGAATCTGTAGATGGGTAGTATGGACATTTTAACAATAATCTTTCAGTCTATAAACACAGCATATATTTCCCCTTATTTGTCTCTTATTCAGTCTCTTTCTTCAATGTGTTATGGTTTTCAGTATAGAGATCTTTCACTTTGTTGGTAAAGTTTATTCCTACGTATTTGATTGGTTTTTAATGCTATTATAAATGAAATTGTCTTCTTTATTTATTTTTCAGATGATTTATTAGTGTGTAGAAATGCTACTGATTTTTGTATGTTGATTTTGCATTCTACAACTACTGAATTTGTTGATTAGTTCTAATAGCTTTTCTTTTTGTATGTGGAGTGTTTAGGGTTTTCTGTATATACAATCATGTCACCTGCAGAGACAATTTTCCTTTTTCCTTTGAATGCCTTTTATTTCTTCTCCTTCTCTTCATCCTCCTCCTTCTTCCTTCCTTCTTCTTCTCCTTGCTCTTCTTTCTTTCTCTCCCTTTCTTTCTTTCTTTCTTTCTTTCTTTCTTTCTTTCTTTCTTTCTTTCTTTCTCCTTTTTTGTTTTCTTGCCTGATTGCTAGGGCTATGAATTGCAGTATTGAGCTGAATAGAGTGATGAGAGTGGGCACATGGTCTTGCTCCTGATTCTTAGAGCAAGAGTTTTCAGTCTCTCACCATGAGTATGTTGGTGACTGTGGACTTGTCATATATGGCCTTTTTTATGTTGAGGTGCATTCCTCCTATACTCAACTTGTTGAGAGTGTTCATCACAAAACAATGTCTTTTGTTGTATGCCTTTTCTACATCTATTGAGGTGATCATATGATTTTTATCTTTCATTCTATGTATGTGGTATATCACATTATCAATTTGCATATGTTGAACCATTATTGCAGAGCAAGGATAAATCTCACTTAATCACAGTGTATGATCCTTTTAATGCAGTGTTGAGTTCCAGTTTGCTGGGATTTTGTTGAGAGTTTTTGTACTATATTTGTCAGGGATGTTGGCCTATAGTTTTCCTTTCCTGTAGTATCCGTATCTGGCTTTGGTATTAAGGCAATTATGGCCTCTTAAACTGTGTTTGGGAGTGTTCCCTCCTCTCTGATTTTTTGGGAAGAGTTTGAGAAGGACTGGTTTTAATTCTTCTTTAAATATTTAGTAAAATTCAGCAGTGAAACCATCTGGTCCTGGGCTTTTCTTTGTTGGGAGGTTTTTGATTACTAATTCAATCCTTTATCATTGTTGGTTTGTTCAGATTTTCTATTTCTTCATGGTTCAGTGTTGGTAGATTGTAGGTTTCTAGGAATTTATCCATTTCCTCTGGGTTGTCCAATATGTTGGTATATAACTGTTCACAGTAGTCTCTTTTTATTTCTGTGGTATCAGGTGTAATGTCTCCTCTCTCACTGAAAATCTTATTTATTTGTTATTTATTAAATACTTATTTATTAAGTCTTCTCTCTTTTTTTTCTTGGTTAGTCTAGCTAAAGGATTGTCAATTTTGTTTATTTTTTTTCAAGAACCCACTCTTGGTTTTATCAATTTTTTCTATTGTTTTCCTGTTCTCTACTTCATTTATTTCTGTTCTAATCTTTATTATTTCTTTCCTTCTGCTAATTTTAAGCTTAGTTTGTTCTTTCTCTAGTTCCTTGAAGTATAAAGTTAGGTTGTTTATTTGAGATTTTTTTTTCTTGGTGTATGCATTTTTTTCACTATAAACTGCACTATAAGAACTGCTTTTGCTGTATCTCACAGTTTGGTTTGGTTTTGTTGTGTTTCTATTTTCATTCATCTCAAGGTATTTCTTTAATTTTTCTTTTGGTTTCTTCTTTGATCCATTGGTTATTCAGGGGTCTGGTGTTTAATTTCCATGCTTATGTGAATTTTCCAGATTTCCTCCAGTTATTGATTTCTAGTTTCATACCATTGTGTTTGGAAAGGATAGTTGGGAGGATTTTAGTGTTCTTAAATTTGCTAAGACTCATCTGTGACCCAACATACTATCTATCCTAGAAAATGTTCCATGTGCACTTGAGAATTACGTGTATTCTGCTATTGCTAGATGGTATGTTTTGTATATGTTTGTTTGGTCTCTAGTGTTGTTGAAATCTTCTGTTTCCTTATTAATTTTCTGTATGGATAACCTATTCATTTTTTTTGAGAGTGGTTTATTAAAGTTCCCAACTATAATTATATTGCTATTTATTTTTCCTTTTAATTCTCTTAATATTTGCTTTATATATTTAGATGTTCTGATGTTGGGTGCATAAATATTTATAGTTGTTATATTGTCTTGATGACTTGACCTATCATATAATAATTTTCTTTGTCTCTTTTGACCATTTTTAGCTTGAAATCTATTTTGTCTGGTATAAGCAAGCTACCCCTGCTTTCTTTTGGTTACTGTTTGCTTGAAGTATCTTTTTTTATCCCTTCATTCTGTTTTTGCATGCCATTAAAGCTAGAATCCCTTATAGGCCACATATAGTTAGATCTTGTGTTTTTATACCTTCAGCCTTTCTGTTTTTTTGATTGGAGAATTTAATCCATCTATATTTATAGTTATTATTGATAAGTAAGGACTTAACTCTTGCCATTTTTAAAAACTGTTTTCTGTGTTGTAGATTTACTGTTTTTTGCTTATGTTGCTGTCTTGTTTTATGATTTGATGGCTTTTTGTAGCTGTGTACTTTGGCTTCCTTATCATAATCTTTTGTGTATCTACTACAGGTTTTTCCTCTTTGATTACCATAAGACTTATATTAAATATATAAATCCTATTTTAAACTGGTAATGACTTCAATATCATACATAAATTTCATACATTTACTTCCCCTCTTGTATTTAGGTTATTCATGTTACAATTCACATATTTTTTGATATTATGTATCCTGTAACAAATTATTGTAGTTATGGTTATTTTTAATATATTTGTTTTTTGACTTGTAAAAAATTGAAATGTAATTAACATACAGTGTTATATTAGTCTCAGGTATAAAATATAATGATTCAACAATTCAATATATTACTCAGTGCTCATCTTGATAAGTGTATTCTTAACCCCCTTCAACCCCCTTAACCCCCTTCCATCTACTTATCTCCCCTCTGGAAACCACTGGTTTATTCTTAATGTTTAAGAATCTGCTTTTTAACTTTTAAATGGGAGTTGTAAGTGAATTATGCACTACCATTACAATTTTAGAGAATCTGCCTTGGCTGCATATTTACCATTGCCATTGAATTTTATATATCCATTCATATGCTTATGACATTAATCAACATCCTTTTATTACCACTTGAACATCACTTACCATTTCTTATAGGGAAGGGTTGTGGTGATGAAATCCTTCAGCTTTTGTTTGTTCAAGAAAGTCTTTCTGTCCTTCATTTCCAAAGGCCAGTTTTGCTAGGATAATATTCTTGGTTGACAGTTTTTTTTTCCTTTCAGTATTTTGAACATATCATCCCACTCTCTCCTGGCCTGCGAGGTTCCTACTAATAAATCTGCCCACCATCTCACGGAGGTTCCCTTGTATGCGATGAGCTGCTTTTCTCTTGCCGCTTTCAAGAATCTCTCTTTGTCTTTGTTGACAATTTAATTGTAATTTATTTTGGTGGTGTTCTTTTCAAGTTCAACCTATTTGGGGTCCTTTGGGCCTCATGAATCCAGACATCTGTTTATTTCTCCAAGTTTGGGAGTTTTCAGCCATTATTGCTTTAAGTATACTTTCTGTCCCTTTCTTTCTTCTCTCTTTCTGTGATTCCCATATTATCTATATTGTTCCTTTTTTATTTTTTTAAAGATTATTTATTTATTTATTTGACAGAGAGATCACGAGTAGGCAGAGGCAGGCAGCAGGGGGGTGGGGGTGGGGAGCAGGCTCCCTGCCAAGCAGAGAGCCTGATGTGAGGCTCGATCCCAGGACCCTGAGATCATAACCTGAGCTGAAGGCAGAGGCCCAACCCACTGAGCCACCCAGGCACCCTATATTGTTCCTTTTAATGGTGGTATTCCTTTAGTCCCGTGGGATGTAGGCTTTCCTCACTCTTTCATTCTTTTTCTTTTTTCTTCTCTCACTAGATGTTTTCAAATGAATCTATCTTCTTGTTTACTGCTTCTTTTTTCTGCTTGGTCAAGTCTGATATTGAACTCTTTATTGAATCTTTAGTTCGGTCATTATATTCTTCAGCTCAGGATTTTTTGTTTGGTATTTTGGAGGGTTTCTGTTTCTTTGTTGAAATTCTCATTTTGTTTATGTTTTCTCATTTGTTCATTGTTTTCTTAATTTTTGGTTGTTTGTATGTTCTTGTAGTTTACTAAATTCTTTAAGCGGATCATTCTGGATTCTTCATCAGGCAGTTTATAGATATCCATTTCTTTAGGGTCAATTACTAGAGCATTATTAGTTCCCTTTGTTCATTTCATATTTTTCCTATTCTTCATGATTCTTGATTCCTTGAGTTGGCATCAGCACATTTGAGTAAGCTGTCTACTCTTCCAGACTTTATAAATTTGCTTTGGCAGAGATAATTTTTCCCCAGTTAGCTAATTTTGGGGTTTTGGAGGGGTCAAGTTGTAGCATCCTCAGTCAGGTGGGGTTTGCTATCACAGGTCTCTATTTGGGTGAGGCCACTGCTCATGCTCTGAAGTTAGGGGGTTGCTGCTGGTTGGGAGCATTCAGATAGGACCACTGGCTTTGTTCCCTGTCCAGGTGCATCTACAGGATGCCTAGATTCTCTGGGCAAGCTTCCTGGTCAGGTGGGACTGAATGCTATACTCAGCAGTTGGGCAGGGTTGCAGATTTGTCTTCTGGTCCAGATGGGACCATAGAATGGGCTCCATAGCCATTGCAGCTTGGTGGCTAGGGACTCAACTTGGTAAGAACTGCCCACCAAGCTCCCGAGCCAGATGGAGCCACTGGCTTGGCTCTGCAGTTGGGCAAGGCCATTGGCTAGGCTCTCAGCTCGGGTGTCTTTGTAAGTGGGGCTATAGGATGGGCCACACATCTTCCCAGGTGTTACGGTTAGTTTCCCTAGTTGGATAGGGCTGGAGGCCATATTTAGGCATAGAAGGGGTTTCACATTTGCTTCCCAGGCCAGGCAGGGTTAGGGAGCAGGCTTCATGGCTGGTATGGATCACTGGCTTGGGACCCAAATCAGAAAAAATGTCTGCTGGGCTCCCTGGCCAGACAGGGCCACTGGCTCAGCTCTGTAGATGGGCAGAGTCATAGGCTGGGCTCTCTGCTTTGGTGCCACTGCAAGCTGGGCTGTAAGGTGGACCACACAACCCCCTGGGTGTTCTGGTTAGGCTTCCTGGGCAGGTGGGACTGAAGGCTCTACTTTGCAGCAGGTAGGGCCAGAATCTGCTTCCCTGCCTGGATAAGTGGTAGAACAAGCTCGCAGACTGACATGGCTCTTTGGCTGGGGACCTGAATCAGGCAGAACTGCCCAGCGGGTTTCTCATGGGAGAAGGCCACTGGCTTGGCTCTGTGGGTGGACAGAGGGCTCTCTGCTGAGCTGCTTCTCTAAGTGGACTGTAGGATGGGCTGAGTAGCCACCACCTGGCTGGGCTAGATGGGGGTGGGGGAACTATATTCAACAGTAAATATCTGCTTCTCTGCCTGGACAGGGTTGCAGAACAAGCTCCACAGCTGGGAAAACTTATAGAATGGGGACTCAATCAGTCAGAGCTTAGCCCACTGAGCTTCCTGGGGAGACTGGGTCACCGACTTGGCTTTGCTGATGGGTAGAGCTATTGGCTGGGCTAAGAATTTCAAGCATTTTATTGTGTGCCAGGCACTGTATTAAGCACTCTGGAGGCATTACCTTATTGAATTGTTTTAATAACACTGTAATTAGTCCCATTCTGCAGATGAGAAAACTGAAGTTGATAGTTATTAGGGAGCAGGAATGAGGGGGAAAGGAGGGAAGCTGGGATTCAAATCCAGGGCTACATGATTCCAAAGCTCCATGTTCATAACCTCTATGCCTTTCTGTTTGTTATTTCAGAGACCTCTGTTGGTCTCTTCCCAGGTGAGAGCATATAGATTCTTAGTTCTGATGGCTTCTCCTTAGCTTTGTGTCCTTTTTCTCTGTCATAGAATTTACCATTTCTATGGGGCAGGTTAAAGGGGATCTGTCTGCTGTGCAGTTTCTGCTATTACATACAAATATCACAGAATCACAGGCACAGTTAAAAAAAAAAATCTTTGAGGGGTACCTGGATGGCTCAGTGGGTTAAAGCCTCTGCTTTCGGCTCAGGTCATGATCCCAGGGTCCTGGGATCAAGCCCCGCATCAGGTTCTCTGCTCAGCAGGGAGCCTGCTTCCTCCTCTCTCTCTCTCTGCCTGCCTCTCTGCCTACTTGTGATCTCTGTCTGTCAAATAAATAATAAAAAACAAAATCTTTAAAAAAAAAATCTTTGAATATGCCAGTATCTGGGGGAATCTTCTTTGAGGTAGTCTTTAAAAACTAGTGATAATTCTATTTTAATGACTTTTTCCACTCTTTTTTTTAAATTTTGCCAGAGATTTTATGTACATGTCAAGCCTCCCAAAAGCCTATTAATGTCCTCAAATTGTAAGGGTTAGAAATCTCTCTTCTTGCACAAATCCCTAATATCTGGCAAATGTGTCAGACAAGTCAAGTAGGCTGTAGGGAGGTGTCAGGGATATAAATGGGAAAGGAGTCTGAGCTTAAAAAGCAGGGATTGGGTGCTAATTGTATTCAACAAGACAGGAAAGATCGAGATGTTCACTCTTAGATGTGGATGAAAGGGGGGCTAAAGGAATGCCTCCTATATGTAAGAAATTATTTAGCTATTTATTTCTATGATCTCAACTCCTCATTTCAGATGTTGATTTTAATTGGTTTCTAAGTCAGAGCATAATCCATAATGTTAATGTTTGTTTGACCTCCGATAATTATATTTTAATAGACATGTGTTACTGATCTTGGAATAAGACTTTTTAAAAAAAATTGTGTCACGTCATTTGGAAAAATCAGTGATTTTTTTAAATATAATTTTTTATTTTTTATAAACATATATTTTTATCAGTGATTTTTTTTAATATCTCAAGTTTCTCTTTATTTTTTTTCAGCTTTATTGAAGTATAATTGGCGTTGGTAATGTATTTGAAACATTCACATAGCATAAGAGGAATGATCTTGTTGTAGGCCTTTTTTCAGGAGCTGTCAATGTCCCAGTCCAAAAAAGAGAAATCTTAGAGCACTTCCTTATGTCTTCATTCTATTTTTCCCCAACTCTGATGTACATTGCACTGAAGACCCATTTCTCCTGGCCGTTCACGAGTGCTGCCAGCTCTTCCCAGGGCCGACTGCATGGGTCCAGTTGAGCTTGTCTGGATTGCCTCTATTTGTGGGGGAAAAGAACAGATCTTGTTCAGAGAGGAACTGAGTAGGATACCGCCTGGGTGGCTCAGTTGGTTTAGCGTCTGACTCTTGGTTTTGGCTCAGGTCACGATCTCGCAGTTGTGGAATTGAGCTCCACATCGGGCTCTGTGCTCAGTGCAGGGTATGCTTCAGGTTTTCTCTCCCTCTCCCTGGCTCTCTCTCTCAAATAAATAAATAAAACCTTAAAAAAGAAATAAAGGTAATCTCTGTGCCCAACATAGGGCTCAATCAAACTCAGAACCCTGAAATCAAGACTCATCAGTCAGGTGCTGTGGATTTTATTTATTTATTTTTTTTAACAGAGGTTAATCAAGGCAAACATGTTCTTGGAAAGGCCGTGGATGTGTCATTGGGACCATAGTGAGGTACCCCCCAAGAACCCGGAAATGATGGAGAGAGTGACCTCAGGGCTAAGTGGTGAAATCTACAGGAGTCGGATTAAAGCGGAGTTCTTCAGCGTCAGCTTGTCAATCGGGAGGGTTCCTGGAAATAGTCAAAAAAGAGATGTGTCTTAGAAGCATATCTGATCCCCTCAAGGTTGGCAGGGATCGACTGTGAGAGACCCCATAGACCCCTCCTCCTCTGAACAGGGCTGGCCCTGCTGTGGAGACGGGGACCAAAGCGGGTTGTGCTGAAACAAATGAATTCACACTCTCTCCACTGCTGCATGTCTGCCTGGGGGAGGGCAATGGGAAGGTCATGCAGACCCCAAGCATCATTGTTTCATTCTCCCTGCGAGCGTTCTCTGTCAATCAATGGACATGCTGACTGTTGACAGCAGTCCTGAGAGCTTGCCTCACAAAACCAAGCTTCTGAGAGACGGATGTGCTCTCCACGTGCCAGCCACTCCCAGTTTCCAAGTCTGCAGGGCCAACAGGTGGACGGTGGCTGTGGTGGTTCCCCCAGCTGCCACCCGGGAGGCCAGCCCCACTTTTCAGCTCCCTGCCCAGCCTTGCCCTTGGAGACTTTCCTTCAAAACCAGTGACTCTTGACAGTTTTCCCTGTGTCCCCAAGAGATATTTAAGTCTTAACCCCCAGTAGCTGCGAGTGTTGAACCCTATTTGGAAATCAGGCCTTTGCAGATGATATAGTTAAGATGAAGTCATCAGGCTAGATGGTGTCTTCATAAATAGGGGGAATTTGGACTTCACAGTTGTGAAGATACAGAGACAACACCATCGATAAGCCAAGGAATGGCTGAGAAGACCAGATGTAAGAGAGAGGTGTAGGACAGCCTCCCAGCCCTCCCAGGCAGCCAGTCCTGTTGACACCTTGATTTAGAACTTCTAGCTTCAGAACTGGGAGACAATAAACTTCTGTTGTTTGAAGTACTAGTGGTGGAACCTTAGGCAGCCCTAGGAAACTAGTGTACCCCATGCTAGCCTTTTCACCGAGGAAATCAGAATTAAGGCTGTTCATCAGGACTCCCCATTTAGCCCTGATCCCTGACGTCACCTGTTGCTGGTAAAGCAATGCCCTAAGAATATGAACTACCCATGGGCATGGTTGATGTGGCCCCAGGAGAATCTCCAGCCACAAGGAGTTTCTACCAGCAGGGATGGGTGTTCTACAAGGCTGGACGGGTATCATTTGTGCTTTTTTAAATTTCTAAGTTCTTTTCAGATTGAATAAGCATTTCAGGTTATGCATCTAGAAGGCATGAGCACCAAAAGATATTCCTGAAGACAAGTTACAAGTTACAATTTACTTAATGCATCTTTACCGTTTGTCCCAAACATAGGTAAATTCACTGTTTATTTCCATGCGTTGCAATCCCTAAAAATTTACTTTGGAGTTCTACTTTTTAATAGCACACTAACTTTCCAGACACACTATTTGTACAAAAATTGCAACTTTTCCAATGAAATGGTAGAATTTGCACATTTAATATAAAAACAGCTGTCATGGGTTCCCGCGGGTGGCTTGCTTGCTTCCACAAGTTAAAAAGGCAAATACATTTGGTATCAAGCAAAAAAGTAACCAAGTAAAAACATGGCTTATAATGAATGTCATATATATATATATATATATATATATATATATATATATATATATATATATGTCACTCCAGTTGAAATAATTACCTGAATTTATTAAATGGTCCTTGTTTCATGATTTGGCATGCTTACATCTGTGCTTACATTTGGCTGGACTTTTGTTTTTTTTAAGGATTAATTCTGGAAGCAATCCAGTGAGGTTGACAGATTTTCTCCCATTTTGTAGATTGAACATGCTGGGACCCAGGAAAGGCCTCTTGTCCAAGGCCATAAAGAATACAAACCGGTTGGGGCACCTGGGTGGCTCAGTGAGTTAAAGGCTCTGCCTTTGGCTCATGTCATGATCCCCTTGTCCTGGGATCCAGACCCACGTGGGCTCTCTGCTTAGTGGGAGCCTGAATCTCCCTCTCTCTCTCTCTACGTCTCTCTCTCTCTTTCTCAGAGAACTTGTGTTCTCTGTCTGTCAAATAAATAAAATCTAAAAAAAAAAAAAAAAAGAATACAAACTGGGAAAGGAACACGAATCTTTCACACTTTGGTTTCTCATTCCTTCCACAAATGTTCATTGATTGAGTATAGCATTCATGTTCAAATTTTTTTTTTTTTAAGATTTTATTTATTTATTTGACAGAGAGAGAAATCACAAGTAAGCGGAGAGTCAGGCAGAGAAGAGAGAGAGAGAGAAGCAGGCTCCCGCTGAGCAAAGAGCCCGATGCGGGGCTCGATCCCAGGACACTGAGATCATGACCTGAGCCGAAGGCAGCGGCTTAATCCACTGAGCCACCCAGGCGCCCCTCATGTTCAAATTTTATGTCAAGTTTAGGCTCCTGCAGATGAAAGAGAGGAAGCTCTTGCTGCTGACTGATGTTTATTGGGTGATCTCTATGCTGGGAGCCCCGACACCCGCTACTTCATTAAACCACACCTGTGACAGGTATGCTTAACCCTCTATTATGGTGGAACCCGGGGCTCAGAGGGGCTTAGTGTCTTGCATGAGGTCACTTAGCTGGTTTGTGACTACTTGGGGTTGGGACCATACATAAGCAAAGTTCAAATACAGCATTTTAAAAAATGATACCAGACAGGCCCCAAAATGGAAAGAA
Organism: Mustela nivalis; assembly: GCF_964662115.1. Taxonomy (NCBI): domain Eukaryota; kingdom Metazoa; phylum Chordata; class Mammalia; order Carnivora; family Mustelidae; genus Mustela; species Mustela nivalis. The sequence continues at coordinate 40,897,258 of NC_139037.1, read as the reverse complement.
TTTTTGTTTACTTACTCCCTAGCGCCCTCTATAGGCCGTATATCACATAGAGCCAGTTCATAGCTTTATCTCCTTTTCCCCTCTGCAGGGTAGGAAGGTTATTTCTACATTTTTCAGCTGAGAAAACAGACATTGAAGGATGCAAATATAAATAAAGTGCTTTGCCTAGAAGTTGGTAGAGGTAGAATTTGAGTCTGACTTGGCTGAAAGGATCATTTTGTACTGTTGCACGGATGGCAGTGTAGTATGAAGCCAAATATGACAAAGCCCTAGAAGGTTCCATCAGGGGTGCCTGGGTGGCTCAGTCAGTTAAGCATCTACGTTCAGCTTAGGTCATGATCCCAGGGTCCTGGGATCGAGTCCTACATTGGGCTCCCTGTTCAGCGGGCAACCTGCTTTTCTCCCCGCTTGTACTCTCTCTCTCTCTCTCTCCTGACAAATAAATAAATAAAATCTTAAAAAAAAAATGCCATCATATCCGCAGGGGACTCAGAGTTGGTGATGAGGGTGATCGGGAAAGCTTTGTGAAAGAGTGGGTCCAGGGAGGGGGGTTTTAATGGCTTCTATGGGCAGAGCTGGTGGGAGAGTACAGGAAGGCAGGGGAGAAAGACTTGCCTTACTGTCCCCTTGGCCACTGCTGTCCTTGTGGGCCAGTCTGTGCCAGAAGCTCTTCAGCGCTGGCTCTGTGCTTAGGATGAGAGACTAACCAGATAAACCTGAAGGTGAATGAAGAGTGGAAGCAGGAAGAGCGGGCATGTTTGCTTGGATGTGGAGAGAAGCTGGCAGAAAAGTTAGACCAGGAGCCGCCATGACGCACGGCAGGAGGGGAGCCCCAGACCGAGTGGGGTGAAGCAGGTGTACCCTCCCAGTTGGCCACAGTGTCCCTGTGCCTTCTTCTTTCATCTGGCCCCCTTCTCCTGACTGCTATCACGATCTTTACCTATATCTGCTCTGGAAGAATCTTTCACAAGGCTCAGTCTTTCGGAGCAAGTGGTGGTGTGGAGGAGGGAGGGCTGCCCTCACGAGAGTCCCCACACTTCCAAACCCATCATTCTTATTTCTCTCTGGAGAGTGACTATCCATTGCAAAGCCCTGGTGGCTTGCTTATTTGTCATAGAGCTTGCTGTTGGGACTGGCCCTTGCTTGAGAAATGCAGGGAGTTCTACAGAGGGCCATCTTTGGGCCTGCTAGTTGAGAGCCACGGAACATGACTCTGAGGAAGGAGCAGGAAGAACAGTGAGTTCCCTGTCTGCTTCCACAGGCATTTTTGGAAGGACCCATGGCACACTTTTCCACTCTCCTGATACCCTGTTTCTATTACTTTAAAACAATAGTAACATCTGCGCCTGCCCCAGAGGAAACGCCCTGCATGGTGTTGGGCATAAAGCAGGGGTCTGCCAGGTATGGTGTCCAAATCAGGGTCAGTCAGTCCTCCATCCGCAAGACTGTTTTTAGCGGCTGGCTAACAACTTATCCCCGAAGCAAAAGAAAGGACCTTTCAAGCCACACTGTGGAAGCTGCTAGAACAGAAAGAACACAGGGTCATTCATCGTCCTCAGTGAGGTCAAACCCACCAGGCTGACAGGTGCCATCGATTAGAAGGTGAATGTGAATGGTGGTGTCCCCACTGACGCACAGTCACACGGTGGGTGACTGACTGTAGGCTGTGCCCACGAAGCTTGGCTGATACAGCGGGGACTTCCTCTGGCGGCTGCCCTCCAGACCCCTCCCCAGGGACTGGGCATGCTCAGGACTATCGAGCGATTGTTGGGCATTAGGTAAAGACAGGTAAAACCAGGGCAAGGGGCTAGGGTGCCACCTGCCGCTGAGGGTCCCCTTGAGGCTGAGCGGGTCACCAGGTGTGGTCCTGATTGGGCTCCACCCCTCTGCGGAGAGCGGGAGTTTCCACATATTTCAGGTCCGGTGGGACCCAGCCGCTTTGAGGACATCTCAGGAGCCAGTTTCCCATCAGCCATCCCCAATCTGGGGAAGGCTTAGGAATGAGAAGTGGCAGGTCCTACCTACTGGGCTAAAACACACGCAAATTGATCCTAAATCCCAAAGGAATATGTTGATTCTTATTTCAAGCAAAGAACGCCTGCTTGGCCTGGAAAGGTGGCACAAAGAGCTGAGGGGAACCCTGTCTTACCAAGGAGCTAGAAATCCCTGAAAATGCTCAAGATGTACACATGAAATGTGAGAATGAGCATGAGGTGTTCTCCCCACCCCCCCCCGCCCCCACCGTCTTACTTTTCATAGTTATTTAGCAGAAATCTGCATTTTTTTTTTCCCTTGGAATGTGCTGTGCCTTTGTTGGCCAGCGATGTGTACCAGTCTGCCTGCCTGTTTCCGCCGGCTTGTCATGCTCACTAATTAGAGAGCTGCCGCCTGATTCACCTTGTTAATTAGAGGGACTTGCACACGGAGCCCTTCGGGCAGTGCGCGCGAGAGCCTCGCACCAGTGCCCCGAGAACGATGCGTCTGTGAAGTCATTCTTCTCATCTACCTTCTATTTTTCATTTGAAATGAATAAATCATTGAGATTTTTCCTTGTGGAGTGAGAATACAAGAACTCACATCTTTGTAAGATGTAAATTACATGTGATCAAGAGGAAGGCATGACTCGTGTATTGTACGTACACGATTTCCTAATTTACTTCTTGTCAGTGTATGAAAAATGGCCTGGAATGTGTGTGTCTCCTCTCCGTGAATCAGTGTCCTTCATCTGGCGAAAGAGGGTATCGAGTGAGGAAAGCAGCTGCTTCACCTGAGCTGTCTGAGTCGGGTCTGAGGGTTTGTTGTTGGCTCACACAGGGGGAGGGAGGCCTCTGAAATCCAGGCCTCCAAGGAAGGTGTTTGACCAGAAACTTCTCCCCAGCCTCCCCCAGGCCCTGCCTGCTGGGGCGGGGGCGGGGGGAGCAGCAGGGTACAGCTGGTTAATTCTGATAAGAGAGAGCCCACTTGTTAGGATGGGGGCTTTGATATGTAGCATATGTCTTTAAAAGAGGTTTTTAAAAAATGTACATAGTATTTGGGCTGGCTCAGACCACGGACCCAATCACAGAAGCAGTAGTGTCTTTAAATGGCGTGTGGGCTCCTTGTCCTATCTGCATAGGGGACATTGTAAAGTGGTTTCAGTGGCTTCCTTTCCAACTACTTGGTGAAAATGAACTGTTCTAATTAAATGAGAACAGGGGGAGGCAACTCTCATTGGTTAAAAGGTGGCAGGTAAAGGTATAGCTTTCCCCTAAGCAAACCTGGGCGTTTCTGCTGAGAAGCCTGATTAAATAACACCATTATCAGTCTCTGTGGTTAATTAATATCTTAAACACAGTCAACCTTTTTATTCAACCACAGCATTTGCGGGAACTGTATACACTCCGTTGCAGAGATTTAGGCAAAAGATTTTCAAATATTTCTTAGGAAAAGAAAGGACTTGTATACCCATTCCTCCTGGGAAGGGCCCAGACCACGGTGGGCTGTTTTCTAGAATATTCTTCCTACCATGATGAATATCCAGTTTTGTGCCCATGAACACACATTGAGCACTTGCTGCATGCAAGACACTGCCCAAGCCCTGAGGAAAACCCCAGCGCGCAGAGACCATCCCAGTCCTCAGGATACCGCGTGCAGATGGAGGAAAGAATTGGAGAAACAGCCAATTGTTAACCACCCAGAGCAGTGGGTGATCCGGAGCCTGCACAGAGGGAGAGGAGCGGGGACTGAGGTCACAGAGGGAGGGACAAGTGGGGAGCAAGGTGGTGAGGGCTGCTAGGGAACGGGCAGAGCATGCCAGGTGGAGAAGTCCTTGCAGGCAGGAAGCACAGCACACATAAAGGCATGGAAACACAGCCCATTGCAGGGGTGTGAGTCGCTCCCAGGGCTGGAGAAGGAGAGTGAAAGGTGAGATGGCTGCAGGGGCGTGGGGGTGGGCGGGGCACCAGTCAGGTCCGGAAGGCTACGATCCCATCCTGTTACTGGGGGTGCAGTAGTACTGTTCACGCTCTCCACCCAACGTGGGGCTGCCCCACACTGGTGTTCTGGCTCTGCGGGAGCCCGGGCAGGTCTGTGTGGTTCCAGAGGAGGGGGAAGAACAGGGGTGGGCTTCTGGGGCATATTTGTCCTCCGCATAGCTCCAGCCCTGGGTGCAGGAACCAGCAGATGCAGGGAGTCGGGAGGGAGGCAATGGTGGGTACGAGTCTGCCAGGAACTTCGCAGGTGAAACCAACCACCTCTGTCAAGAGCCTCGACCTACTTGACCTTGGGAATTTTACCGATGTTTTAGGTTGCCACAGCAAACTCTTAGTTCGGTTCCTCCGATGTGATCCAAGCCTTTTACCTTTTGCTAGGGGCAACGCAAAGGGCCAGGGATACACAGAGGAAAAAGACACCGTCTCCTGCCTTAAAGAAACTTACAAGAAACAGGCAAAGCAACTGTCCGTTTGCAGAGACTAAGTTTTATCACAGCAGCCAGCCAGCAGAGCGTGGCATCACAGGGGAGGGGACACTGGCCTCGCAGCTTTCTGGGATGAAGGGACTGACGTGGTGGGACAGGGTTTTCAAGAAAAGGAGCAGCAAGTGCAAATCCTGGAGATGTGAACCTGCACCGTGTTGGCGGGGGGTGGGGGCGGCCTGTGAGGATTCATTAGGGTTCCAACTCAGGCCATGAGTCTTGGGGGGTTGCTGCAGGGCCTGGGGTGAAGAGAACGGAAGGATTTCGGGCAGTCTCGGATGTACAAAAGAGGTTTTTGTCACCCAGTTGTATACCAGGGGCGCTTCTCAGAAAGCTTTCCAAGGTTTCATGCCATGTGATGGCCCGGGTATCCTTTACCGTCGAGGCAACGGCCAGTCAGGGCCTGAACTGGCAGAGATCAAGAGGTGGTTCTGAGGTTGAAAAGTCAGGGGGACGCAGCGTCAGAGTGGGCTGATGCCTCCTATTCAGAGATCCAGCAGTTACAGCGCGTAACTACGGGAGACTTCCCGCTTCCCGGTTCCAGGGTTCCAGCCGTGGGATGGGAAATTCCAGCCATGTGTGCACCTGCTGTCCAGGTGGTGTCAGATACAATGAATTCATCACCACCAGAACACACTGCCGCTTCTAAACGGGTTGTAAAGTGACAGTTGCAAGCTATCCCATCCCTCCCAACTTCATACGGTGCGCCTCTCTATTTTTTAGATGAAAATCCCTCTTCCGTATAGTGGGTGGTCAGGCTTGCACCAGGCAGGAGGCAGAACCAGGGGACCCGGAGCTGGACCCCTTTCTAACTTCGGAATCCCTGCACACCACCTCATCTCCATGGATGAAAGCCCCATCTTCTCCTGTAAGTCCCGTCTCTGAAGCGAGCATTTCAGATCGCTGCACGAGGCTGAGGTTTACGGGGATGTCTAAATATTGACTAAATATTGCCCCCAGATTTTCTAGCAACATGACTTTCTAGATTTTCTAGAAACATGACTTGGCTCTGTCTTCAGGAGGAACACAGTCGCCGTTAGGCTTTGCTGTTTTCTTTCTTTCTTTTTTTTTTTTTTTAAAGATTTTATTTATTTATTTGACAGAGAGAAATTACAAGTAAGCAGAGAGGCAGGCAGAGAGAGGAGGAAGCAGGCTCCCTGCTGATCAGAGAGCCCGATGCGGGACTTGATCCCAGGACCCTGAGATCATGACCTGAGCCGAAGGCAGCGGCTTAACCCACTGAGCCACCCAGGCGCCCAGGCTTTGCTGTTTTCAAGGTTAGAGCCGATGCTTGGATGAATCTGTGAGCCATCAAGATTTAATCAATGTCACTTATATACGCCAGGCACTGAAACTGTCCCGCACAGAACCAGGAAGATAGGGCTTCTCTGGAGGGGCCCTGCGGTCGGGGCCTCTTACAAGCCTCCAGTGCTTCCATGAAATCCCGGGTCTCCTTGCCAGATTTTGTTCCTCTACCAATCCATTTGCTTCAGTAACATGAGTGACAATAAAATGAAGATGTGAAACACACACACACACACACACACACACAGAGTGAAATGAAAGCTGTGTTAAAACACCAGCTTTGGGCACCTAGGTGGCTCAGTTGGTTAAGCCTCTACTCTGGGTTTCGGCTCAGGTTGTGATCTCAGGGTTGTGAGATCGAGCCCCATGTCGGGCTGCACATTCTGTGCAGAGGATTCTTTCCCTCTGCCCCTCGCCTGCTGGCCTGCGTGCTTGCTCTCTTTAAAATAAGTAAATAGGGGTGCCTGGGTGGCTCAGTGGGTTAAAGCCTCTGCCTTCGGCTCAGGTCATGATCCCAGGGTCCTGGGATGGAGTCCCACATCATCCGGCTCTCTGCTCAGCAGGGAGCCTGCTTCCTCCTCTCTCTCTCTCTGCCTGACTCTCTGCCTACTGTGATCTCTGTCAAATAAATAAATAAAATCTTTAAAAAAATAAAGTAAAATGAAATAAGTAAATAAATCATTAATAAAATAAAATGGCACCTGAATGTGACATACGGTTTTCTCCTGGGATAGGAGACCCTCTCAGCCTGCCCCACCCCCACTGACCTCGCCCTGTTAACTGCCTTCCCACTACCGCCCCCACCAGGGCCTGAGCCCCTCACGTGATGCTCCTGTTTCTCAAGTGTGTGATAAAACACTGGAGGGCAAAGCCTTGCCCACGCCCCCCCAACATCGTTCGCACCACTTCGCCCTGCCCCCAACCTGAGTCCCAGGGCATTCTGGGCTCTTGAGAAGCCTCTGCTCATAGAGTTAACAGTCTCTCCCCACACTTAAAAATTTCATCCTTTTTGCTGGATCCTAAGGGTAATGTGTGCTGATGGCAGACAATTTGGAACGTGCAAAGCTGCTCAATTTTGTTTCAGGAGCGACTGCTCCGGCTTGTTTCGGCCACACATATGCCGCCCAGCCCAAGCCGAAACCCACCTAGAACAGGGCTCTGATTAATGTCACAACTGAATTTCTGGACTTCGGCTTCGTTACTTTGTACTGGTTATTGTAAAATGAACTCTTTTAATGGGCTTTTTTCCGGGAGGGGGGGATGAGGGGAACGTTCTCTGCTTTGTGGCCTTCCTTTACAGTCATAATTAGTACAAGAGAATCAACTCCCAGCCGACTGATTTTCCTAAAGTGGTGGCTTCTACCTCCTTCCTCGCAGGGGATCTGGGATGCTGCAGTGCCAAGGAAGGTCACGCTGGCATACACAAGGCAGCAAAGTGATTCCCATTCACACTCATAAGAGTTGGATAAAGGGGCATGCGTACCTATGTGCAGACCATCCAGGTGTCCCGCCTGCTGTAGTCAGGATGACCTGCTGAGTGCCCAGAGCAAACCACGTACAAATCAGTGAATAGTGAATCTGCCCAGAAAAATGCAGGTAGCTTTTATCTTATTTTTCTTTTTCCCTGTCTGTCCTTTGCTGGAGTAGACCAAACAATCCTTACATCTAAATTTAAGAGCTCATTTTGGAACGACTTGAACCCATATTTATCCTTCCAAATTTGGTGACTCTGTGGCTAAGTTCTGAAAATAAAACACTGAATGTTTTTTCAAAGGCCAAGACATAGTCCTAATATTCCAGATACCACCCGTCGAGCACTCCCATGGGGCCAGATTCTCTGCTACTGGGGGATTCATCCTCCGCTTTGAGGGGCTCATGGTCTGGAGGAAGACCGGTATCCTCCCTCTCAGGCGATGTGAGCTGGGGCCCAGAGGTGGTCCACCAGAAGCAAAAACTAAGAACAAAAGAGAGCGGGGATTGGTCAGACAGGGAGCATCCTGGGGCTGGGGCGGATCATCAGGGGAGTGTTTCCAGCAAAGGGATGAGTGAAGACAAAGGCCTGGGGCCAGAAAGGAGCCCCAGGATCCAGCTGTGGGGCAGAGGTTGCAAAGGGGCAGCTCACAGACTGCTTTGTACAGCCTGTACTATGTTATATGTTCTTTTAAAATTAGCTGCCAACATTTAAATATTGCGGGGTTTTACATTCAAAACAAAACAAAACAAAACAACAACAAAAAACCCAGGCCACCAAAAACCAAAACCTAGATTTTGGGGATTTTCTGGCATCTGCATTTGAGCCTGGCAACAGTACCCTTCTGTGCACACACTGGGCTACTGAGCCTCCCTGGCCCCCAAGGCTTCTGGGGCTGGAGGTGGGGAGCAAGGGGCTATGCAGGGGGCCTTGCCCTTGGCTAGGCCATCAGCACCGTGTCCACGAGTAGCAGAAAGCCATCCACGGTCTGTGAGCATGCGGATAGTTGAGCAGGTTTGCCTTCCAGAAGGGCAGCTCTGCTTTGTAGCCTGGAGAACGGATTTGATGGGGCCAGAAAGGAGGCCATTCGCAATAGTCGTGGGAGAGGTCATGTAAGATTGCGATGCTTAATTAATGCCCCCCCCAAAGACATCAGATTCTAATCCCTGGAATCTGTGAGTGAATGCGACCTTACATGGCAAAAGAAAAAGCTTTATGGCTGTGATTATTCAGAGATGGGGAATAATCCGGGATTATCCAGATGGATCCGCAATACCATGGCATCTGTCCTTATAAGGGGGAGGGCAGGGGGTGATTAGAGATTCCCTGGCAATGTGACCAAGGAAACAAAGAGAGGAGGGATGTGGTCACAAGCCAAGGAACGCCAGCAACCTCAGAAACTAGACAAGGCACGGGCCAGATGCTTCCCGGGAGCCTCTAGAAGGAACGTAGGCCTGCTTAAACCTTGATTTCAGCCCAGGAAGCCCAGGAAGCCCTGCTTCCCAAACTCTGACCTCCAGGACCGTGAGAAAATACCTTTCTGTTGTTTCGACCCAGCGAGTTTAGGGTAATTTGTTACAGCAGCCATGGGAGACCAGAAGGGACAGCATCCGACAGATGGAGGGATGGAATCCGCCAGACTAGGGGCTGAGTGATGCATCTGTTGGGGGAACTGGAGCACCTGGGAGGTCTCCAGGTTGGGTCCTGCTGTCAGCAAGCCTGAGACTCAGCTGCGGGTGCAAGAGTGAGTCCAGGAAGTGAGGCTGAGCCCAGAGGCGGTGAAGCAGGGAAGGGAGAGACTCCCATACAGGTGCCTGACTGAGCTGGTGGCTTTGGTGGGCTCAGAAACCATGTGGGGTACTCCTCATATTGTTACTTGGAAGGAAGCAGAGTCCTTTATGCACTGGCTCCCATATCCCACTGGTTGATGGTTGCCTGTGTTAAGCAGGTTCTCCCAAGAAACATAACCAATAGGATGGAGATGTACATATATATATTATGTGAGTTAATTCGTTTTATATATATATATTTAAATATAAAATGAATTAACTCACATTTAATATATATATTTAAATATATATTATATATTATGTGAGATAACTCATTAAATATATACATATATAATGAATTAACTCACATAATATATAGTATATATATTTAATTTATGTGAGTTAATTTATTATTATGTTAACATATTATCACATTATATCACATAATATATATTATTTATACTTAAATTATGTGAGTTAATTTATTATTATGCTAATATATTATTAAATTATGTGAATTAATTCATTTTATATATGTAATATGTGTATATGTATAAATATGTATATATTATATATACATATTTTATACATATATATTTTATATGTATATATACATATTTTATATATGTATATATACATATACATATATATGTACATATACATACATACATATATATACATATATACATATTTTATATGTGTATATATACATCTATACATATATACATATTTTATACATATATATTTTATACATATATAAAATGAATTAACTCACATAATATATATTATACATATTTAAATATATGTATTAAATATATATAATGAATATATATATAATGAATTAACTCACATATATATTAACACACATATAATGAATTAACTCACATAATTATGAAGATTGACTATGTGAAGTTCCAAAAATCTGTGGCCAGCAAGCTGGGCATCCAGAAAAAGCCGATGTTCAGCTCAATTCTGAAGACAGGAAAAAACCGAGGTTCCAGCTCAAATAGTCCAGCAGGAGGAATTCCGAGCTCCTTCTTACTCATGAGAGATCAGGTTTTTGTTCTATTCAGAACTTCAACTGATTAGATGAAGCCCACCCAAGTGGGCTTGGTGATGGAGGGCAATCTTTATTCAGTCTACCAATGCCTGTGTTAACGTCGTCTGAGAAACACCCTTACATGTTCAGAAGTTCTTTGACCAAACATCTGGGTCACTCGTGACCCAGTCAAGTTGGCACATAGAATTAACCGTCACATTGGCCCAAGGACATAAGCCCTCCACTCCCTGCTAATGGCTTCCTGTGGGCGCTGAGGCACTTGAGGTGGGACCCAGGCTGTGTGCTTGGGACTGTTCCCAATGGCTGTGCTGAATCAGGGGTGCCCAGGGGAGGCAGCTAAGACACAGCAAGCGCCTGGCTCAGGCCTCCTGAGTTTCCGGCTGGGGCCTGTGCTGGAGTGGGGAGCCCAGTAAGAGAAGCAGGGGGTGGGGGGGCAATCCTGCGTCCAGTTGGCGCTCGGCGGGGTTTGCGTATCCAGGCAGGTCGACCTGGGGTGTGGTTGAGGCTCTGGAAGCTGCCAGAGTGACTGGCACTCATGGTCTTGGTGGGAGCAGCTGCTGTGGAGAAGAGGGGGGAAGTCTTACTGGGGGGCAGGGGGTAAAGGGGGTGAAGGAGCATAGATGAATGGATAAGGAAGATGTGGATAGAGTATCTTGCAGCCATAAAAAAGGATGAGATTGTGCCATCTGTGACAGTGGGGATGGACCTCAAGAGCATTATGCTAAGTGAGATAAGTCAGACAGAGAAAGACAAGTACCTGCGATCTCACTCACGTGTGGAATGTAAAAACCAAAGCAAATGAATAAACAAAGCAGGATCAGACTTACAAATATGGAGAACAAACCAGTGGCTGCCAGAGGGAAGAGGAGTGGGGGTTAGGGGAAAGGGGAGGGGGAGGTACAGACCTCCAGTTATGGGACAAATAAGTCACAGGGATGAAAGGTACGGCACAGGGAAGATAGTCTGTGACCTCGTAACAGCGTCGTATGGTGACAGAAGGTAGCTACACTCGTAGTAAGCATAGCATAACCATAGCAATGTGGACACTGTGTTGTACCCCTGAGACTAATGTTACATTGTGTCTCAGCAACACTCAGTAAAGAAATGTTTTTAAAACAAGATCATCATTCCATCAGTCAGACAACAAACATTTTTGAGTGCCTAATGTGTGACAGTCCCTGAGGATATAGCAGTGATCAACACAAACTCAGCTTCTGACCTCAGAGAGTAAACATGTAACAAAAAATAATTTTAGATATGGATAAGACACATGAGGAAACACATCAGGGCGATGTGATAGAGAGTGACAGGGCTACTTTAGCTGGACCGGTCCGGGAGAGCCTCTCTAAGGAGGTGACAGCAGCACTGATGGTGGGTGAGGAGAAGGACCCAGCTGGGCAGAGCACTGGCAGAGGCTGTGTCCGTGCAAAGGCCCTGGGGCAGTGCTCAAGGGCGAGGGAAGAAGCCAGGTACCTCTAGCTGTGAGACAAAGGGCCAGTGGGAGGGATGAAACTGGGACACTGCTGAGGCACATCCTGCAGGGCATGGGAAGCCATGGAAGCTTTGAGGTGAGTCTAGTCCCCATTTGAAGCTTGGAGCTTTTAAAGCAGGGAATGACCTGATCTGACTTACATGTTTAAAAAGTCACTCTGGCTTTTGTGGGGCGGGAGAATGGACTCAAAGAGGGCGAGCAAGAATGAGGGCAGGGAAGATAGGGAAGAAACCCCATGGTTGTTCAAGCTGGGGGTAGTGGAAGAGATTTGAGCAAAGTCCGGTTGGAGGGGACAGGCCTGTCTGGATTTTCTGTTATCATCATTTAGGATTAAAGCGATGCGCGGAAGGACGAAACTGCCACTTGTAAGATGACTGCGCCACGGCAGTGATGTAATGTGTTGTATTAAATAGAGTAGGAAATTGCTAATTGCCTAGCATCCGTTCACAGGTAATGTGTTCTATCAGATGTGTGTTGTTAGCGGGTATTATACCTGTTTAAGAGGACTCCATTAATTAATGAGCGGTTGTGATTGGGCCGTGGAAAATGTGCCTTTAACAGAGGTTGACTTTCCATAGATGCACGGGGAAGGCAGTGGAGTGCTTCCCTGGTTAGGAGTCAAAAGCTGGGGCTGACGGGGGCGGGGTACAACCAGCTCCCAGGACAGTGAGTTCAGGCTGTCCTGACCCTCACCGAGTGCCCCCGGGAAGACCGATCTGAAGGGGACTATAAATCGGCTCTGTGTGTGGCCTGGAGGACAAGGCTGTCCACTCACCTTATGCCCGCCGGTGGGGGTGGGGAAAGAAAGTGGCAAGGCCTGGGTGCCAGAGAGGGGAGCTTGGGGAAAGATCTGGCTGCAGACTAGCATCCCTGCAGTGTGGGAGTCTTGTTCAAGGCCCTGGCCGCCTGAGACAAGCTTTTGGAATGTGCCATTTATTCTCTGGATTTGGGGGGTGGGGGTGTGCATGCCCACAGTGGTGGTGGGAGGGTCAGCCGTTGGTAACTCTGTATGAAGAGCCCAGATAGGGGTTCCTCGCCTGACTCTGGACCCCTTAAGGCAGGTCTCCTGCTGCCTGTGACGGGTGAGGGACTCTGTCAAATCCAAGACAAGTCCCCACTCTACCTTCACGAGCCTCAGTTTCTTCGGCTGCTAAATGGGAACGCCCGCTGCTGTTCAGTGCAAAGAGGCTTCTGTGGAGGGAGGGGCAGGGTGGGTGTGCCAATTCCGATGAAGCTTGAAAACGTGCCCTGCTGGGTGAAAGAAGCCAGGCCCAGAAGGATGGATGTTGTATGATTGCACTTATAGGAGGTTCCTAACAGAGGCAAATCCATAGACACAGAAAGGAAAATAGAGGTTCCATGGGGCCAGGGGGCGGGTGGACAGGTCTTTTTGTTTGGTGGGCACCGAGTTTCTGCTCCGGATGATAAAGAGAATTCTGGAGATGGGTAGTAATGTTTGCACAACAGTGAGAACATACTTCATGCCATTGAACTGTATACTTCGAGATGGTTAAAAGGGTACATTTTACGTTTTGTATACGGCAACATTAAAAAGACAGAATAAGGGAGCTTGGGTGGCTCCGTTGGTTAAGGGGCTGACTCTTGATCTCTGCTCAGGTCATGAACTCAGGGTCCTGGGATCGAGACACTGAGACCACCGCAGGCTCAGGGCTCCGGGGGAGGTGGGGAGTCTGCTTCAAGATTCTCTCTCCCTCTGCCCCTCTTTCCCCCTTGCAGGCATGCAGGCTCTCTAATACATAAATAATTCTTTTAAAATAAAAATAAAAAGACAGACTAGCACCTTCTGATGAAACTGAGTGGGGTCCCTGGGGCTGCTGTGGACACGAGGAGGAGGTAAACTCAGGGCAGACGGTTTTGAAACAAACCCACGGAGATGAAAGCAGAACCATATTCCCCGTAATCCTAAATGATCTAAGCATTTTTTTCTTTATAAGGTTTCATATAATTTTGAACCTGGGTATTGTGTTCGTGGTTTGTTCAGCATTGTTTCATAAGCATGTTCTCCTATCTCTAGAAATTCTATCTATGAAATAACGCTGCAGTCCCGGTTAACATTCTATCCAATGCCATCATTCGCTTGACCGATTCCAAATGCGGGATGTTTCAGGTCTTCAGCATTCTTTGTATTATAAACAACACTGTGGTCAATATCTTTGTGCCCAAATCTGTCTCCACCCTGATTATTTTCCTGGGGGAGATTGTGAGAAGTAAGTGACCTCAGGTATAACACGGAGCCCTCTTAGAGGTGACCCGTCTCGGCAGGTTGGTTCCCAGAGAAGGCTGGGCCTTTGGCCCTTCCCTCATCGCCCAGCCCCCCTCTTATGTCCCAGCATCGCTGACTGCACATGGGAAAGGGGTATGTTGACTCCCTACATGTCACTCCGGAGATAGGGGCTGCCGGTTCCACCTGTGGTCCCGGAGCTCCGGGGATGCCCAGCACGGTGTGTAGGGACCACACAGGTGGGATTTGCGAGCAGGGACCAATGTGAGAGCCCAGCCCCCAGCAGAATGGCAGCTAGCCCTGTTTCCTCATCTACCCGGCAGCAAGTGTCATTTCTGCCAAGTGCATTGTGCTTCCCAAAGAGGCGGGGAGGTGGGGGGTGGGGGCAGATTCTTCCAGGGTGTGGAACAGGGGCAGAGGAAGATTTGGAGAGGGGCCATGGCCACCACTGCCCTTGGCTCTGGTGGTCAGAGCCCCCCCTGAGGTGGAATGGGGCAGCTGACCACCCCATCTCTAACTCCAGCTGGCTCTGGGCCCCACTCTGCCACCTCCCTCCAAGTGACCTCAGCCACATTTCTTTTTCTATTTGTTTGTTTCAAATTATTATTTATTTGAAAGTGAGAGAGATTGAGAGAGCACCAACGAACGGGTGCTGAGGGAGAGGGAGAAGCAGTCTTCCCACCAAGCAGGGAGCCTGATGCAGGGCTTGATCCCAGAACCCTGGGATCATGACCTGAGCCGAAGGCAGATGCTTCACCGGCTGAGCCACCCAGGCGTCCCTCAACTACGTTTCTGAACCCCACTGTCCGTGTTGCCCCATCAGTTATGGGGGCTATAATCATGCTAATTTCCACGGGTTGTGGTGAGGGTTAAGCTTGCAGATGTCAAGGCTCCAGGCCTAGCCCAGGGTGACTGAGCAGCACAGAATCATGGGCCGGCACAGGCTCTCCCTCTGCCCCTCACAGGACAGGCAAGACCCTTCTCCTCCAGCGGGATGGGGGTGGGGGGTGGGGAGGGGAGGCCCCTTCTCCCCAGTCCTCAGCACTGTGGGCTTAGGGATGGTGTTTGCAGTGCCCACAGTGGGGACGACCTCTTGGGAATGAGAGCTGATACTCTGGGGAGCTCTGCCTCTACCCTCTTCCCTGTCCCTCAGGGACAGGCTCTCCCTACGTGCTTGTGGCCCCTGGAGCCCACTCTGCCCCCACGAGGCAGCTCTGCAGAGTTCCCCACTGCACTGGAGGCCTTTGCTTTCTTGGTGAGCATTTGTAGCAAGTGAGACCCTCACCGTAATGTATTCAGCAGACATCTGATAATTGTGATAACCCTGATGGGCGGTGAGCAGGGCAAATTAGCTAAAAGATGATTGATTTTTTTTTATGCGCAATTTTATCTCCAACCTTTCCTAGCAACGTGCAATACCGGAGTAATAATTTTTTCTCCCAGGTATTTGCCAGTATCGAGACTGCACATCTATTTACGGTTGCCTGGAAGCCTCATAATTACAATACAGTCCAAGTGCCCATTTTCTTTCCTTGACTACAAATAGGGATCAATCGAATTTTAAATGACTGCTCCGGGGCTCGCTCCCCGATCGTGACCTTTGTAAATGATTAGAGCTCACCACTGTTGCTGTCTGCCCAGAAAGAGCGTGTGGGCAGAGCTTTCTAACTGGCATTTAATCTGGATGTGAGCCAAAGATACTCCAGGTGAAAACCGGCCATGAGCTGCCTGTAGAAAAAGGTCATGTGGACTTTCTCTCTGCATCCCCCACCACACCCCACACCCCCTGCCCCGGGATACCTCCTGTGTGTCCCCCACACCCCTCTCCTTTGTCTGAGTCCTGGCTTCTGCAGCTGGCTCTTTGCTCTGGAACCAACTGCTCTCAGCAATCCCCGGGGCTGGATTCAGCACAGCCCCAGAAGTTTGGGACCTGCAGATAAAAATTGTTATTTGTCAGAAAAAAGTTAGTTTCTTTCTTTCTTTCTTTCTTTCTTTCTTTCTTTCTTTCTTTCTTTCTTTCTTTCTTTCTGTCACTGAGTTTGGTCTCAAATGCTAAGCTTTTGATGGTGAAGCCCAAGAAAACCGCAGGGTGAAATGTTCTTCCAGAGCGGGCTGGGCCAGGCCTTGCCTGGGGCTCCCATATAAGGCCCAGATGAGCCTCAGAGCCTGGGTTGTTGGATCAGAAGGCAGCTGCACTGTGCTGCTTGAAGGCAGATGGCTCAAGCCCAGCCCCTGAGCCCCCCCAGGAGCCCAGGCCCCCCACATTTCCAGGGGGTGAGTGGTCAGGAAGGCTGTTCCAACTCACCCCCGATGGTAGTAAAGGGCCGCAGGGATGGTGAGAAGGGGTCCTGTTTGGGTGCCACCCCAACTCAGTTTCTTGAACCTCTGCTGTTAGGAAATGACCTTTGTGTGTGGTTACGGTGTGGACTGCGTCACTGAAATTACTCTTGTCGGCCTTTCCAGAGTTGTCTTCTAGGCAATAGCAGCATGTTTCCTCCCGGCTGTCTGCTGATATCACTGTCTTGGGTAACTTTGAGAATCCCGTCACCCAGCCTGGGTGCCCACTGGTTTTCTCTTGCACCCACCTTCCCCTCCCCAGCCAGGCAGGTCTCACTGGGGCCGCCCCTCTTGGGCACCAGGGCATCAGCTGCTACCCATGCAGTGCCCCAGAACACTCCATCACCACCCGCTCTCCTCCTTTGTGCTCCTCTGTCCAGCCCCGCTTCTGGGCCCACCTCCCTGAGCCCTCTGGACAGCGGGGATGGCCCCCGCTCAGGACTCAAACTTGGCCTGTCCCTGATCCTGAGCACCCGAGTGTTTCTTTATAGACACCTCGGCTCCTCCTCATCCGCTCCCCTTCCAACCCACGGGAGTTCTCCTTGGCTCCTAGACCCCTGAGGTCCCAGGAAGAGTGGTGGAAACCTGGGGAGGGGATAAGTCAATATGTCAGGTGTGACCCCATGGAGGGCCTACTAGCGTCTCTCTGTGGCATCCGCTGTTAACAGAATTCCCAGAAGTGAGAGTCCTCATCAAGGTTTAAGATTTAAATCACAGGAAGAGTCTGAAGCAAACCATGGGGTTGGCCTGCCGTGGAAGTCTCCGGAAGGTGCGTGCGGAGGCGATGTCCCCACCAAGGGTCATGAGTACACGTGTGTTGGAAGTCATATGGTAACTTAGAAAGGGAATCTGGAGGACCCCTTCCTCTCTTTGCCCCAGATGCAGAGCGAGGAGCGGCCACCATTGAAGCCAGGACAGAGAACCGAACCACATGGTCAGCCTCCAGCCCTTGAAAAGCTGAGAATGAACTCACCTGAGCTCTCTCTCCAGGTAGAGAGGTATGGGCATGATGAATCGTGGTGAACACACGATTTCTTCCACATCCCACGCCCAAGCATTCTGTCTGGCCTTGGAAATAGAGTGAAAAACCAAACGCCACGTGTTTCTTCTGTCCTCTCCCTTTATTTATGGACCCAGAGAGTGTAACCTCAGAGATTAGACCTTTCCGGTTTCCCCTAATTGCATTTCAGGTATAAATCCTAGCAGGGCCCTGGGAAAGCCAGCACGGCATATACTACAAGCTGTTTCTGTTACGGTACCTTCAAGGATTACAGTTCGAAGCAACTGATTTAATTCTCAAACACCATGTCCCCCCCCCCCCCACACACACCCCGTCTGGAAGCGTGACATGGCGTTTTGCGTGCTGTCTGGGTGGGCTCAACATGGGTTTCGCCCTGCCCCCCCCGGGGCGGGGGCTGGGCACAAATCCGAACCCAGAGCCGGAATCCAGTAGCCCTTGACCCCATCCGGCATGATTCTGCACACAGTGTGAGCCATCTCAACCATGAGGATAGCTCTGCGTCTTGATCTCTTAGGTACGCTTTGTTTCCTTCCTAAAGAGCAGCAACTTTGCTGATTTCGGTTCAGTTTATTTTCCCACTGTTAACATGTGTACATGTAAGTGTTTTCGAAGATGCTTACATGAGTGTCATGTTTTGCGGATGGTATATAACAGCAGGTTGTAGGTGAGAATCTTTAGTGCAAAATCTCTTGCTCCCGGTAACGAAGGAAGTGCCTGGTCGGCACGCGGAGGTATGGTAATTGATGCCACCACCGGCAAGTTGAATCTCTTGCATTTCACCTTGTCTTGGCGCAGAGAGTATTAGTAATTATTCTGATTAGAATAATGGCCTGCATTTTTAAAGTGAGTAATTTGCACTTTTTAAAGTCACTGTTCAGCCTCCGTGGTAATGTCATTTTTTTCAGCATTCTGCTGATCTTACAGACACCCAAGTGAAGAAACAGGCATCTCTGCTCGTGGGCAGAAAGTGTTATCCCGCTTCTGGCATCTTCTGGGACAGTCAGGAATCCGTGACTGTAAATGATGAATACTTGATTGGGAATGGGTTCGTTTTCTAAATTCTTTTCTCAACTCCTTATGGTTAAGAAAGGGAAAAGCAGTGCCCAAGAGCCCCAAGATTCTGGAACGATTGCTTTTTGTAGTCAAGTAAATCTAATCTTGTGTCCAGACCACCTGGCATGGGCAAACCCAGCAAAGCAGATGGCTTTCGTAAATGAGAATTTAGCCACAACGGGAGAAGCAGACATCCTGATTTCCCGCTGAGTGTTCCGTGAAACACAGGAGTAGGTGAAAGGGAGCGTCAGGATAGAAGGATTTCATCAAGGAAGTTTGAGAAGCACTGGGCCGAACTGTGTAAATCAGGGTTCTTTCCAAACTGGCATTGTGTGTCTATAAGAAAGGGATGCGTTCGGCTCCTGTCCTCCTGGATCATACCTCCATCTCCTATCCCCTGGACAAGTACAACAGACTACAGCTGATACCCTGTCCTCTTTGTCCCCCAGAACCCATTCTTCATACATGGCCAGAGGGGAGCTTTTTAGATGATTTGGCATGTCATGCCCCAACTTCAAATCCTCCAATCCCTTCCATATTGCATTCAGAGTAGACTTCTGCCTACCTGCCTTTGCCCTGCCTCTCTTGTTCCATTCCCCTCCTTTCTAAAGGTTTCAGCTGCCCTGGCTTCTTCCAGTCCTTGGGACTCCTGAAGCCCTTTGATGCCTCAGGGCCTTTGCACTTGCTGTTCTTCTGCCTGGAAACTTCTTCCCTCTCACTTCATGGCTGCTTCTCCTTGTCATTCAGATCACAGCCTAAAACCACCTTGTGAGGAGGAGTGCTTTTCCCAAGTACCAGCTCTGTCCTGGCCCCCAGCCCCTGTCACTTTGTATTTATAATGTAAATATAAATGTAATGACCATTAACATTTATTATTTTATTTATAACCATTTGTTGCTTGATTCTCTTTCCCTGCCTGGACGGGAATCTCACGAGCACAGATCTGTGGCCTGGTCTGTCTCATTCACACTGACCCCTTATGTTTAGAACCATGTCTGTGACTTGGAAGACTCTAGAAATACTTGAATCTCAGCATGAACGGTGGGCACAAGTTTGTTAGCACCACGAGGCACTGGCCATGGGCACTCGTGACGATGTGCTATGTACCAAAACCACGTACAGCCACTGGCCCAGGTGAAAACCACGTCACAGTGTTTGGAGACTGGATTAGAATCTGAGGGTTCAGAGCCACAGCTGTTCTGAAAGCCTTAACCCTAAATCTGGGGTCTTGGGGGTGGTATGCGTGTCCCATGCCCCTTTAGTCACCTGGTCCTGGTTGCAGATGTCCCGTCCTGCTGTTTGCACTGCAGGCCAAGTCCTTTCGGGAGGACAGGGTTTGTGTGGTTCCTGTCTCTAGGCCATTGGTCCCCCCCTCCCTTTGCTGCTCCCAGGCCTGTCAGCATGAGCTCTTGTCTCATCTACGTGGCCCAAGCAGTTTGGGAACGTGTGTCCTTGAGAGGGAGTATTGTGGAGTCCCTGCCCAACCATGAGTCACCAATTTTCCCAAACTACCGTATAACCAGGACTGGAAATTCTTACAGTCCAAGGCCTTCCCTGTGGCCAAGGTGCTGTGTCAGTGGGGGTGATGGGGACAGCCCCAGTGGGGTGGGAGTCCTAGGAATCTTCACCACGGAGGGCGCACCCAAGGATGGCAACCTCTTGGCCAAAGCCAGGACCCCAGCCCTGTCAGATAATGGGGCCTCAGTGGGTTGGCCTCCCTCCTCACTCAGGGGTTGTTAGCCGGCCTCTCAGGTTCCCATCCCAACTCCCACACATCTGCCCAGAACCTCTGCCCATTGTCCCTCCCTCTCATCCTCTGTGCTGCCCCTTTTGCCTGCTGGTTCCTTCCTCGTCTAGACTTCCAGAGTCATCGTTCACTGGTCAGGATTGGCTGGTCTTATTCTTTCTGCTCGTTTCTCACCTCCCATGCCGACTTCCCCAGCTTCTGGGGACCATGCCCTCATCCATCTCTCTGTCACGTGTCTTGCTCCGCTAGGCCCCACGAGGCAGCCAGAGAAGGTGTGTTGTCTTATGGCTGACTGTATGTCCGACTGTAGTGCTCATCTACCGAAGGGAACTTTCTAGTCTCACTCTGTGAATGCATTTTTTTTTTTTTAATGTTTACAAGGACCAGGCTATAAAATAGGAATGGAGGAGTGCCCGCAAATCCATGAGGGAGACCCAGTGTGTCTCTATGGTGTGAGAGACTCTTCTTTACCTTGGGAAGAGTGTCTGTGATGCCAGTGTCGGTCAGCCGAAAGCCACGGCAGGAGGAAGCAGGAGTTGTGAAATGTGAACATCCTTATTCACGGATGGAAGCATCTTTCAGGATGGTCCCAGGGCCCAGCGAAGGGAGAAGGACTTCAGAAACACTTGTGCTCACCTGTGGTGTTTGCTCTCTCTCTGTACAGGCACAGGGAGCTCTCACACATTGGGCTTAGACACAGATGTCCGTCAACGGCGGCTTTGACAGAGGGCTCTGGTTAGCAATGAGAGGTGGGCTGCAGGGTCTTGGGGGGGACAGGGATAGGGAGTGTCACACCACTAGGAGGCTCCCGCCAGGCACAGGAGACTCCCTGACAGAGGAGTACCCCCCCCCCCAAGCTGAATTCACAATAATTAACCACAAACCACCATGAGGGAGAGCCTGTGCAACAGACGGGGGAGTTGGCCTTCCGAGAAGCGGAAATCCTAGGACAACAGGAAAGAGATTCTTGAGCGTGTTTAAAATATTTAGAGACGGTTGAGTCCAGATCACTCCTTTTTTTGTATGAGCAGGGAACCTTGATCCCAGGACCCCGAGATCATGACCTGAGCTGAAGGCAGACGCTTAACCACCTGAGCCACCCAGGCACCCCCCAATTAGGACATTTAAAAAGGAGACTCGAAGAAGGAAGGCCGTCCACAGAGTACGAGCCACTGGTGACTCACTCCTGACCTTTCATTCTGTCTCCCGTTCTTAGTGATCCATGTTGCGGAAAGCCGGTTAGCCGGAGCGCTCCACGATCATCTTTACTCAAAATTCCAGAAACAACATGGCATCTGTCTCATCCGACAACAATATGAGAACTTATTTCTCAGGGATAGATAGAACAAGTATGAATTTCCATTTGCTCATCTAGAGGAAAGGAAATGGATATGTATGATTTCATATCCATTTCTTCTACTCTGTGGCAGCCAGACACTTAATTTCCCTGGAATGCTATCCATAAACAGAAGTTGCTTGTTGCCATGGATTTCTGCTCTCAAGTTGTGTGGGGTGTTTTGGTTTTTTTTTTTTTTTTTTTTTTGGTGTTGTCTTTTCCAAGACTTGAGCAAAGCCAGTCTCGCTGAGAAAATAGAGAAAATAAGTGAGTTATTTTTAGTTTTTTGAATGGTTTTTCATGAACTCTTTCCTTCCTTCAGTCCAAGGCCCACTGGCCCATCAAAGACACTTTAATATTAAGGTTGGTAAAGGAAAAGGGTCTTTGCTGGGCCACTTCCCTGCATGTCTGCTCCTTACCAGCATGAACTCTGGGTGCTCCCAGGAGGTAGGAAGCCCTAGCTGTCCCTTACTGTGTCCTTATAAGGCCCACATTGCTTTCCAGACATCCCGAAGGTACTTCAGACATTTAAACAGAGGCTTCTGGGTTCTCCTCTTCATTGGAAGAGGGAGGCCCGCCAGAGCCCGGGGCCCTGTGGTCCTCCCCTGAGCATCCCTCCCCAGCCACTCTTGCCGCTAGTTCTTCCCCTTCTAGTTCTCAGTACATTCCAGATGGAAGGAGTCATGAAAAGACAGGGAGGAACCTTAAATACATATTTCCAAGTGAAAGAAGACAAGGTAAAAATGTTACATACTGTGTGATTCCAACTGGAGCACTTTTTGGAAAGGGCAGAAGTGCAGAGAAAGTGAGAAGATTGTGATTTTCAGGGGTTCGGGGGGGTGGCCAGGAAGAAGGGGAGGGATGAGTAAGTAGAGCAACAAGGGTTTTAGGGCCCTGAAACTATTCTGGGTGATACTGTCGTGGTGGATACGTGTGAAAACCCATAGACTAATGTACAGCACAAAAAATGAAGCCTAATGCATACTATGTAGTTTTTTTTTTTAAGATTTTATATTTATTTGTCAGAGAGAGAGAGAGAGCCATGCATAGGCAGGCAGAGAGGCAGTCAGAGGCAGAGGGAGAAGCAGGCTCCCTGCCGAGCGAGGAGCCCGATGTGGGACTTGATCCAGGACACTGGGATCATGACCTGAGCCAAAGGCAGCCGCTCAACTGACTGAGCCACCCAGGCGCACCTACTATGTAGCTTTTAATTAATATTAAAGTATCAGGGGCATCTGGGTGGCTCAGTGGGTGAAAGCCTCTGCCTTTGGCTCAGGTCATGATCCCAGGGTCCTGGGATCGAGCCCCATATTGGGCTCTCTGCTCAGCGTGGAGCCTGCTTCCTCCTCGCTCTCTCTCTGCCTGCCTCTCTGCCTACATGTGATCTCTGTCTGTCAAACAAAAAATCTTAAGGAAAATAATAATAATAAAGTATCAGTACAGCTCATCGGTTGTACAAATGCCTCTCAGTAATGCAAGATGTGAATAATAGGGCAAATTGTGTGGGAGTAAGGCAATCAATGAGAACGCTTAGTACTTTCTACTTATTTTTTTCTGTAAAATGCTCTAAAAATGAGGTTTATTAACTAAAAAGAAAAAGACTCTTAAGGACTAAGGATCTCCCAGAGTTTGCCTTGTAGCTGAAGTCCAAGGCAATTTTGGAACATTTCAAGTGGACTGCTAGCATCAACCAAAGACAAGAGCATAGTAGATTTTCTGGCATTCTTGCCAAACTAACTTTAAACTCCAGTGATGAAGAATATAGATTTTCTATCAATCTGTCTGTCTGGCAGTACACTTGACCAGTCTAAAGTCCTAAACAGAAGACAGTGTCACCTGTCCTGACTGCAGTCTGTAGTGTTTAACCTGATGCCTGGGGTGGAAGCAGCTCTCACCCTGTCCTTGACCTTAGATGGTCATGATCCTCAGGCATGCATGTCTTTGGAAGCCTTGCTGGGCATCCTCCCCTCTCCCATGCTGATGGGCCTGGGCCTGTCCTGGAGACGGCCAATGGAGAGCTCCTGGTGCCTGACAGTGGGCTAGTTCCCTGCCCTTGTGAACTCAGCATGCTCCTCTGTAAAAGACAGGGCGACATCAGCCAGGGCTAACTCTCAAAGGTATTGAGAGGAAAGTGCATAAGGTGAGAGTCAAGGGTCTCTTCTGAGTGAATTGAAACCACTGAAAACTTCCTACTGGAACTAAGAGGTGACCTTCTACCCCTCCGGCTGGGTGCACCTCAGAAGATTTGGTTTGCTTAGTCTCCATCAGATGGCCAGCCTCTTGAAGAAGATCCAAGGACAGGATCCTCTTCTTTTTCTCTTATGATTTTGACCTCGTGCTTTCCCGAGTGCTGGTCCAGAGTACCCAAGCCAGGCTGGGACCAGACAGGAGCTCAGGTCCAAGACAGGGATGGGTGCTGTGGTCTGTCTTGCTCTGCATTTCCTCAATGCAAACACAGGCTGGCCACTTATTCTATTTATTTGTTTAAGATTTATTTATTCATTTTGGGGAGAGGTAGAGGGAGTGAATCTCAAGGAGACGCCATGCTGAGCGTAGAGCCCCACATGAGGCTTGATCTTACGACCCTGAGATCGTGGCCTGGGCAGAAACCAAGAGTTGGATGCTTAACCGACTGAGCCACCCAGGTGCTCCTGTTAATTTTTTTAATCCACAGATTATTAATTTACTCTTAAAGGCAATGCCATTGACCCTTTGCTCCATGTCTACATCTAAAGTTTCAAGGGCATTTCCAGGGATGATTGTGGAAAGCAGCAAGCATGGGCAAAAGGTCTGGGAGGAAATATGCAAGCATGGGACGCAGTGTGGAAGTCTACTTCCAAAGCATCAGAAGCATGGTTTGCAGTATTGGAGAAAGCCTGCAGGATGCCTTCAGAGGAGCCACACCTTAGAAATGACTGATCTCCACATCCAGGGATCAAACCGGAGCATTAACAAAGCACTACTGGGAAGAAGGAAATCTGAATGGTGGGAGGGCCGTAGACCTGGCAGCACTGGCCTGGCCAGCACAACTTCTCAAACCTATCCCACACTTTCATGCAACCTCTGTCTAGAAAGAACCTCTCCTGGTGTTGCAAACGGACAGCAGAGTGGCTGTAGAAACCAACAGGCCTGACTAATGATTGTTTCTCTAGCATACTGTCAAACGTCAAAAAATCCTAAAAATAGTTTTTATTTATTTATTTATTTGAGAGGGCGGGGGAAGGGCAGATGGCGAGGGAGAGAATCTCGAGCAGATTCCTCGCTGAGCGTGGAGCCTGATGCAGGGCTCAGTCCCGTGACCCTGGGACCATGAGCTGGAGAACCAAAACCAAGAGGAGTCAGATGCTCAACTCACTGAGCCACTCAGGTGCCCCTAAAAATAATTTGTAATGAAGATTTTATTTTCGGTGAGGTTTAGACTTCAAGAGAAGTTGGGAAGGTAGGACAGGAAGTTCCCATACCTGACACCCAGTTTCCCCTGTTTCTGACATCTTGTGTCGCCGTGGGACATTGGTCACAATTAATGAGCCAATATTCAGGAAAGTCCACACTTGATTCACATTTCCTTATTTTTTTTCTACCATCTTTTTTTTTTTTTTCTCCCTACCCCAGGATCCCCTTCAGGATACCACATTATGTCTCATTGTCATGTCTCGCTAGGCTCCCCCTGCCTTTTACACGTTCTCGGACTTTCCTTGTTTTTGATGACTGTAACAGATTCAAGGTCAGGTATTCTGTAGAATGTCTCTTAACTGGAATTCATCTGATGTTTTCCTCATGGTTAGACTTGTGGGTTTTAGAGAAGGAGACCACTGAGGTCAAGTACTTTCTCATCACATCGTAGCAGGTGTAACTGAACTCCCCGACCTTGACCACCCGACAGAGGTAGTGTTTGTCAGGTTTCCCCACATGAAGTTACTCCCCTGCCCTGTCCGTACTGTACTTTTTTTTTTTTTAAGGTTTTATATATTTATTCAACAGAAAGAGAGAGAGCACAAGCAGGGGGAGTGGCAGGCAGAGGGAGATGCAGACTCCCTGCTGAGCAGGGAGCCCAGTGTGGGACTCAATCCCAGGACCCTGGGATCATGACCTGAACTGAAGGCAGAGGCTTAACCCAGTGAGCCACTCAGGTTCCCAATATACTGTACTTCTTGGCAGGAAGTTCTGATGCTTACCGAGTGGGTGGCTCTGCCCCACCTCTTTAGGGCAGGGGACATAAATTATGGAGATTTGTTGAGTCTACCCCATTTATTGAATCAACTATTTCTTTATATTATATGGACTTATGAATATCTTTATTATACTTTGAGTTATAATCCAATACTATGTTACTTATTTCATTGATCAGATTGTTCCAGCTTTGCCACTGGGAGCTTTTGCATATGGCTCCTGTGTGTCTCTGACACACCTTCACAGCTGGGCCCTCGTGGAGCATTTCCTTCCTCTCTAGAACTGTAGGATGCTCTAGGCTCATTTTCTATGTCCGAGTCCTCAGATCAGCCGTCTTTCCAAAGGGTCCTAGTTCCTTTTTACGGGAGAATGATCTTACAGACTAAGATCTGGATAACAGGTGCCTTTCTTGCTACTGGGGTTCTGTCATTTCTAAGCCCTCTCAAATGGCAGAGCAAGACAATCTGTGTATACAACTTGTGTGTATACACACACATCCATAAATACTTCAATGGTAGCCCGATGAATGTATATCAAGCTAAACATGGGTCATACTGATGTATTGAATGTATTACACATGGCTCATTCTAGCTCTCTCCCCTCGCTTATCTGCAAACTCCCATTCCAATAGTGAGACACGGGGCTCCAACCTGCTACTATCCATTTACTTAATCATCCAATTCATGTATGGTGGCTTTACAATTGCTCCACCTTCACCCATGGGAAATGTTTTATCAGCTGGAGTTCAGTACTTACGCACAGTTCCTTTTGCCTTCTGTCTTCAGGCTCCGCTCATTTCCAGAGTTCTTTTTTTTTTAAAGATTTTATTTATTTATTTGACAGAGAGAGATCACAAGTAGGCAGAGAGGCAGGCAGAGAGAGAGAGAGGAAGAAACAGGCTCCCTGCTGAGCAGAGAGCCCGATGCGGGACTCGATCCCAGGACCCTGAGATCATGACCTGAGCCGAAGGCAGTGGCTTAACCCACTGAGCCACCCAGGCGCCCACCAGAGTTCTGTAGGTCAGTATCCTCTTGGGTTATTTCATATATCTGTAATGCAGTAAAATTCTTTTGGCTTTTGGCATCATTTGCATTCCATCCTGAGATCCTCTGAACTCCTAAGGGATTTTTAAAACAATGTAAACAAATTAAAGTGCATTCTGCCTGTCATGACGTTCTATGGATTTGATTTGTGCATTGTGTCCTCTATCCACCACCACAACATACAGAAGAGTTTCACTTCCTTAAACAAAATCACCTGTGTTTCACCTCTTTGAGTCTCTGTCCTCCCCAAAGCCCAGGTGATCACGGATCTCTTTCCTGCTTCTGGGTCTGCGCCTTTTCCAACATGTTCTGTGAAATGGATTCATACAATATGTTGCCTTTTTTGATTGGCTTCTTTCATTTGGCCATATACATTCCCATTGTTACGTATCTGGTTTCTTTTTATCATGAAATATGACATGGACTAGATCTACTACGGTTTGTCCTTTCACTTATTGGAGAACATCTTGGTTGCTTCCAGTTTGGAGTGACTATGAATAAATCTACTATAAATATTCATGTACAGACTTTTTTTGTGTGGACTTAAGTTTTCAGTTTAACTGGATAAACACCCAGGAGCATGACTGCTGGGTGTATGGGAAGACTATGTTTAGCCTCGTAAGAAACTGCCAAACTGTCTTCCTGAGCGGCGGCCCCATTTTGCGTCCCTACCTACAGCGTGAGTTCCTGTTGCTCTGTATCTTCTCGCCAGCAATTGGTATTACCAGTTTTTTTGGATTTTAGCTATTCTATTATGTGGGTGGTGGTATCACTTTGCTATTTTAATTTGCATTTCCCTAATGACTAATGATTTTCTTTTCAGAGACTCCTTTGCCTTCTGAATGTCTTCTAGGGATATGTATTTTTTTATTTTTTAAATAATTTCAAACCAACAGAAAAGTGGCAAGAACGGTGTAAAGAGTTTCATTATTCTTTAACAAAATGAGAATAAATTGCTGGCTTGATGTCCTGTCATTCCCTAAAACTTAAATGTATATTTCCTACAAATGAGGACTTTCTCCTACAGAACCATAGTATGTAGCTGAGATTGGGACATTAGCAGGGATCTATTACTAACATTCACTCCCCAGACCTCATCAGGTTCTACCAGTTGATTCGATAGCATCCTTCACAGCAGAAGACTTGGGTCCAGAAATGTGCGGTGCGCTGAATTGTCAAGTCTCTCCGTCTCCCTCCATCTGGAGCTGTTCCTTAGCCTCTCTTTCCCTTTCGTGATCTTGGTACTTCTGAAGGTCACAGGCCACTCATTTGATAGACTCTCCCTCAAGTTCATTTGACTGATGTTTCCTCACATTCAGATTCAGGTTTTACAGTTTGGGCCAGAATGTCATTGAGGGGACACTGTGCTCTCCTAATTGCATCTTATCAGGGGATGTATGATCTCAATTTGTTCCATTACTGATGATGGTAACTTGATTAAGGTGTGTCTGTATCTGCCAAGCTTTTTTATTTATTTATTTTTTTACTACAAAATTACTCTTTTTTACTTTTGTCATTAATGAATATTTTGTGGGAAGTTGCTTTGAGACTAAGTAAGTATCTTGCTCCTTGTCACGCCTCTATCCACTGTAGTATCCACTGGCGACTCTTTTTTTTTTTTTTTAAAGATTTTTTTAATTTATTTGTCAGAGAGAGAGAGAGAGAGAGTGAACACAGGCAGACAGAATGGCAGGCAGAGGCAGAGGGAGAAGCAGACTCCCTGCCGTGCAAGGAGCCTGACGTGGGACTCGATCCCAGGACGCTGGGATCATGACCTGAGCCGAAGGCAGCTGCTCAACCAACTGAGCCACCCAGGCGTCCCATCCACTGGCGACTCTTGGATGAATTTGTGACCCATGGTGGCTACAAGAGGACTTTCTCCCTCTGTCGTTCCTTATACACTTGGTTCCCCTATCCTACCGTAGGGAAGCATTCTGTGGTTCTCATTTACTGATTTGTATCAGCATGGGCTTTAGGGATTTCTGTTGGTGTCAGTGGATTCGAATTGCCCCACCTTTGGCCAGTGGGAGCTCCTTCCGTGTCCTTGGGCATATCCCCGTCATTCTTGGAACTCGTCCTTATTTTCTGGTGCGACAAGATGTTCCAGGCTCATCTTGGGCCTCCCCCGCCCTGTTCACTTTGTGGAGAGTGATTTTTAAAAAGTAAGACGCTAGGAGAGCTCATGCCTTTAGGGGGTCTCTGCTCCCGGGGACTCTCAGTGAACACAGGAAACACGTGAAGGCGTACACACACAGGCAAACACACACACACACACACACACACACACATTTATATACATATACCTACATTTACTTTTGTGTTTAGTTTTATACCTATCTTTACTTATCTCGAAGACCAAGAATTGGTGCTGATAACTCACATTTTCATCTCATCCTAAGGCATTCTGTATTAGTTTGCTAGGGCTGTCATAACAAATACCGACTGGACAATTTAATTTCTCAGCATTCTGGAGGCTCGGAGTCCGAGATCAAGTAGCACTGGGGTGGTTTCCTCTGAGGCCTCTCTCCTTGGCTTGCGGATGGCCCCTCCACTACCCCTACCCCACCCCACCGTGCCCCGCCCCACCCCTCCCCTTCCCCATCTTCCCCGCCCCTTCCCATCTCTCTCCTTGTTCCCCCGCCCTCCCTGATCTTCTCCCTACTCCCCCCATCTCCTCCCGTCCACCCCACCCTTCCTCCCGTCTATTTCCCCTTCTCTCCCCCGCCCCCCATCACGTGAGCATCCCTCTGTGCACCTGTGCCCCTGCCACCCCTCTGCTCGTCCTAATCTCCGCTGTGTAAGGACACTTGTCAAATGGGATTAGGGCCCACCCTACTGGCCTCATTTCAATTTAATTACCTCTTTAAAGACCCTCTCTTCGGGGCGCCTGGGTGGCTCAGTGGTTTGGGCTGCTGCCTTCGACTCGGGTCATGATCTCAGGGTCCTGGAATCGAGCCCTGCATCGGGCTCTCTGCTCCGCAGGAAGCCTGCTTCTCTCTCTCTCTCTCTCTCTCTCTCTCTGCCTGCCTCTCTGCCTACTTGTGATCTCTGTCTGTCAAATAAATAAATAAAATCTTAAAAAAAAAAATAAAGACCCTCTCTTCAAATACAGTCATTCTTAGGTACTGGCGGCTTGGGGCTTTCACAAATAAATTTGGGGGAAGGACACTGAGTCAGCCCATAACAAGTTGATTCTAGTTTTTTCTTCCCTTCCATATTTAAAACTCCCTTTTCTAACAGTGAGAAATCTGGCTCTCATTTTATCCATATATTTCCATATTAGATCAGTGTCCCCTGTACATACCCATCTCTTGGTGCCGCTGCTTCTGCCCACACTGTGCACCCCCCCTCCTTGTGGTCACCCACCTCCTCCCATGAAGATTCCAGTTCCCTGCTCTGGGCACCCTCCTTGTCCTGCTTTTGTTCCAGTTTCCCATGACAAGACCATTGCCACTGCTCCACCCCCCCACCCCCCCCCACCCCCCCGCCAGCCACACGCATCCTTCTCATCGCACTGCGGCTCCACAACCCCCCACCAGGCTTTGCCCCTTTGCCCCTCTGGACTCTCATGCTCTGAGCCAGGCTGCTCCCCACCCCCATGCTACAGCGGATGCTGATTTTTGCCTGTTCCCCACCCCCCCCCGCCGCCCCCGCCCGTAGCTCTTAGATGGAGGGAAGGAAGACTGATTCCTGAGGGGCTTTGGGTCCTCCCAGATCCCAGGCAAAGGGCATGGCTGGATCAACTGGGGCTTTTTATTGCAAATGACAGAAACCAACTCTGGCTAATGTAAGCAAAAGGAATGAGGATTATGAAGAAGACGTGAGACAACACGAAGAATCAGACAACAGCTAGGCAGCTGCAGGTAGGTTAGGAAGCCAGGTGGTCGGAGGATGTGGGGGCGTAGGAAGGATTTGGGGTTACTGCCATCAGAATGGCTGAGCACAAACATTTTCCTCCATTTACAACTCAGATTCCCGGCCAGGGGTGTGTGTCAGACCAAATCTTGGGCCAGGGAGCAGGTTCTGGGTGGAGCTGACCTCCTACCAGAGGCATGTGAAATTGGAAAGGCAGGTTCCCAGAGAAAAAATGGGGACTTGCGACCCATTGCAATGCAGACTAGGGGCACCCGAGAACGAAGGGTTTAGAGTGACTTAAACAACAGAAATGTATTTTCTCAGGGTTCTGGAGGTGGAAGCCCGAGATCAAAGAGTTACCTCCTTCTGACAGCTGGGAGGGAAGGATGTGTTTCAGGTCCTCTGCTAGCAGCTTGTAGCCTGGGGCGTTCCTTGGCCGTGGATGGTGTTCTCCAGAGGTCTTCATATGGTCTTTCCCTTATGCATGTCTGTCTCTGCATCCAAATTTCTCCTTTTTATAAAGACACAGTCATACTGGAGTAGGGCCCACCATGCTCTAGTAAATTACCTCCTCTTAGCTAATTGCATCTGCAGTGGCCCTGTTTTCGAATAAGGTCCCATTCTGAGGTGCTGAGAGTTAGGAAGGGACACAATTCAACCCATAACAGTCCTTTGGGGACATCCAATCTGACTATGTTCCCCATAGTACCTTTTCCTTCCCTGGTGTTTCTTGCTTGCTCTGTCCTGGAAGGAAGCCTCAACCTGGACAAATTAGAAAACTCAAACTGATTATCTTCCTGGTAAAAAGAAACCCACTCTTATGGGAATTTCACCTGAACTCACAGCTACAAGTCATCCCAGTAGCAGAAAAAATACATCAGGGGCTGACACCTGATTCTCCTGCGGGAGGACGCATGACCATCAGTGCACAGTGACTGATTTTCAGATATCTGCAGTTGGCGTTCTGATGAATAAGACCCCAGGTAACTTTAAGGTGTTCACAAATCCTTCTAATATGTCGTCTTTGCTAAATCGGCATATGCTAGCCTGACAGCAGCGGTCTTGCAGGTCCGCAATGTTGTCTATTAGGAAAGGGATCTTCTGACTCAAAAAAGAATGGGGACTTTAAGATTCACTATGAAATTGTAGTAATCAACAGTGTGGTACTGGTGACAAGATTGAAAAACAGATGAAGGAAGAGGATAGAGAATCCTGGAAGCAGATACTCATGCAGACAGTCAAATGATTCTGACAAAAACACCAAAGCCATCCCACGGGGAAAGGAGAATCTCTCCCAAGTGCTGGTGCTGGGATTTCTATATATCCATATAGAAACAACAACAACAACAACAACAAAAACAAAAAACAACAAAAAAACCTCAACTCTGGTAGCAGTTAGGGTTTGATGAGAGAAGCAGAGTGAGTGATATAGAATGAGGGCTTTCCTATAGGAATTTGGCCTTACCAGCTGTGAGAGCTGGTTGGACCGTCTTTGTAAAGCTGTTGCTTTCATGTCAATGTTGGGCCTGAAATCAACAGGACTGGTAAATAGGAAAGAAAGACGGGTGTGAGCAGAGGAAAGGACAAGCTGGACCCCGTGAGGACAAACTGAAACCTGCTTCTGTTTGTTGACAATGCTAACCTGGGTGATGAGGATGCCCTATAGAAGAAGCTGGTGCCCTTGACCACGAAGCAGCAGCACTCCCTGGCCCAGGACCCAGAGGAGCAGGAAGAAGCAATCCCGTGAAGCTGGAGACACGTGGAGACACTTCACTTCCCATGAAGTGGAGGCACTCTGCCCGGCTGCTGCACACGGAGTGACCCGACAGATAAGCGACCATGTGTGTGTCTCTGTGTGGGTCATTGGTGCTTAGAAGTGGCATTTCCTTCTCCTCCACTTTCCAGATATGGCACACATTTCTCTTGTGCTCATCCCGAACGCAGAACCACATGGGGAAGGCAAATGTAGTTCCAGCTGAGCTCCCTTGGCACTAGGAAAAGCTTCCAGGACCCTTACCTCACACCCCATTAAAGATTAATTCCATGTGGCTCATTGACCTAAGTGTCAATGCTAAAACGTAAAGCTTCCAAAGGGAAACACGGGAGAATAGCTTCGCAATATTGAGGAGACAGATCCTTACTGTATCACTAAAGAAGCAAACCGTAGAAGAAAAGACAGACAAAGCAGACCTCCTCAAAATTAAAATCTTCTGGGGCACCTGGGTGGCTCAGTGGGTTAAAGCCTCTGCCTTCTGCTCAGGTCATGATCCCAGGGTCCTGGGATTGAGCCCTGCATTGGGCTCTCTGCTCGGCAGAGAGACTGCCTCCCCCTCTCTCTGTGCCTGCCTCTCTGCCTACTTGTGATTTCTGTCTGTCAAATAAATAAATAAAATCTTAAAAATAAAAAAAATTAAGGGGTGCCTGGGTGGCTCAGTGGGTTAGGCCGCTGCCTTCGGCTCCGGTCATAATCTCAGGGTCCTGGGATCAAGTCCCGCATCAGGCTCTCTGCTCAGCAGGGAGCCCGCTTCCCTCTCTCTCTCTCTGCCTGCCTCTCCATCTACTTGTGATTTCTCTCTGTCAAATAAATAAATAAAATCTTTTTTTAAATAATTAATTAATTAATTAAAATCCTCTGGTGGGGGGGCACCTGGAGAGCTCAGTCAGTTAAGCGTTGGCTCTTGATTCCAGCTCAGATCACGATCTCAAGGTCGAGAAATCGAGCCCTATGTTGGGGGTCCACGCTCAGTGGGCAGACTGCTTGAGATTGTCTCTCTCCCTCTGCCCTTCCCCCACCTCTCTCTCTCTCCCCCCATAAATAAATCTTTTAAAATGATTAAAATCTCTGCTCATGAAAAAAATGCCATCATAGGGATGCCTGGGTGGCTCAGTTGGTTAAGCATCTGATTCTTGATTTTGTCTCAGCTCATGATCTCAGGGCTGTAAGATCGAGTCCCATGTCAGGGTCTGTGCTCAGTGCAGAGTCTGCTTGAGCTTCTCTCTCCCTCTCGCTCTGCTTTTCCCACTCATGCACACACACTCTCTCTCTCTCAAAATAAATAAATAAACAATAAACAAATAAATAAATAAATAAATCTCTTAAAAATGCCTTCACAAAAATGAAAAAATAAGCATAAACAGAGAAAATATTCATAAAACATATCATCCTTCCTAAATCAATAATTAAAATGTCCAAAAAATGGGAAATGATTTGAAAAGAAACTTCCCGAAGAAAACTATGGTCAATAAGCACATGAAAAAGTATTCGATATCATTAATTAGAAATGCAAATGAACACCACACTGAGATCCCCCTATACGCGGACCCCAACAATGAAAATGTAGGATGGACAATTGCAATTGGTGGAGAAGCTGTGTGGCAATCTCGCACGTTTTCTGTGCAGACGCATTAAGGATATCAGTAACTTACTTTGAAATGCATCAAAATAAGGATAATGGGGCAGAATTTATTTTCCCAAAGTGACCACAGCAACATCTTCCTTCCCACCTGCTCTCGTACAACTGTGGCAAACAAGGGAAATTGAGCAATGCTCCTTGGTGGAAAGGGAGTCTGGAATCTGGTGCGTGGATGACTGTGGAACAGCTGAGTCCAAGGGGTATGATGCTGTACAAGTTCCAAGGCCAGGCCAGGTCGGGAACGTTCAAGACACTTCCACTTTGTCTACAGGAACACCTTTGCTTGGAGCCCCGAGCCATCAGTGAGAAGTTCAACTTTAGTGAGGCCACTGTGCAGCCATGAAGCCAACTCACCTGGGTCGTAGGCACTCCACTCTGTTGTCTCATCTGCAGATCATTCTAGCCCCGGTGCCAGACATGGGAGTGAAAGACCCTCCCGGTATTTCCAGCTCTGACCCATCTCAGGAGATTTCCAAGCAGGACAATGAAAGTATCCCCTTGTTTCTTTCAACAGTGTGTCTTAGGGTATGGCTAGAGAGAGGGGAACTAGAGAAGGAAATAACGTGTTTGAAGAATTAACTTTAGAAGAGTGTAGAAGTCAGGAGTAGCTGGGTTCAAAAACAACTTCTTATTCCAAGTGTGTCCCAGTGGAAGATTCTCAAAAGGAAGAAAGAGCTTCAGAGAGAAGAAGGCACCAAGAAGACATCTCAGGGTAAAAATGAGGGTAAGCGCCCACCTGTAAAACTCTTCATGAAGACACCAGGAAGTTTTTCGGTGGTGCCTTGAGGCCCGTTCCAACCAGACAGTTCTCTTAAGCATATTAATAGCACACCTTGCAAACTCTCTGTGTGCCTAGTGGTCCTGAGGAAATTGTCCCACAGCAATCTCATGGAGAGCCCAAAGTAGAGAAGGGCTTAGTTTGAAGAACTTTGTAACTGTGGCTTTTGTTTAATGGATTGGATTTACAGATTGATACACAGGAAATCCACAAAGGTTTTAAAGGAAGTGAAGTAGATTGGAATGAAAGGGAAAGAGGCAATTCAAAATGAAGGAGGCCTTTGAGCTCTCATGCTCTTATGGGCAGGAAGCAGTTTCAGTAGGCTTCCATACCAATGCAGCTAATTTCTTAGGGAAGTGGAAGCATGACTCAGAGGGCGGAGCCAAGAACCATGGAAAGCAACTCCCAAGCAATTGACAACTGGTAACCAGCCAGATTTCAGTATTGTTTTGGTCCAGTGTTGCTGTGTGCCTCCCATTTTCTCCTTTCCATCCAGGGGACCGCTCAATGTGGGGGTGGCCTCACGTGGGCATACAGATTTTTCCTACTCTGAATCCTTTCCATTGTTCCAAATGACACTTTTTCTTTCTGGTGGCAGGTGAGTCCTCTGCTATGGCCCCGGTATCCCAAAAGTGTAGGGCGCTCCAGGGATAGAACCCTCAGAACTGAAACTAAGGTAAGGGTTAGGGCCTAGGGGCATAGCAGGCCAGGTCTACAGTCGCTTTTTCATTCTTTATCTGGGGTTGAGTTAAGGATGTTGTTCAGGGTGAGTGTCGGGCTCTGAGTTTGTATCCCAGGGATAGCTGTATGTGGGGGTGGCCAGAGTTGGGCATGCAGATTTCTACTATTTTGAATCCTTTCCTTCATTCCAAATGGCCTAATTTCTATCTGGGCGGCAGGCTGAGTCCTCTGGTATTGTTCAGGTGTCCCCAATCTGAGGGGCTTTGGAGCCAGACTCTTGGGGATGAACCTCTCAGAAGAGGCCCTAGGTTAGGGCCTAGGGGCATACAGCCCCAATGTGCTGGCAATCTTTCCACCTTTACAGTGGGCTGACTTGAGATCATGGAGCAGGGTGGCTCTTAGACTCCAGGATTGTGTCCAGGGGGCCACGGAAAGTGGGAGTGGCCATTATAGAGCAAAAACATCCCATCTGAATTCCTAACTCACAGAATCCACGAGCACAGCAAAATTGCTGTTGCTCTAAGTTACTAAGTTTTGGGAAGTTTGTTCCACAACAGTAACCAGAAAAGATGGATTGCTAAATGGACAGAGGGCTGGATTGACAGACATGTGATGAAGCAAACTGAATCAAATATTAATCGGAGAATCTAGGTGAAACATACGTGGGTGTTCCCTCTACAATTATTTCCATTCCATTCTTTTTCTTTTTCTTTTTTTTTTTTTTTTTTGTATATTTGAAAACTTTGCAGTACAATGTTGGTAAGGGAAGAGGAAAGACTAGAAAGCACCAAATGACAGCAAAAGCACTAGTTAGCATTTATCTTATATTGCCATGTGCCAGGCCCTGGGCCAAAGACGTTTATATTCATTTTCTCATTTACTCTCACCAGCCCCCAGAGCCTGGTACTGTAATTTTTTCCATTATGCAGATGAGAAAACTGAGTCGCAGAGAGGTGAAGTCACTCACCTATGGTAACAGTGCTCGTAAATGATAGAAGCAAGACTTCAGTTCAGGTACGTGTGATTTCATAATTGAGGCTCACCCCCTCAGACCCAGGGCACCCCACATTCCTGTCCCCTCCATTTCTTCGATAGAAAGAGAAAGTTAAAACCCAGCAAATGGCTTCTAATGACTCCTAAATTTTCACACATCTCCAGTATTGGACTGTATTTTTATAGAAGGGAAATAAAGTGCTCATTTCAGTTTTCTTCCTTCCGGCATGGGATTGTCTCCCTGCCGGTAATCTCAGCAGCTGCACGGTCTTCTCCGCGTGCTGAGAAAACTTGTCCCACATTTGGGGCTCTAAAGGTGGCAATGAGTTGTTGTGTTTATTGTCCCCTCTCGTTCTGACTCTTTTTTATGAATGAGAACACTGTGAGGCTCAGAGATTTTAGATAAGTGGATGAAGGTCACAAAGGATTACAGGAGGGACAGACTTGCCCTTGCCTCTCGTGATGCAGAGAGTCCAGTGCTTTGGGCTCAGGTTTCTCTTGGTTTCCGACGAAACCAAGCCTGGCAATAAAGCTGCACGTGCTCTCAGAGGCCGGTGGTCTCTGTGGGCATTTTCCGCACAGTGGTACTTCCCCATCAGCGTTCCTCTCCTGCCACAATGCCGAAGAGCTTTTGAACAGGTGAGCAGAGATCTGAGCCACCTGCGCCCCATGGTAGAGAGGACTGTATCGCGTCCAGTTTCCGTTTTCAGGGAGGGCCCGTGAAATGCCTGGGTGTCCCATCCTGTGGCACAGTGGCCCTTAGGGAGGCCGTGGGCAGAGATCTGGGGGTGCCCATCTTCCCCGTCAGGAAAGGGTTCCTATTTCTGCGGAGAGGGGTCAGTGCCTCATCTGCGCGGTCTACGGGGCTTCAGCCTGGGCAGGGGCTGGTGTCCCCCCTGCCTTGACACTCACCGGGGCAGAGCTGGGGACCCTGCACACGCCGCCGGCTGACAGATGGCTCGTGCCGTCCCCACACCCGCCTGTACGCAGGCCCCCATCCGAGCTGGCATGCCCTTCGGGCGACGCCTGGCTCCCGCCACCCTACAGCTCTGCTCCAGCACCCCGTTTGGAGGCTGCCGCCCCCAGAGGAGGGGTGGCCCGGGCAAGGCCGTCCAGCTGGCGGTGGCGGGGCCCCACCCCGGTCCCGGAGGCGTGGCGGAGCTGGAGAGCTGCCGTCAAGCTCGCCCGCCGGGCTTTCACCCACAGAGCCGCCGTCCAAGGTTCTTGTCTCCGCCTGGGGTCGCCTGAGCGCCGCAGCGCCAGAAGCCTTTCTGGATGATGAGGGGGTGGGAGGTGCAGGGGGTATGGGAGAGGCAGCTGCGCCAGGCTGCTGTCTGAGCCCGAGGCGGGGGTCCGGTTTCTTGGCAACGGGTCCCCAGTTCGGGTCAGGCCCTCCCCGCGGGGCCGGCCTCTCTCCCCTCCCCCGCCAGGCTCCGCGGAGTCCGGGGCCGCGGACCCGAGGCAGAGAGCCCAGGTGTGGCCTGGGGGCGCGGCCGGCGTGGGAGGGGGTGACCCTGGGCGGCTGCAGCTGCCCACCGCCCGTTTCCACAACCCCGGCGGGGCTGCGCGGGAGGGCGGGGACCGGGAGGGCCCGAGGCGGGACGACAAGTCTGTTTCCGCCCGGCCTCCGCCCGCTCGGGCTGAAACGAGTCTTTCCGGTGGGGCTGCCCAACCCGGGCTGGCGCGCCCAGCCTCCCGGAACCCGCCCGGAGTGGCGCGTGACCCCGCCCAGGCCGAGGGCGAGACCCGGGCGAGAGGTGGAGCCGCTGGTAGCCGCTGGGAGAGCCCGGGTGCGGGGCAGCGAACTTCTGGGCCTTTTCACCTCCACCCCCCGCCCCCAAACCATCCGATGCCGTGAGTCCATAGGGGCACCCTAATAGAGGGTTTGGAAAAGCTTCCTGAATGAGTTTGCAAATCAAAACTTCGGCCCAACCTTATTACTTTACCTGGGGAAACTGAGGCACAAAGAGATTGTACCAAGGCCACATCATGAGTTGGCAAACCACAGGAGAGCCTAGTGAAAGCTTAAGAGGAGTGACCAGAGGCCGGAATTTTCTCAGGGTCTAAATCCTGGAGGTCTGGGTGGCGCTACCGGGACAGCTCCACTGGAGGACAGAGCCAGACCTCAGCGAAGGTCCGGCCTCACTAAATTAATGAGAATGAGGCCGTTCTTCCCTCAACCGAGGAGCAGACATGCCGTTTAGCCTCTGCAGAGAGCAAGACAGGGACCACTCTCCCTCCCAGCCTGGCGCCAGCACGGACCCGAGGGCATGTTAACAGGAGCCAGGAATTGGAGGCGAAGCATCCTTCATTTCCTCCGCGGTGAGGTCTCTGATTGCCAGGGTCTGGCTTTTCAAAATCACAGCATGCTGAGACCCAGGAGGTGGGGGAACCCTGGAGGATTCTTTTATCTGTTCAACCTTGAGTCAGACTTGCAATGAGCATTTGATCAAGAAACTTGGTCAGTTTCTCAAAATACAAAATCAATCCCCGATTTTACTTTTTTACTTGGCGTTTCCTTGGGATATTCCCTATTCTGGGAATGAAAGATTATCAACTATTGTCTTAAATTCTGTCCTGATTAGCATCCTTCCTCAATTCAGGATTTCCCTGGAGCCAGATCTTGGCAGCTTCAGGATTATGACTTTTTAAAAATATAATTTTGATGAATTTGTATCTGTTCCCCAAATTAGAAACTCTCTTAATTATAGGAGAAAACACTTTCAAAGAGAAAGGGTAGATCTTTAGAGCAAGCCCTGGAGCAATACTTTTAAAGAAAATCTCAGGGCAGGCAGGTCCTCAGCTGAACTGGTAAGGGAAGAACCAAGCCAGACTGTCTTTTCTGTAGCTGTCAGGCCCACGGTCATCCAGTTAATTCTCAGCTAGAAACTAAGGAATAAATGAAGGTTTCCTTAAAGTTGTTCAGGCTCCTCCTTAGGATTCTAACTTGACAGAAAGCTTGGGCTTGGTTAAGTGGTTTTAAAATGGGGCTTGGGTGATGAAACGATAGATAAGGGGAAATTTCTCTTTATAAAAATATTTCCTGCTCAGGGGCATCTGGGCAGCTCATTCGGTTAGACATCCGAGTCTTGCTTTTGACTCAGGTCCTGATTTCAGGGTTGTGAGATCGAGCCCCACAGGAGCTCTGCGCTAGGCTCTTTGTGGAGTCTGCTTGAGGTTCTTTCTCTCCCTCTGCCCCTCCCCCTGCTCCCGCACACTGTCGCACCCTCTCTTTCTCTCTCTCTCTCTCTCAAATTAAAGAAATAAAATCTTAAAAATCAAAGTATTTCTAGCTCATAAATGAAGAGAAAGAATGATAGACATCATCATTGTGCATCCCTAATAAATTAATGGATCTAGGCAGATAAGCTATGACTACTAACATCATGAAAAGGGAGGACTTAATGGGGCGCCTGGGTGGCTCAGTCAGTTAAGCATCTGCCTTCAGCTCAGGTCATGATCCTGGGGTGCTGGAATCGAGCCCCACATCATGCTCCCTGCTTAGTGGGGAGTCTGCTTCTCCCTCTGCTTCTGCTCCTCCCCTACCACTCACTACCACTGATACTCTCTCTCTCTCTTTCAAATAAATAAATAAAAATCTTAAAAAGAGAAAGAGAGAGTGAGAACCTGACATGATGTGCCTTCTAGTGGAAAATCTCAGCGCCAACTGTGAAGCAGTCTTAACATTCCTCAAGCTCCCGCCACCCCCACTCCCACCTTGCCCAAACACAAATCAAACCTGAACCTGATCCAGCCTCATCAAGATCAGCTATCACCTTACAGGAAATACGAAGTGTAGGTAGGGATCGTGTTAAACGACATTATGGGAACATTATCAAAGCTATACAGATCTTGTGACACTGCAGGACAAGTGACCCAATTCCTCAGTAATTAATTATAAGGAAAAGAATCACACTTAGATTCCAAATCAAACAAATGGCAAAAAGAAAAACAACTGACGTCCATAGAACACTTGTAAGTCTGAACATCAATGGGATAGTTGATATTTAAAAGGTATTATTACATTACTTCAGAGTGATATTCTTACATTTTTAGTTATTTTAAAAGTATTTTAATGTATTTTTCATGTATTTTGGAAATACATGCTAAAATATTTACAGATGAAATGATATGGTATCTGTAATTTATTCCTAAATAGTTTTATGTAGCGATGCGGAAAGTGGGTGAAGGTTG
Source organism: Mustela nivalis (assembly GCF_964662115.1). NCBI lineage: Eukaryota > Metazoa > Chordata > Mammalia > Carnivora > Mustelidae > Mustela > Mustela nivalis. The sequence goes on along the minus strand of NC_139037.1, from coordinate 40,856,845 downwards.
GAAACAGGAAGGACATTAATCATGGGTATATGGTGGCTCATTATGTTATTCTATTTTATTTTTATTATGTATGAATTTTTTAATCTTTTACTTTTTGTACAGTATCCTCAGACTTGGGAACTGGCCTTGAAACCTGGCCGGATTACCTGGGCTGGAGCTCAAGACGATCGGCCCATGTCTTTCTCTGTGACTTGGCGCACACTGATTCCCTCTTGTCCATTTAAGAAACACTGAGGACCTTCTATCTGCTCGAGCTTCTGAAATTATGGAGCTCACGCTCTAGGTTAGATGATGACAAGGAAGGAAGCCACCAGAGGGAGGTGTGGAAGGCTTTGCAGAAGAATTATGTTTTATATGAATCCTGGTAGATGAAAAGGGTTTCCCTGGATGGTGTCAGTTCATCTTCTGGAAGAGAACATGGTGAGACTTGATCTGCAAGGAGGACCCAATAAGTCCTAATAGATATTGCAATTATAACCTGTCTGCAACCATTTTTTCCCTATTGTGTGTGTGTCTCTGTAGGGACTCAGGAGACCCCCATGGACTTCCTGTCATCATTCTTTATTTTGTTAGCTGAAGCAATACAATTTGAGCTTTTGTTTTTGAATCTCTCAATGGTGTTTGGAGGCCAAAGCGTTATCACATTAGCTGATCTATAGCCTTCTGAGGGAGTGGTCTCTGCGGCTCACAGATTTATTTCTATCCATCTAGTTCCCAAGGTGTGTCACTTGAGCAACCTTAGCTGTACATTTGCTGGTAGTTATGCCCGGCACTGGTAATAAAGACCATTTGCTCATCAGAATGTGAGTGCTTGTGGTTGACGCCCTTAGTTTTCCCAACTGCTCTTGTCTTCCCTCTCTCCCTGTAGGACATGGAGTTCAACATACAGCATGCAGCCTGGCCTTCATGTCAACTAGTTCATCCTGATACTCTGCCACATCAGGTTGAACTTTGTGCTTTGATGGCCCCTTTGTCCATGTGACATGAACCATCTGCTAGGGGCAATGCTTGAAACAGCAATGGTCGTTTGACAAGTCATTCACTGTATCATGCCTCTATTATGGAAAATTATGGGCTTTTTTCTTTTTTAAAGATTTTATTTATTTATTTGTCAGAGAGAGAGAGTGAGCACACAAGCAGGGGGAGCAACAGAGGGAGAGGAGAAGCATACTCCCTGCTGAGCAGGGAGCCTGATGTGGGACTCCATCCCAGAACCCTGAGACCATGACCTGAGCCAAAGGCAGACGCTTAACGAACTGAGCCACTCAGGTGTCCCTGTTTGTTTGTTTTTTCTATTTATTCTTTTCCTCATCTGTTTTTATGGATATTTGCACTTTAAAAGAAAAATTTCTGAAACTTACAGAGAACAAAAGAATCTTTAAATTTGGTTGCTATATATTTGTTGAGTTTTCCTGAGTTATGATGTGGAGCCAGTCATTATCTTCTTAGGGACCTAATAGGCATCTTTCGGTGTGATTCAGAGTCTGGTGGAAGGCTGGAAGTGTTAGGAGTGACTTTCCTTTTTGTCACTATAACCCAAAGGTATGCTTTACCAGAGGAAAAATATTGAGAAGTTAGCTGTGATATATTGCATGTTTCCAGCTCAAAAGCTTCTGGTACTAATTTAATTAAAATAATTTACCTTAATTGAAAACCATAATTTTCTCCTTTTTCCAATCAGTTGAATTAATTTGTACTTTTAAAATACCCATCCACATGGAATATATTACTCCAAAGCCAATACCCTAAACCTTAATTTTTGTGCTAACCATCATTATAGCTGGGGCATTATGGTAAAGGAATAGTTGAGACTTCTGCTTTTAGCTCTGGAACACCAGCCTGGTTCAAACCAAGCCTCCGACCTCAAACAACTAAAGCAGTTGGGTAATTTTTAAAATCTGTCTTAAAACATCAGAGATCTACCTAGGCTGTAAGAACTTTAGAGGACAAGACCCTAGAGAGAAGGAAAGTGTAGACAGGTGAGCCTGACATTTGACACTTGTCTCAGTCACTTTGGGCTGCTATAACAAAATACCATAGATTGGGTGGCTTAAACAATAGACACTCACTTCTCACAGTAATGAAGACTGGAAGTTCAAGATCAAGGTGTTGGAAGATTTGGTGAGGGCTCTCTTGCTGGCTAGCAGATACATCTTTACAAGTGGCCCAGAGAGGAAGCTCTGATACTTCTTCCTTTTCTTATAAGAGCACCAATCCTATCATGGAGTCTTCACTCTCATGATCTCATCTTAACCTAATTATCTTCCAAAGGCTTCACTTCCTTATACTGTCATTTTGGGGGTTAGGGCTTCAACATATGAATTAGGGTGGGAGAGGCACAAACATTTAGTCTGTAACAGCACTATTATTCCCCTCAAGGCATTTACATCTAAGAGCAGGGACTTAAAGGTTAAGAAGTTGAACAGACTTTTGGCAATCTCAGAGAGAGCCTGGTAATATCCTAGGTTTTTGGTTAGGACCTCAAGATTATACCAATAGGAAGGGCATAGCAGAAAAGGACCAAGTCTCACAAAGATACAACTTTAGCTCAAACCAGATTAAGATGATCTGCCTCCATACCAACTGCTTTACAGAAGCAAAATAAAATCTCTAGAGAAAGATAGCATCATCCACAGTATCACACTGGTTCTGTAATTTTCATATATAACATGTAGCATTTGATCAGAATTTACTAGGCACACCAGGAGACAAGACCAAATGACTGAAAACTGAGAGAAAAAATAGATAATAGAAACTGACCCACAGGAGATCTAATTATTAGAATTATCAGATAGAGTTCAGGATAACTCCTGATTGATACATTCAAGGAAATAAAAAACAAAATGGAAAATTCCAGCAAAGAAGAGAAACTTATCTTGAAAATCAATGGAAAATTTATGACTGAAAAAAATGATTAAAATTAAAAACATATTAGAGGAATTCAAAGCAGATCAGACACAGATAAAGAGAGGATTAGTGAATTGGAATATACAGCAAAAGAAAATATCTGTACTTTTTAAAAGTAGGCTCCATGCCCCAAATGGAGCCCAACAAAGGACTTGAACTCACAACCCTGAGATTAAGACCTGCATTGAGATCAAAAGTCAGGTGCATAACCATCTGAGCCACCCAGGCGCCTGAGTGTTATTTTCAAATATAATCACATTTGGGCATTAGGGCTTCAACATATGAATTTATTAGAGGGACATAATTCAATCTATAACATACTTTCTAAAGGAATGGTGAAAATATATAACTAACAAGCTAATAATAGAAAGTGAAATGAAATGAAAATAATGACTCCAAAAGAAGGCAAAGAAGGTGAGGCAAATAGAAAAAGAAATAGAAACATTGTAGATTGAAACCCAAATATATGAGAAATTAAATTAAATATAAATGAACTAAATACTGCCATCAAACTACAAAACCTGTTAGACAGGATAAATAACCAACACCCAATTACATGTTGATACATAACCTAGGCATAAGGATAAGAAAGGAAGAAAAAAGATATGCCATGAAAACAATGACTAAAGACTTAGTAGGAGGCAGAAAGGTAAATATTTCTGATGTGACCATACAGATTTGCCACTATCAATAGCAGTTAATGAATAATGTACCTTTTTGACTTTTCTGAATCAAATTGGCTGTTCCAGAATGCCTTTGAAGCCAGTCATTTTCTTAAAGCAGAGTCCTACTTACCCACTGTGTTACCCCCCATTATATCATCCATATTCACCATGGTCAGGTGCACAGAGCCTGGAAAACCCTGCTATTGTGTCTGGCCATCTCTGTGTGTGGAGGAAACACTAGGACTAGAACAGCCTCCTTTCTGTTTCCCCCGTGTTTGTGGAGCTTTGCCAGAGCTCAGGCTCAGTGTTTGGCCATGCCTTTCTTAGCAGAGCTTACAACCCCTGAGAGAGACAGACATGCAGAAAGAGGGTCCCCAAATCGAGTATTTACCATAATAAAGCTATAGGAGCTGGACAAGAAGTCACCCACTCTCCCTGGAAAGTTCCTTTGTCCCTTTCTTCAGATGTTTATTGAATACCTACTATGTGCCGGCCTAGTCAACATTTTTTTTTCTAGGACCTATAGTCTTTCTAAATACTATGATATCTTAAAAAAGAAAAAAAGTAGGGGAGGTTCTTTTCTCCTTGCTCAGTGAACTTTGTGAAATACTGGTAAAATTAAGAGCAAATGGGCAAATACAGAGAAGGGAGAAAAGGAGACCAACCTTAACAGAGCCCCCATTACTTATGATCTCATCAATCCCATAATAACCTAATGGGAGGGGGTGTGGGTACACTTTATAGAAAGGAAATTAAGGCACAGAGAGGTTAAGGAACTTGCCTTGAGACCCCAGCTTATAAATTGAGGAGCTGATCTATACACATCAAATCTTTTCACTCTTGGTCCAGTGTTCTTTCTGGCATTCCAGGCAGATGACATGTAGGTGTCCCAGAGACCCTCCTCCATTTTTACAGAGCCCCTGAGCTTAGGGGTAGCATTTGTGAAGCAACATGAGGAGACCAGGAATATATGCTTCAGACTCTGCACCTGTCGTACTGATGGGCCGAAATGCCCAGATGTCCCAGGTGGGTCAGAGCCTAGTGCTTCCTCTATACTTTGCTTTCCCCTCAGCCTCCTTATTTGGGACTTCATAGCAGCCTGCTCTCTGCTGACAAGTGATGAGACAGAGCATGGGACCATGGGTGATCCTCTTGTCCTCAGGGTCCTTGCATTTCCTTGACAGTTTCCAGGAGATTCTGTAGCTGCTAAAAACTCTGTGCCAGGTGCTCCCCTTGTCCTTTTGGCTTACAGTGCAGCTTTAGAACCACACAGGAGCAAAGAGAAGAGAAAACCATTCTTGAGTACCTTTGTCAGCTCACGCTGTCATGACAAAATACCATAGACTGGGTGGCTTGAACAACAGACATTTCCTTTCTCAAAGTTCTGGAGGCTGGAAGTCTGAGATCAAGGTTCTGGTATGGTTGGGTTCTGGTGAGGGCTCTCTCTGGCTTGTAGATGGCAGGCTTCTCAGTGCCATCACCTGGCAGAGAGGGAGAGAGTGAGCTCTCTGAACCCCCCCAGCCCCCCGCTCCCGCTAACCCTAATTACTCCCAAAGGCCCCACCTCCAAATCCCACCCCACTGGGGATTAGGGCTTCAACCTGTGAATTTTGGGGAATACCATTCAGTCCAGCTACTAGATCTTTCTTTCTGGGTCTCTGGTGTGACTTCACGCTGTGTGCTCCGACATGGTCTGAGTGGGGGTGCATACACCCCAGCACCTCTGACCACCTGAGGATTTCTGGTGCTTGGCTTGTGACTGCCTCTGACCAGGCTGGCCCTGACCTGCTCCCTTGACGGAACACCAGGCCTGGCTTCTGATGGGTGATGCCCCTCCCCGTCTCCTGCAGCCCCTGCACCACGGCATGGTTCCCACCTCTCCCCAGGACATGCGCAATAGCCCTCCCTTCCCCCCACCCTCCAAAGGTGACCACACCTTGCTTGGGGCTCTGTGCAGAGACCCAACTGAAGCCTCTTTAGGGAAGAGGCCATGGGACGGCTCTGGTGTGGCCTTGAAACAAGGTTTTCTAAAGCTGCCCTGTACTGCTTGTCTTTCCAGGCCCCGAAGCTTCCCAGTGGGGTGGTGGCTTCACACACAGCTTAGCAAGGAAAAGCAGCCCTTTGTGTTTTCACTGCTCGGCCTTGACAAAGTGGTACCTAAAACAGCTGCCCTATGTCCCAAGGTGGTCTGGGACAAAAACAAGGGTTTCATGTATGCTCCTCATATAATGCTCGCAACCACCCCGTGGGGCACATAGTGCTGTCTCTCTGAAGCCAAGGCTCAGAGAGGGTGGGTAATTTGGCCACAGTCACACAGCATATCCATGATAGGGTAGGATTCAACACCAGACCTGCTGAGGACAAGGCTCACAGGGCACGCTCAGGCTGGCTTCTGCCCCTTCCATTCTCCACACTCGAAGGCTCAGGGTAGGGGTGGGGAACTGACATTTACAAAGCTATCTAGTCTTTTCTTCCATGGAAAAATGTATCACTCTGCAATTCCCCCAATAGGACTGTGTTTCAGGACTTTGTAGTCCTTGACAAATGCCGAATGCATAGGACAGAGGGCCACAGTGAGAACCCCCTGGCAGGTAAACAAGCCCAGTGAAGGTGGGAGGTGGTGGTTCTCCCCTGGCCTTGGTGCCTGGAGCTGCCCAACCCCCAAATCAGATGTCGAGGCTCTGCTTTGATGCCCACCGGATCTGCGCCCACCCTCCAGTCTGGAGAGCTGGCAAGTTGACCTCCGTCTTTATCGAGCTATGTATCCCAAGGGACGCTTTCGCTCTAAACAGCACTTTCTGAGTGAGTCCCTGTGCCCAATCCTGAAGGGATGAGAATCCAGGGCAGGATTCCTGGTCAGCCTCTGTCTGCTCTGTAGCCTCTGAACCTGACTCAGCCCTCCATCTCTTAACTGCTCAAATGCCCTTGCTTTTCCCCTTCCCTTTCCTTTTCCTTTTCCTTTTCCTTTTCTTCCTCTTCCCCCGCCTTCCTTCCTCTCTCTGTCTCCCCGTCTCTTTCTTTCTTCAGAAAGGGCCCCAAATCCCAGGCCCTCTGACTGCAGTCAGGCCCCACGGAACCAGCCACCTCTCCCAGCTTCCTGGCCACCCCCATCTCGGGCGTGGGGCCAGGCTCTCTGACAGTGGCCTGATGAGGCAGCGGCCTGGGGATGGTGGCTGTGGCTGATTGAAGTCCCTGTTTCCCTTGTACAAAGGCAGCATAATTAATCAGGCAGTAATGAATTCAGGTACCACCGGCTTGTCACCTCGAGAGAGAGCCTATCTGCGAGGGCTGGAATTCAAAAGAGGGAATCAGGTCACCATTAGTACTTTTCAGTATTAAATGTTAATATTGAGTGAAGGATTTATTAGACTTTGACCAAAATTGGGTCTGTTGGCCTTCAGGAACCCGTGCTCCTTTCTCTTTCTCTCTCTCTCCCTCTCTCTGTCTTGGGCTCTCATGGCAGGGGTATGCAGGGTGACTGGGTCTCTGGCTGACTGTGGGCTCCACTGAAGGTCTTCTCAGCTCAGAGATGACTTTTCCCACGTGCACCTGTTACTCAGAGTCCTCTGAGATGCTGGGGCTGCTGGGGAGGGGGAGTGCGGGGGTGGGGCCTTAGGGAGGGGCAAGGCGAGGGATTCCCTAATGGGGAACTCAGACTCCCCAGTGCTCTGCCTACAGCAGCTCAGGCAGTGGCCCAGGAGTGCTGGTGCCGTGGAAAGCGCACAGTTGCTGAGTGAGGGTGCCCAGCGCTGTGGCTGGGCCCCAGTCACAGTGGGTGCACCTCAGCTTCCAGGAGCGACCTGCCCAGGACTGCAGACAGGGCCGCCAGCAAAGCATGGAGATGGCAGGCGGGCTGATCTGAGTTCGGGTCCCATTCTTCCCAGGCCCCTGCTGGGAAGTTGGGAGCAACTGGAGGAACTCAGTATTGGTATCTGTCAAGGTCCTGGGGTCAAATAGAGGCGATTGTGGTCTGCCTTGCTTAGGGCTTGCACACAGTAGGCACTCAGCTGGGGAAGGCCCCTGCAGGCCCCCTAGAGCCCTGCACCCTGGTCTGAGGCCAGGGCTGGGGCTAGCCCACTAGTAGCTGCACAGATCCCCATGGAAGCCCCAGCTGGTTTTGAAAAACCCACAGGGGCAGGGCAGTGGGGCCCGAGGTATGGCATGTTCTACAGTCCCCCTGCCTTTAAGGGGCTCCTTGTCAGTGCCAGCTGTGGCCACCTCTGGCTTCAGGATCAATGATCTTTAAATGCCATGGAAATAGGAGAAGACCTCTCAGAAGAGGTTGTGTTTGATCCCCCTCAGTGGACTATGTCAGAGTCACAGGATGGCCCAGAGCTGCTGTGACCACGTACGAAGCAAACAGAGTGGCTTGAGATCCCGCATGTCCTGAGTACCTGCTGTGTGCTCAACCAGGGAAGTGAGTGTGAATCATTTTTTAATTTTTATTTTTTTAAATATTGTATTTATTTATTTGAGAGAAAGAGTGTGAGCACAAATGGGGGAGGGGCAGAGGGAGAGGGAGAAGCAGACTCCCTGCTGAGCAGGGAGCCCAATGCAGGGCTCCATCCCAGGACCCTGCGATCATGACCTGAGCCAAAGGCAGACACGCTTAACCGACTGAGCCACCCAGGTGTCCCAACTCATTTTTTAAAAATATTTTATTTATCTGACAGAGGAATCACAAGTAGGCAGAGAGGCAGGTAGAGAGAGAGGAGGAAGCAGGCTCCCTGCGGAGCAGAGAGCCCAATGCGGGGCTCGATCCCAGGACTCTGGGATCATGACCTGAGCCGAAGGCAGAGGCCCTAACCACTGAGCCACCCAGGCTTCCCTCGTTTTTTTTTTTAAATGGGCAAAGAACACGAACAGGCAATTCACAGATGAGGCGTGGAACATGTCTTATAAAAATTTATTACAGAAAGATACTCAACCCTGCCAAATTATAAGGAAAATGCAAGTTGAACGCATTGTCACTCCATCAAATGAGGGGGAATTTACAAGTCTGATGTTATCAGGCACTAGTGAGGATGCTGGGATCCTGACCTCAGATGCTACTGGACCATGCATTTGTGCTCCTGTCCTGGAAAGCCTAGTGGTGTCCTTCAGCCAGGTGCCTACCCTGTAGCCTAGCAGTTTCGCTTCTGCCATATCTCTCCTCAGGAAATATTTATGTGCATAGAGGATCACTGTGGCAGCCTTTGTAAAAACAGCTGAAACCGGGGCGCCTGGGTGGCTCAGTAGGTTAAAGCCTCTGCCTTCGGCTCAGGTCATGGTCTCAGGGTCCTGGGATCGAGCCCCGCATCGGGCTGTCTGCTCCGCAGGGAGCCTGCTTCCTCCTCTCTCTCTGCCTGCCTCTCTGCCTACTTGTGATCTGTCAAATAAATAAATAAAATCTTTAAAAAAAAAAACCAAACAGCTGAAACCTAAATGCCCATCCTTACTGGAATGCCTGAGTTGACTGAGGCCTCTTCTCAGTGTGGAGTTTTATACAGCGTTGTTTTTAAAGATTTATTTATTTGAGAGAGAGAGAGAGAGAGAACAAACAAGGGGAGAAGCAGGCAGAGGAAGAGGGAGAAGCATGCTTCCCACTGAGCAGAGAACCCAATGCAGGGCTCGATCCCATGACCCTGAGATCATGACCTGAGCTGAAGGCAGATGCTTGACCCACTGAGCCACCTAGGTGCCCCTATATAGCCATCTTTGAGTTGGACCTACATGCATGCAAATAGATTTCTAAGATGTACCATTGAGTAAAAAGCAAAAGACAAAAAAAAAAAAAAACAAAAAAACCAAAAAAACCTACAACAATCTGCACAACATATGTAAAGATCGTTGATAACAAATAATGCTATGTAGTTTTAATGGAGTTCCATGCATGTTGTAAAAGCCTAGAAATATTCAGAATGGACATACAGTTGACCCTTGAACAACATGGGGGGACGGAAGAGACACCAACACCCTCATGCAGTAGGATGTTCATGTATCGCTTCTGATTCCCCAAAATCTCCCAGTAACTTTTGACTATTAGTAGCCTGCTGGTGACTAGGAGCCTTGCTGAGGACATTCACAGTCACTTAAACATAGATTTTTTTAATGTGATCTGTCTTATATACTGTATTGTGTACAATAAAGTAAGCTAGAGAAAAGAAAACATTACGAAAATCATAAGGAAGAGAAAGTACATTTACAGCACTGTACTGCACTTTTCAAGAAACAAATCCACTTATCAGTGGGCCCCAGGCGGTTCAAACCTGTGTTGTTCAAGGGCCCACCATATAGAGACTGGGAGGTTACACTTGTGAAGACTGAGAAGTAGTCGTGAATGATAGGAGTCCTAGGGGACTTGAGCACTCTGTATATGCAATAGGTTTTTGGAGGTGCATAGATTAACATAGCTTAAGTAGGATAGAAGTTAATTTTTAAAAGAGGCTTGGTCAGGGTGGGGTGGGGGGTTGGAACCAACAGTGCAGGTGGGAGCTCTTGGCAAAATACGATGATGTGAAAAGCTGAGGGAGTGGCCTAGAAGGAATGGAATAGAGCAGGCTGGGAGCATATTACCCTCCGGGGCTCCCCTCGGGGAGGAAAGCGCAGGGAGCTGGCCACACAGATGGGCCCCCCAGGGAGGAGGGAAGGGGAAGAGCCCAGGTAGGTGACTGTTCTGATTGTGGCCTGGCTGACTTTTTGGCAGGCTGGGAGCATGACAAACAGACATGCTTTTCTTGATGCTCAAGTTTCTGGTTGCGACAACCAATGTTCCTCCCCACACCCATCCTGTCCTCCTTTAAAGCTGAAGATCTGTTTATCTTACTGCTTTGTCTTGATTACTATTGTGTAAGGACCCAGAATTAAAAATCAGTGCTCCTGCTGCTGGCCGCTGTGAAGACATGAGCCAGAGGAAGTGGATTCTGGTCCTGGGCACGCGTTTGATGTCCAGCGCTTCCTGGCAGGGCAGAAGGGCCCACGTCTGCTCAAGGCCACGTGGGTGGGGAAACGGCCTCTGCTGGGTGATGCTGCAGGGTCCTCAGCTGCAGAACCTCAGGCTTACAGGTGAGGGTGGTAGAGAGAGAGATGGTTCAGCAGCCGCCCTGGGCTCAGCTTCCATGCCCGGAGTCAGGCCAGCGAAATGTACAAGAAAGAGTCAAATCAAACTTGTCTCCAAGAGTCCTTGCAAGGCACGTTCGTGGGCTTTGGAATCCGGTCTGACTTCACGTCCTTGCTGTGCCCCACGAGTAGTGTGTTTAACTGTACGCGACCTCAGATTTGCTGGGAACTAAGCAAAATAAATGTGTAGAGTCCTCAGCTCCACGGATGGCACCCAGGAAGTGATGGAGGTGGTGGATGAGAATCACGCTAATAACCCATCTCCTCTTGTCTTTTTAAGGCCTTTATTGGAACACAAACCTTCACATGCTATGTGGTTTCTGATAATGGATTCTAGTGTCACGGACAAGAAAAGATCTATTTTAATTCAGTAATTCTTCCCCATCCTGGATTTCTTAAAGTTGAAAGTTGTGTTGTTTAGGAAATCTTTAGGAAGGGATGAGGGCTAAGATGAGAGAGTGCAGTGAGCCTGGATGGAGAAAGACGGGTCGAGAAATTGCTTCCAGCCCTCTCGGGTGAGGCATTGGGAGAAATGACCGCTCTTCCGCCATGTTGGCCGCCATGAATCCTCCAGGCAGGAGTCCGCTGGGCTGGTGGGGCTAGGATCAGAGAGAGGTGGGGCAAGTCACTTGTCTTTGGAAAAATTTTAAGAAAATGCCAAAATACTCCATAATCAAGATATATATTTTAATGCAAATTTTAAAAAATTAGAATTAATGAAAAAAATCTACTATGAGCAAAATGTCAACACTTTATACACTGGCTTCTAGCCCCATCTTACTGACCCATCAGCAACTCTTGGGCTCCTAGCATCCTTCCTTTCTGGGCTCTCTGGGGCAGCTCCAGGTCTGGGAAAGGAGCTAGGAGCTGGGAGCTGGGCAATTTGAACTCACCCTCCGTCAGCATAGGCAGGAGCTGGGAACCCCCCCCCCCTTTTTTTTTTTAAGATTTTATTTATTTATTTGACAGATCACAAGTAGGCAGAGAGGCAGGCAGAGAGAGAGAGGAGGAAGCAGGTCCCCCACCGAGCAGAGAGCCCAATGTGGGGGGCCGATCCCAGGACCCTGGGATCATGACCTGAGCTGAAGGCAATGTTCTAACCCATTGAGCCACCCAGGTGCCCCGAGCTGGGAACCCTTCTTGGACAAGTATCTTTTGAGTGTGTGTGTGTGTGTGTCTGTGTGTGTGTGTATGTGTGTATGATGTTTACAAAAATTATTTTTTTGGTGACCCTGTTGAGGAAATGAGAGATTTAAACAAAGCGAAGCATGGAAACAAGGGATAGGACCATGAGCGTTTACAGTAGAAAAAGCAGATTTGCAAACTGTTCTGAGAAAGCCTTCTACTTTCTACTCTCTGATCTTTCAGAAAATACCCAAGGGTTTGCAAAACCGAGAGCAATTTTTCAGTTTTAAGTGCCTTCCCATCCCCCCAACAATACTGCTGCAATAAATAAAGACAAGTTCAAGTGTATATCATGTCTGCCCCTGTAGGAGCTGAGCATTCTGTACACCTGGGTTGCAAGCCCTGGTGATTTGCTCTCAGACACACACCATTCTCAATCGTAGGCACAGCCCTCCGTCCCTGGCTGACAGGGCCAGGTGTCCAGCTGGCGACGATGTCTATTTCCATCCAGGAAGAGACAGGAAACACCACAATCTAGATGTTCATTTGATGAGACACTCCACTCATTATTAAACCCCTCCCCAAAAGGATGGAACTGGGGGGAAAACCCGACAAAACTATTTCTGCAAGTTAGACGACATCATGTAACAGAAAGCATTTCCATTGCAATAAAATATATTTAAACCAAACTAAATGAATGATGATACTATACCGCAAGCATTTCTCCTGCTGTTTTTACATATATATTTTTTAAAGATTTTATTTATTTATTTGACAGACAGAAATCACCAATAGGCAGAGAGGCAAGCAAAGAGAGAGGGGGGACGTAGGATCCCCGCTGAGCAGAGAGCCCAATGCGGGGCTTGATCCCAGGACCCTGGGTATAGGCTTTAACCCACTGAGCCACCCAGGCGCCCCTTACATATTTTTTTTAAACCGAACTTGAGAATATTTAGAAATCAGGTAAACTGTTTGTGGCCAATTACTTGTGTATTTGTAGTATGTATCTCAACACAGGGCCAAGAGGCCTCTAGTTCTTTCAACAAGGGGAGGCAGCTAGGTCAGGGGGAGGTAGAAGGGTCTAGGGGAAAGGACCTCACTTCCAAAAGAAAAGGTAGTTGCAGGCTGGAAGGTTGGTTTTGTTTCAAGCTACCAGGCAGATGCTGCTTTTGAAACACGGATTCTGCAATTTGTTATATTAATGATATTCTTTAAATTATTACCTAACGATGCCATACAGGCGACCGGTAAGGTAGAATCCGTTTTGTCCTTCCCTTTATCTGTGGACTTCATTGTAGACTCCCTCCCTCTATTTTCAGCACCTTGGTTTTGTTGTTTTGCCAGAAAGTAACTTTTCTGTTCCACAGTATATTAATGCAGAATAGAAATAAAGATGCTTTAAAAAATTCTTTCAAGCACAAAAGGAGATGGTTTTCAACAGATAATTTTCCATATTTACATATTTTACCTTAAGCATTTTGTAGTCTCAGCCTACTGGTGAATGGATCAGATTTTTACACTCTTTCAAAATGAACCAGTTTGGCTTCTAAACCATTGCAAAGGACAGAAATGAATTCTAACTTTTTTTTTTTTCCACTTCGTTTTCGCATCTTCACATTTCCTTATTTCACATGGTTTAAAATAAAGCGCCTCCAGCATTATTTTTCCTTTCTCAAGAGCAAAGTGAATGTGACTTTTCGGAGGGGTCACAGGATGCCCGGGAGGCCTGTGGGTGTTGTTGGACCGCTGCCTGCTTTCAGCTTGACTGAAGGGCTTGTCAGAGTTTTCATCTCCTAAGAAACGAGCCCCCGGCACTGGCCAGAAGCGGGAGAAGGCAGCAGTGTGAGTCCCACGCTGGTTCTTACCCACTGACATCAAATCCTGAGGTTTTAAAATTAATCCCACACAAAGACAGTCCTTCACTGTGGTGCCTATTTGAAATCAGACCAGCAATAATGACCTTTCTAAGATGTCTTGTTGTTAAGATAGCCCCCTGGTGAAGCTGAAAAGCCCCCCAGCGTGGGTGAGAGATGCCCCGGCAGCCCGGTCAAGGTGACCCGCCTGGCCTGGCCTGGGCTGCTGCGGGCAGCGGGAAGTGGCCGCTAGCCCAGATGGTCAGGCTGCCTCAGGCCCCTGTGACCTGGAGCCACCTTGGCTTCCTAGGTCTGAGCCGCTGACCGCCCCCCCCCCCAACCTGAGACCCACTCTTCACATCCCAGCCAAACAGATTCCTTGAGTTCTAACCAGTATCTTTGTTAAAGGGAACTAGAGACGTCAAGGGACTAATACTGAACCTTAAGCAGAAAAGCAAAGAAAGTAGTCATCTCTCCAAGGATGTGAAGCCCCCCAAGGGGCACAGAAGGGGAACCGGGTGGTCCTGTGCAGAACCCCCACCGAACCGCACCACCCGCCTTGTCACGCTCATTTTGCATGCTGAGTTTTCTTCCCCACGGCACACTGCCTTGCCTGGAACGTGGCTGCGGTTGGGTGTGGCCAAACGGGCCAGCCGGGATTCCAGCTGCCAACGCTCACTCGGGGGGCTGCGTGGCCCCCTCTTGTCTGGGCACTGGGCACTCAGCCGCAGTCTCTGTGGTACCCGTGGGCTGGCTGTTCACACGGGGACTAAGAAAACATTTCTTGGGGGGAACAAACATTAACGGCAATGTCCTCGCACATTAATAGTAACCGAGGAGAATTTAGAGCTTATGTGGTTTGAATGTGACCTTCTTCCCAGACTAGACCGGAATAACAATTTAGTTATTCTCTATAACTGCCATGCTACTAAATAATTAGATATCGTAATCACTTCCACCAGTGACTCCATTCGAAGCCCTGTTTCTGTTAAGATGGTCCCTGTGCCACCATGGCCTGCATGGGGGTCACGGTCTTTAGAAACAGAAAGTGCCCATTAAGCATTCTCTGATTTGTGCTATACACTGGGAGAGGCTGCTCTATTTTCTTCCTGTTCTTATCTGTGGGGTTGGATTTTGAGATTCCAAGTAGAGCGTCCTCTGCAAAGGTTTTTATCTCATTTCAGTTTGCTCCTTTTAACCCTTGGCTGTGGTTTTCAAGGGAAGAGGCATGTGAAGAACAGTCTGAGAATTTTGTAAACAAGAAGAGCTGCTGTTTTTCGAGGGAACACTTTTTTTTTTTTTTTTTTCCACAGCACCGTGGTCTCTGTCAAACTCCTTTCTCTTTTCTGGGCGCGGGAGAATGTGTCGGGTCTGGTCTTTGCGTTGGGACAGTTAGAATGACGCCTCCTTCTCCGTTTTAATATATTTCACCTCTCTGAGGCAGGCGGATCAGAAGCTCACAAGGAAAACCGATGCCCTTTCCCCGCAGTGAAATTAACCAGAATCACGTGGAAAACAATCCAAGCCTTGTAGGAAAGAGGAGCCATTAAAATGTGCCCTGAGCGATGGGCTGCACCCAATCTTGTAGCCTGGTGCTCGGCGGCAGCAGACAGGAGGCTGCTCCCCGGGATGGAGGGAGCCTTGTTGTAGCGCCACAATTAAAATCAGCTCCTCTGCCAAAAAATAAAAGGGAGGAGGGAAGAAGGAGAACATCAAAGACAGATTGAAATGTGTAGTTAGTAATAAGAGTGGTCTCCTCTTGAACCAAAGCCTGCAGCGATTCACGGCCCCCTTGTTAATGAGAAATTTTGACCTCTGGTTTGTAAGTTAAACTTGTAATCCCAGCTAATGAAGTAAATCACTTCCAACTTGAGTCTGTTGTTCCCCGGCTGCTTTGCACAGTGGGTCTGAGAGTGAGGATCCGGGTCCGCTCGCACGCGTGGAGGGGAACTATAATTATTCGGCGGCTGATAGTTCCTTGCGTGGTGAGGCTGTGCTGGGGTTGGGCTGCAAGGCACGTATTGTAGACCCGTGCCTTGTTTTCCTGGAAGCTGGGTATGGAGAAGAGACAGGGCCCCTGACACTCTGGGTTGAACAGCAGGGCTGAATGGCCCTGTGCAGGGAAGTGAGCTGGAGATCCTCCGCGCCGCGCTCCTTCGTTTCTGTAGCCAATAGACGCTCGTTTGTCTCAGCTCCGCACCAGCATCCGAGCGCCCCAGTCCAGTAGAAGTCAATGCTCCTGTAGAGCTCCCGCTGCAGGAAGGAAAAACTGGTTGGGGGGCTTGAGGGGAAAAAACAGTGGACAAGGCACCGGAGTCCAAGAAAGCCAGGGCTGCGGAGTCTGTGAGCTGCCTGACTTCGGGCTGCTCGGGAAGACTCGGTAGAAGGAAAGCCATTGTGGGAAACTGGATACAGCTGGGATGCTAAAGGCCTTTCTTCTTCAAGTGACAGATTACAGCTCAGAGAAACAAGCTAAAAAATTACCCCGTTTTAATTGCGTGAGGGCAAAAGGAGGCATCGGGCGATTGTTTCGTCTGAAAGGGATTTCGTTCAGAGAACTGTTGACATTCTGGTGAACACTCGGAGGGCCCTATTTTTATTAGATTCCATGACAGATCACGTTCTGTTCCTCCTGGCTAGTCTAAATTCTCTCTCCAAATTTTCCAGATTATTTTGTAAATTATCTTAGCTCCCGATTGGGCGACAATCATAGTAATTCTCTGCGAGGAGAGGACTCAGCATCACAGTATGATGCCATCCTGGAGGAAGTAAGCTCCAGGCACGGGCTGTTTCCAGGGGATCTTCTGGTCTCTGGGGAATAGTAGCCCTCCCTCCCAAGTAGAGGATGCCTCTTCAAGAGCTCAGGCCACCATCCTCCAACGGAAGCTGACCTTACCTGTGGCAGAAAGGAGGCAGCCACTGCAACCTGCCTGGTCCCAGAGGAATTGGCGGGAGTCCCCCTGGGGCACGGATGGGCACTACTCACCCTTTCTGCATGCAAGATTTGTGGCAAAATCTGACAGTGGAAAATGGCTCTTGCTCAGAAAATGTGGAGAAGCTGGCCCTATGTTTCCTTCTCTTCTGTACTGGACACCCTGTCCCTCTCGTGTTCCTTGGCAGGTATTAGCCTAAAACTTTCTGGAATTCTCTTCAAGCTCTGTCTGCCTAAGGAGAGAATTTGGGAGGGAGGATGTTTTTAAAGCAGCGACTTTTGCTATTTCTGTTAGAGGACACTCAGCCTGGGTCTCCGTGTGTCTCTCTGGTTTTTCATTAGCCAAAGCAACACATCTCAGCATTTGTCCTGTTTGTATGACCCCGCCGAGAGCTCTGGGGCAACTCCGGAGGTAGGAACGGTCGCTGACCAGTGTCTGAAATCTGAGGCCGTCTGGGGCCGGAGGCTGGGCATTCAGGTTGACTGAAAAAAACAGCACATTATATGTAAAGTGATTTGAATAATCTAATTTTTCCTCCAAATGCGAGCATGAATAAAATGTCAATTCCGTCAACAAGTGGAGAAAATGCTGCAGTGAGTCCGTTCTCAGACAGTATACCTGGTACGTGGAAAAGCCTGTCGAGAGGGGCCGTGAACATAATCATGGTTTATTAGTGGCACTGGCTTTTTCCTTTGTTTCTTTTCATTTAATTCAAAGTGAAACAACTCAGCATGCAAAACTAAAATTAGCTGGAAAAAAAGGTGTAAGTGAATAAACAGGCAGATCCATTAGAGTCGATGGGTTATGGGATGCCTTCCCACTCCTCAGACAGCGGCCCTATTAAAAGTGGTAATGTCTGCTGCTGGCGAGGCCCCCGGCAAAGAGAGAAGGCGAGGTAGGGCCTATTTCCCATGCATCAGACACAAGAATTAAATAGACCAATGTTCCCTAAAAGACTGAAGTACATCTCTTTCTGACGTTCATCTCAGGCAAAAATTCATTGATCTCAGTATGTCCCTTGGCAATTATAAAATATTAAACCCAAGTCACACTTTTCTGTTGGCTTAATTTTTTTTCTCTTTTCACAGCTTTCTATTTGATCAATTTTAACAAGTTAGGAATAGCATCTAATAATAAAAAGTGCAGAGTTTAAAAGTTTGTTCTTTTGACATTCTCTCCTTTTTATTTTGTTTTGGATTCTCGTTAACTTTGTGTGACACGAGATGACTTGAATGGGATGTTAACCAGCAGAAAGAACGTTCTTTACTGAGAATGATATTCCATAGGAGGCACCCAATGATAAGGACAGCCTGATTTAAAGACTTATTTTAGGGGCGCCTGGGTGGCTCAGTTGGTTAAGCGGCTGCCTTCGGCTCAGGTCATAAACTCGGGGTCCTGGGATCGAGCTCCACATCAGGCTCTCTGCTCAGTGGAGAACCTGCTTCTCTCTTTCTCTCTGCCTGCTGCTCTGCCTACTTGTGCTCTCTATCACTGTGTCAAAAAAAAAAAAAAAAAAAGATTTATTTTATTTTTTTTTAGCACATGCCCAAACTGCCTTCTTATTGTTTTGTACTCATTAATGCTCCTTATTCCAAAATTACCATGTGGTTTGAGCTGGGAGTGTAATGGTAGGGCTAGAGGTTTGCGTGTGTTCCACTGAGATTTACAAAAGATGCATATCCCTTTCCCCATTTTTATGCATATGTAATTTTTTAGCGTTTGATGTTTGTTAATTCAGAATATAACATAAATGCTAGCACAGACACACATGATAAAAATGCAGAAATTTGGGAGCCCATTTTCATTTGAATATTAACACGGGAATTATTGGGGGGAAAACATTGCATAATAGTAATTTTGCTTTCCAGTTCGCCTTGCCATCAACCAGGAGAACATTCTCCCCAATTCCTAAGTTAATTTTTATAATATGTAGAATCGTTTTATGTGAAATCATGAACACTTTTGAAATAGTAAAATCTGTAATGATTTTTGTGTATGAAGAGTTATTCCTTAATAGTCCACCATGTACCAATTCTTTTAGTAAATGTTTTGTTTATATTATTTCATTTAAGGCTTACCACTAACCCATAGAAGGTTGGATTAGGGGTCCAAGGGGCCCGGGAGCATCCAATAACTTTCTTCTCTGGCCAGCCAGGCCAGTCCGTTGGGGGTTTTGAACAGCAAAGAAAGGGAAAGAGAGAGAAAGTCAGGGTCAAGAGGAAGAGGCCTGGGGGACAGTATTAGGGACTGTGGGAAAGTACTCCAGGGAAGAATCAGGAGAGAAGGGACGAATTTCAGAAGCAGTGCTGTGGCCTGCGTCCCTCCTTCTGACCATAGAAATGTTAGGACTGAAGTTGGTTAAGTTCGAAGTGACAGCTGACCCTTGAACAGCCCAGGCTCGACCCACAAATACTCAGTTTTATATGGATTTTTTTTTTAGTAAATACAGTACTGTGCTGTAAATGTATTTTCTCTGCCTTGTGATTTTCTTCATAGCACGTTCTTTCCTCTAGTTCCCTGGATTGTAAGAATATAGCATACAATACAAAAAGCACACAAAATATGGTTTACGGGATATTTATGTTATTGTAAGACTTCGGGTCGATAGTAGACCATGAGGAGTTAAGGTTTGGGGGAGTCAAAAGATATACCTGAATTTTGACTGTGTCCAGGGGTCAGCACCCTTGTTACTCCCATGTCCTTCAAGGTCAACTCTACATTTCAGTTGGTAGATTGTGTTTCTTTGTCTGAGATGCTGCCCTGAGCCTGGACTTTATAAGCACACAGTTGTTTTGAACAGCCAGTTACTAACACTGTTTCAAAGAGAATTTGGAAAGGGATGGAGCAGGGGGACAAGACAGCTCTGGGCCTGGTGGCATCTGTGCTCCTAATAGGCCTTGCCTGGGTCTCTAAAAGGCCTCGGATGCAAAATGTATGGGAGTCTCTTTGTGGCTTGTCACTGTCCTTTGATTCCTGTTTTCTCTCTCCCCATGCTATGATCATGAAGTGCATTTTCCTCTCTGAAAGGAGAGGAGACTTGACCCCTTGAGGAGATGATTAATGCTCGAGGGACCCAAACCACGCTGTGAGCCGTCTGTCATAGCGGTCCAAGCAACATAGGGGCCAGCAGGGCGTCCCAAAAGGGTGGCTTACCCACCTCTGGGTCTCCCAGAGCAACGTTCCCTTCTCTGAGTCTCCAGCAACACTCCCCCCACCCCCGAAGGTCTTCCTTCTATGCATGCTGGGACCTCTTATCTCTCCAGCACCTAGAACCTGGCCAGATGTGGAATAGGTGTCTGGGAAAGATCTGTTGAACAGAAGGACGAATTGATGGATGGAAGGATGGATGGAAGGAAGGATGGATGGATGGATGTGAGGACAGACAGACTAGAGGATGGTTGAGAGTATCTCGTGAACTCACATCAGGAACTGAACGTTACCCCTTCAAGGAGCATCAGCATTTTTGAGACCAAAGAAGGATGCCACACACAAAGAAGCGTGACCCAAACTGGGGTGTCTCAGGGTGTGCTCGTCAGACCACTTGGGGCTGATCTGCTGGAGGTGTGTGTGTGTGTGTGTGTGTGTGTGTGTGTAAACTATTACCTAATTCTGCAGCTGAGACCTTCTTTCTGCTGTCTCCACCACCTCCTGTTAGCCGGGCTAACGCAGTCACTGTCTCTAGCCCAGCCTCCTGGGTGCGAGGTACCCTCCCTGCCCCCAGGACTCACCTCCCTCAGGAGTGGGCATATGTACCCTGGGTTCAGAGTGGACTTTGCAGCTTTGCCCTGCCTCCCATACGGCCCCCGTTAAGCTCCTTGGGTCACAGACACCCTGTGGGGTGAGAGGCCCAGTTCCTATGGGCTAACTATAAGTGTGTCCAATTCCCTCAGAGGAAGGAGCCCAGACCTTCCTTCTGGGATTTCATCCCCTGTGGAAAGGGTTCCTGGAATACAGCAGCTGTTGGGGTGGGCTAACCAAGCTCTTTCGTCTCAGGCGGAGCCTCAGTTATATCATCTGTGAAATGGGAGTAAAAATAACCTCCTTGCCTCACTCAGAGGCTGCTTCACACCTCGTCAATGCAAGAGCCCTTTGCACGCCTTAAAATGTGCCCACATTAAGGCTCTGTGCACATTTTAACCTCGAATCGTGAAGTGTATTTGGGGTGATTTCCTTCTTCCATGAGTGGAGCTGGGGCAAGGTGTTCTTCCTCCCCAGAATTGAACCCCTGTATGCCTCGGGGGTAAGAAGTGCCTCTTGGAGATGAGTGTGTAGTGAAATGTGGCACAGGCTTTGCGGGCTCCCGTATCTCCCAACCCCCTGTTCTCTAGTTCCCATGTTTGGGTCTCTTGTTATATTAGGAATGTGATCTGGTTTATGGTCCTTGTTCCCAAGAACCTGTGAAAGACGGCAGGGGCCGCTACAGATGAACTGACTCTTTTGGGGGTGTGTGTGTATCTGTGTGTGTGCGCGCACACGTGCGTGTATGTGGTGTGTGTAACGTATAACCAAGGTGGCCAAATGGTTTACATATCCCCAGCCCATGTTAACATGATGTTCTTTAAGCCCGAACTTAACATGTTTCTGAAAATCCCCAAATCCTTCCCTCGGAAACTCAATAATATCGTTCCTAACACGGTTCCGTTTAAAGAACGCTTTGGTGAACTTTATCTCCTCCTAACGATATCCTCATTTTAAAGGTCACGGTGTTGAGCTGCCAGAGCTGTGACCCTGGAGTAACCTCTGTGTGCTACCTGCATTTCTGATCCGTGGTCTCAGCATTCGGAAATGCTCCTTCCCTGCGAGTTTCAGCAGCTAAATAAGTTGCAGACCCTTCAGCTATACTCATAAAAATTTGCTTCCAGACAACAGGGTCTGTTTATTGTGTAATAATCGAAATGGCACTAAATTGCAGTGATTGCCGAACACTTAGGAATTGTATTAACCTCTTAAGTGCTAAGCGGTTTTCTGTCGTCTCCCGGCTCAGATGTGCGGGCGGACGTGTTCCTGTCACTTCGCTTCCCTCGGTCAGGGTCACAGGGGGACCTAAGTGTCCTCAGCAGGCCAGACCCTGCTTGCATGGCATGAATCAGAAGAAGACTGTCCTGCCTGCACCTGGGGCAAGAGGCCGCATGCTGTCCCTCCTGGGGATCCCAAGAGGCTGGCTTGGCCGGTGTTGGCTCACCAGGTCCCACTTCTGTCCCCTGGCTTCGGCTGTGTTGTGTGTCTGAGGACAGTTGCTTTATAGCTTGGTTTGAGAATAGATTCTTTAAAAAGCAGAGGGGGTCGCCAGCCTTCCTGCTTCCTGCCGGAGACAACACCCCAGGCCCCCGCTTGTCCCTGCAGGAGGCCCCGCTGCCGCTGCCCTGTGCGGTGGCCTTGGCGTCCCTGGACCCTGCCTGCCGCCAGCCCCCTATCCGCATTGCTCCTGCGCGCGCGGCGGGCCCGGAAAGGAAGAGTTAACCAGAAATGGAGCGGCGCTGCTCCGGGGCAGGCAGCCTCGCTGCAGAACAGAGCAGCGTTCGTGCAAAGGCAAGTCATTTCCCGAAACACTGCAGACACACGGCCTCGGGCAGCCTAAAACCTTTGGAGACCAAAATGGCTCGCAGGGGTTGGAAGTAATAAGGTGTTTTTCCCTTCTTTCTCCTTCACTGAAATTCTGCGAGGTTGCTCTGCCTTGCCGGGGAACAATGGTGCTGTTTTTGTGTTTTCTATGGGTATTAAGATCCATGACGCGGTGACATTTTTAAGATTGGTTATCCTGTAGTTTGGTGTTAAATTGAAGTTGTTTGTTTTGAATTTAATTCTTTCATTTTTCAAATGGAAAAAGGCAGCTCTGGGGTGCGGTGAGGCTAGCTCACTGAAGTGTGCCTATCCTCGCTCCCGAGCCGGTCTTTTTTACCATCCCCTGGACCTCAGCGGTTTTTGCCATGGAAGAACTTGACCTATTTCTCGATTGGAAAGTCTGAAAGAATCCTCGGGGACGACTTTCAGAACTGGGAACTAGGGGTCGTCTCCATTGTATCTTGAGAGAAACAGGCTAGGAGCTGCTTTTTAACAGAATGTTCTACATTCAATCTGTTATGCCTAATGCAGCCCGCATATAATTATTACTACTCTCTGTTGACAACAGCAGCAAAATCAGCTTCCATCCCACAAATGACCCAGCAGCAGTGGGCCGGCAGCCTCTAAGATGACATCTGTTAACTCTTTGTCAAATGTCCTCTTGTTGTCCCCTTCTCTGAAGCGCTCTGTGGTTAATTACGACCTGAGCATATGACACAGTCTTTCGAGGGGGAGAGAACAGTTTAGGGCTGGGAGAAATCTAGCTCCAAGAAAAAAAAAAAAATTTTTTTTTAAATTAAAAAAGAAAAAAAAAAAGCCATAGCAAATTGTTTTAAAATAAACATTCATTTGTAGTACCAGCATGAGTTGTTGGAATATGTTTTGATTAAATCCCAAGATTACAGGGTTACTGTATAGCCTTGTGTCCAGAGGCCCAGCCCATCGTGGAAAAAAAGAATCACATCAAATTCTTGTCAAACCATAAAAAAGTTTCCATCAGAGGCACATGGGCGGCCTCGGTGACCATGAGCGGGGGGCCTGGCACTTGTCTGCACAGCAGTTATCAACTGTGTCAATGGTGGGAGACAGTTTCATCTTAACTGGTCACCAGAACTTGGAAAGGCCAATTGGATAAACCAAAGTTTAGGCCCAGCCCCAACTTAAGAAGGTAGCCTTTAAGACCTGCCACCTGAGGCTTTGTGTGCTGGATTTCCTCCCTAGAGCTCATGTGCAGTGACTGGTCTTCAGTACTGAACCTGGTCTTGAACCTGCCTTCGCCTCCCAGGAAATGAGCACAAAGGAGCAGGGTCCTCAGCCCTCACTTCGGGATCCATGTGTCGGGACCGGGCTGAATGTGTGTGGATTTAGCGTTCTGGATCTCTGGGTTCTTTGCCTGCTCGTGGCCCTGGGCTCTTGCAAAGTGTCTCTGCTGTGACAGTCCAGCAGTCTCTTGGCGTGGAGGTCCGTCAAAGGATTGGCCAGGGAATGGGCTGAGCCACCCGCCCCCCCCCCCCCCCGACAGAACTAGAGCAGCTCAAGCCTGGCCTGGACACCTGTCCTTGCCAACCCCAGAATGCTCTTCCTCCGTCTGCTCCTCTGCTCCAGCTGGAGATTGAGATGGGTTGCTGGTAGCCTGGGAGAATTCAAAGCTATCAAAGCAAGACCCCAGGGAGCCCTGCTCTTCTTTGTCGAAGGGGATCCCGCGAAGGCTGCCTGGCCACAGACATGAACAGGGGCCACTGGTCATGGTCATGAGTAAGACCTGTTCTCCAGTCTCTGGGCAGTAAACGCAAACCCAGTCCATGCTGACATTCTGAGAAATCACGTCCATTTCTTTTGCTGTTTCTGCTAGAAATACACGTTCGTCTGTTTTGGAAACCCTATAATCAGCCCCAATCCCTTCTATCCAGCAGTTCCCTTTGAAAGGCCATCCAGGTGTGCTCTGATGGCTGCTCCTGGCCCTTCCTTGCCACCAAAGCGTCTGGGGGCTCAACTCTTGGAAGCCACAAGGGTGAGAGGGGACCCCGAGGGTCACAGCTGTAAGCAGCTCGCGTGAACCCTCACTCTGGCACTGCCTCAGACACCCGGCTCTTCATTTAAAAGTGCTTTCGCGGGACGCCTGGGTGGCTCAGTCATTAAGTGTCTGCCTTTGGCTCAGATCATGATTCCGGGGTCCTGGGATCGAACCCCACATCGGGCTCACTGCTTGGTGCGAAGCCTGCTTTCCCTCTCCAGTTACTCTTCTCATGTTCCTACTCTCACTCTATCTCTCTCTGTCAAATAAACAAATAAATAATAAAAATAAAAAAATAAAATAAATGTGCCTTCGCTTGGAAATCAAGGCCAGCGCAAGCAGACAGGGAGTTTTGTGGTAGACCGAGGTATCCGGGAAGCAGCAAGCTTGGGGAAGGTGGCTCAGTGTGTCTTTCTGAATTGATTCACCAAGAACTAGACTTGTAAGCCACTGAGAAGGCACAAGGCCTTGAATCCAAAGCGAGGCATTTCAGCCCTGCCCTTGGATGCTGTGTCTCCAGGCCCCTCCTGAAAAAGCATCTGTGTGAGACTGGTTTTATTTTCTAAGTTTTGGCCATCCGTTCCTCCAAATAATATAATTACGTTCAAAATAAGTTATGGGACAGGAGCAGAATTGGTGGAGAGTATTGAAATGAGCACGCTGGCTTTGTTCCCTGCTGGCTCTCGGCCAGCGAGGGGAGGGCTGCCCGACAGGTTTCCAAAACCGAGCCGATCACGCGCACCAGACGTTCAGGCGGGATCTCTTGGGGTCTCGTGCCACATTGCTGAGCCCTGGACGTGGCTTCCCTGTGGGTCCTACAGGGAGCATCTCCGCCAAGTCAGCGGATAAGCCCCCTCCTGTCACCTCTGCTTACTTCAGAGTTAGGAGACCTGGGAAAAGGGGGTTGACGGTGCCTCCTGCTCGGGCCCCATCCCTGCCCCGTGCCTGCGGGCCTCCCCCGCTCTCCACCCCGCCGGCTCTGGGCAGCTGCAGGAAGCAGGCCTTGGCGGAGGGTACCTTGCCAGCCCCCTTTCTCAGGACACCCCCTCCTGCCTGCCCCACCCTGGCACACAGCTGGGATGGGAACTCGTTTTAGGAGGGTCCCTGAAAGGAGGGTCAGGGCCCTTCCTGAGGCCAAGGCCCTTCCCCGCCACAACCACAAGGCCGAGGACTCAGGACCTGACATTTCCTCTTAGACTCCGGCCTGGGGATGCACATGTGGGTTAAATTAGAGCAATATGTTTTTCTAACAGCATCTTGGCTGAAAAGTCAAGCAGATAAATGGAAACAAACCCAGCTTTATGTGAATGAAAAGGGGATGTTGGGGGTGGTGCTTCTGCCTGGAGCACTCTAGCCAGAGGGGCCCCGTCCTCACCCCACCCCCACCCCGCCTCCCCCACCAGCCCTGACCTCTCAGCCTGCCCCAGGAAGCTCTCACCATGGGGCTTTCCCTGTCCCTCAACACCCCTCACCAGGCCTCTGTTCCAGCCCAGCTGACTTCCTGCCTCTTCCCAAACCTGCTCTGTGCTGCCCCACCCCTTGGCACCCAGCGCTGTCCCCACGCGGTGTCCTCGTGCTCTCCAGTCCGTGTCGCAGCGTGGTGCAAACACCCATTCCCTGGGGCCCCGAGGGTAGGTGGCTCCCTTTCACCTTTGGTTTCCTCCCCTGCAAGTGGGGATGGCAGTGTCTATCCCACAGGGCTCTGGGAGGACTGAGTGACAGGATTCAAGTGGGGCCCTTAGCACAGCACCTGGGACACCCTTAACACTCGCGGGGGTATCCCCACCCTCATCATCACGGCCCCTCTCCAAACTCCGCTTAGCCTCAGGGCCTGAGCAGCTCCTCTGGATGGGACCAGCCCCTCCCTATGGGGCTTTTTTTCTGCACTTTTCAGGCTGGTTTCAGGCTGGAGGCAGGCAGGGAGCCCTCAGGCAGGTCCTTGTCGGGCTAGCAGCAGGGGCAAAGGCGACACGGACGGAGCTCGCCCACAAAGGCACCAGGCAGCCTGTATCCTTCATTCCTGGGTCTGCTCACAGGTCCTTGGGATGGAGCTGCTCTCAAGCCTCCTGGGGAAACAGGTGGTGATTTCCCAGCAGCAGGACGCCTTGTCAGGAACTGGTTCATCACCAGAAGACTCAGGTCCAGCAGTAGGGTATTGTGTTTTTAAAAGCCACTTTCATGGCCTTTCCCTAAAGGAGCCACTTACTGTATGCAAAGAGCGTTCGTGAAATCTCTTCTCTGTGGCCAACCCTACTCTCTCCCCGGAAATCTCTCAGAAATCCTTCCCCACCAGATAGCCCCACTCCTCTGACGTCCCCCCAGTAGATAGCAACCTTCACGAAGCCAGGGAAGGGGTTGTCCCCCAAGTTGTACGCATGTTGCCACCCCGAGGTCCTTGTCACAGGTTTCGTGGGAGGCCAGTGCTCAGGAAATCCCGAGTGACTGACATCACTCAAGAATGCCCAGGGATCGTAGGGGGCTTTTGTCATTTATTCCTTACTCTGCGATAGAGAAGGACGCAGAGGCCAGCGTTCAGATGCTCCAGCGGTCGGAAACCCTCCTCTCCTGGTGCACATGACTCTACAGGCCGCACATCACGCTGTCAAGGCCCCCCACTCCCCACACCCCCACCCTGCCTGGTGCATCATAGGGGCTGCGTAGACAGACTCTGTGAATGAACGAGCAGAGGCCAACAGAAAAAGTCAGATAATACAAGATACACATGGGTCTTTGGCCTCTCGGTTCCTGGTCCAGGGCTCTGGAAACCCTGGGACTCTTCCTGGGTGATGGGCTGTCTCCTGTTCTCACAAGGCAATGCCGGGTGATCTCCCAGAGGAGGGCTGGTTTTTCAGTCTTCCTTTTCCAGGGTCCTGTCCCTCAAGCCCTCCAATTGGGGAACCCTGAGTCCCACGCCATGAGTCCACCTGCCACCCAAGCAGAAACGGTGCCTTTTGGAGCTGCGGAAAACCCTCAGAGCGAGGAAGCCTTCATGCCCCCACGGAGGCCATCCCCAACCTTCGGCACCACAATGGGCCGAAAAGTCAGAGGCTAACGCCTGGCCACAGCCTCTCCCTCAACTCTGCTCCTGGAAACTCCCCTGCGCCAGGGCCTCTGGGTGGCCATCCCCAACCTTTGGCACCACAGCCCCCCTCCCCTCTGCCCCTTGAAGATGGTGTCAGTTACTGATCCATTATGCCTATGTGATGAAGCTTCCAGAAAAATCCCCAAAAGGACAGCGTTTGGAGAGCTTCAAGGTTGGGGAACATATCTGTGTATTGGGAGGGTGGTGTACCCCAACTCCAGGGGTACAGAAGGTCCAGCGCTGGGGGCCCTCACAGACCGCAGCCCCATGTAACTTCATCTGGCTGTTCATTGGTGTCCTTTGTCATATCAACCTTTCATAAACGTGATTGTAAGGAACCGTTCTCCTGCGTTCTGTGAACCGTTCTTGTCAATTAATTCTGATTTACAGCAGATCGGTCTATGCAGAGGTAGCTCGCTGGACTTGTGATTAACCCCCGAAGTGGGGGGCAGCCTTGTGGAACTGAGCCCTTCCCCTCTGGGATCGGGTGCTGTCTCCAGGTAGAAAGTGCCAGAATGGGGTTGAACTGTAGGACACCCAGCAGGTGTTGTGGGACTGCTTGGTGTGGGAAGCCCCGCCTCCTGCAACCCCCCCCCACATTTGTGTAGTGTCAGCAGTGAAGTATTCTGTGCGAAAGCCCAGGAGAGAGACACCAGAGGGAGAAGGACTAAGGTTTTTTTCCCCACAATACAGAGAAAGAGAGGGGGAGAGATTGTTAAAAACATTGCCATGCATGTTTATTTCACTTTTAGGATGTTGTCACAAGAGTCTGGTGTGAGCGTGCAGGAATACAAGGGCTGTGTGGGAGCCTGTCTGGGCAGTGACCTTCAACGAGGGTGGCCCCGGAGGGAAGAAATGCCCTCCGCATTCTCCTCTCTCATTCCAGTCTTGAGCGGGAGGATCCCAGGGGCCGGCCCCAACAGGAAACCAGAGGCAAAGGAGCCCATTCCTGTGGCGCCCCCCCCACCCTCCCCCACACACACAGGGCAGCCCCCAGGGCAGGGAGCCGGGTGGAGGGGGGCCGGAAGGACGAAAGGAGCATCTTTGGCTCTTCCGTGAGGGCAGGGAAGGGGTCCCACTCTTGCAGTGTTCTCTAATTCATACAACAACAGCCTTCCTCCATTCTGCTGATCCTGTCCAGCTCAGATACGAATGTTTTTTAAATCCCCCATGGAAGACAGACAAAGACAGACTCAGGTAGGGTTGTGGTCAGAGACAAACCTCACACACATCCACCTCCCACCTTCCCACACCCCAGCCCATCTCAGGCAGGGGACCCGGAGTCCCAAGGTGAAAATCACAGGAGGGCTTTAGAAGCACAGGGGTTTGGGATTAAGGAGCTTGGCGTGCATGAGAAAGAGGAAGCAGGGTTCACTTTCTTCATTCGGGAAAGAGGTTACAACCAGCAACCCACAAGCTGCTCTTACACAGGTGTCGTTTTTTTGGAGACAAAGGGTAGGTGGAAAATTAGGAAGTAGATTTTGGGAATGTCTTTTTTTTTTTTTTTTCCGTTAAGGATTTGATGCTGCTGTCTTAAGCATCTGAGTTTATATTAAAAATGTGAAATTGCCAGACCTCAAAGCGAGTCCGTGGAGCCAAAGTGAGTGGAATGGTAGTGGAGAAGAAAAACAAGGCAAGTTGTGATGTGGGAAGGTGCTGGGGGCGGAACGAGGGGGGGAAGAGGGGGAGGGGCGTTCATCTTGAATTCTACAGGCTCCGGTTATGGGATCACAATATTTTCCAGTGATTGTTCGTATCCTATCGCCAAGGGTGACGGGGACAGCCAGCAGCATCCCACACATTCAAAAGACCTGTACTGCTAATAGAAAGCATGTATTGGGTCTCTGTTTGGAGAGTTCTAGAGTCTGCGAGATGCCTTACCTATAGGCAGTTTGCAGCTCTTTACCCCAGCCCTGCCTCCTTCCGTTTCCATAAAGTGGGGACCCCCTCCCTCAGGGTCCTGCTAAGCACCTCCCTTTCTGGGCAGTAGGTATCTTTTTGTAGCTTGCTTTCTTACTTTCTGTCTCTCTCTAAATATGGATATTTACTCTAAAGATATGTCTACTTTCTAGATCTTGCCCTGTTGATGTATATAGTTCTGGGTTCGTTATAATGACTGACTTTATTCCATTAGAGGATGATACTACATGTTATCTATCCATTGCTCAATTAAGGAAATCTATGACATTCCCATTTTGGGACTAAGAAACAATGCTGGGCTCAACAGATTTTTTTTTTTTTTAAGATTTTATTTATTTATTTGACAGAAATCACAAGTAGGCAGAGAGAGAGGGAGGAAGCAGGCTCCTTGCCGAGAAGAGAGCCCTTTGCAGGGCTCGATTCCAGGACCCTGGGATCATGACCTGGGCCGAAGGCAGAGGTTTTAACCCACTGAGCCACCCAGGTGTCCCACTACAGATTTTAATGTCTCCTTTAGCCCCTAGACTTGAAGGCTCTGGGGTATTCCGTGAAATGGGGAACTGGCCGTGATGGGAAGCACACCTTAAGCTTTCCTACTCTTGCTGGATTCATTTCCAAATTGCTCTAGGAAGACACACTCCCCCTGGGAACACAAAGGTGTTCCTGTTTCCCCATGTCCTTGCCCACAGTTGGTGCTATTGAGATGATCATATTCTGCCATTCTTACTTATATTTTCCTGTTTAATAGAGAGCTCGAATATCTCTTCACAGGTTTTTGGACTATCCAGTGTTTCTCACCTATGATTCACATGATATCCTGACCGTTTTTCCATTAGATTATTTGTAATTTTCTTATTGATTTGTGACAGTTTGTGAGATACTCTGGGTACTAATCTTTTTGCAATTATATGGGTTATAAATTTCTTCTCCTAGTCTGTGGACTGTCTTTTTTTTTTTTTTCTTTTTAAACATTGCTGGTGGTATCTTTTGATGTGCAGAGGTTTTGAATTTTAATGTAATAGACTTCTTTTCCTTTGTGGTTTATAATTTTTACATTTTATTCAAAAAATCTTTCTCTACTCTCAATGACATAAAAATATTTTCCTATTTTTTTCTTCTTAATTCAAATTGATTGAGGGATAATGTACACACAATAAAACGCACTATTCTATTTTTTAAGATTTTGTTTATTTATTTATTTGAGACATGGGGTGAGCAGGAGGGAGAAGGAGAGGGAATTTGAAGCAGACTCTGTGTTGAGCACAGAGCCAAATGTGGGGCTTGCTCTCGCGACCCTGAGATCATGACCTGAGCTGAAAACCGAGAGTTGGACGCTTAACTGACTGAGCTACACAGGCGCCCCAGAATGCACCCATTCTAAATGTAGAATCTGATGCCTTTTGACATATGTATGCAACCTTGTAACCATGCCTCTCAGAATATATAGAATGTTCCCTCACCCCAGCCCAGATGTTCTGCTTTCCCACCCTTTGGCCCCAGGCAATGACTGATCTGCTTTTTGTCACTATAGATGAGATTTGCCTCTTCTAAATTTTATTTATATGGAATAATATGGCATATTCCTCTGGCTTCTTTTGCCCAGTAGAATGCTTTTGAGATTCACCCACACTATCCTATGTACTGGAGTTCATCTTTTTACGGCTGAGTAGTATTCAATTGTATAGATAGACTGTGTGTGTGTGTGTGTGTGTGTGTGTGTGTGTGTGTGACTTATCTGTGGTTAGACACTTAGGTTATTTCCAGTTTGGGGCTATTATGAATAAAGCTGTTATGAACATTTGTGTACAAATCTTGGTCATGTATATATGTTTTTCTTTCTCTTCCTTCTTATTATTCTTATTATTCTTATTATTGAATCCTTTGTAAGAAATTATACAAGTCCTTTGTATGAAGTGTGAATTAAGAATATTTTCTTGGGGGCGCCTGGGTGGCTCAGTGGGTTAAGCCGCTGCCTTCGGCTCAGGTCATTATCTAGGGGTCCTGGGATCAAGCCTCACACCACGCTCTCTGCTCAGCGGGGAGCCTGCTTCCCCCTCTTTCTCTGCCTGCCTCTCTGCCTACTTGTGATCTTTCTCTCTGTCAAATAAATAAATAAAATCTTTAAAAAAAAAAAAAAAGAATATTTTCTTGGAGCACCCGTGTGGCTCAATCAGGTGCCCGTCCAACTCTTGATCTCAGCTCATGTCTTGAAATGAGGGTCGTGAGTTCAAGCCCCACGCTGGGCTCCATGCTAGGCATGGAGCCTATTTAAAAAAAAAAAAAAAAAAAAGTACTGTGAAGTGTGTAAACCTGGTGATTCACAGACCTGTACCCCTGGGGATAAAAATATATGTTTAC
The DNA here is from genome assembly GCF_964662115.1 of Mustela nivalis. NCBI lineage: Eukaryota > Metazoa > Chordata > Mammalia > Carnivora > Mustelidae > Mustela > Mustela nivalis. The sequence goes on along the minus strand of NC_139037.1, from coordinate 40,825,328 downwards.
AAAAAATAAAAAATTTAAAAAAAAAAAGATATTTTCTCTCAGTTTATGTCTTGGATTTTTGTTTTCTAAACAGTGTCTTTCAGAGAGCAGAAGTTTTTTTCATTTTGATAAAGTCTAATTTACCCAAATTTCTCTTTTTCTACAAAAAATGTGTCATATCTTGTCTAACACATCTTTGCCTACCCCAAGTTTACAAACATTTTCTCCTATAGTTACTTCTAGAAGTTTTATAACTTTGTAGTTTACATTTAGGTCTGTTAATCTGTTTCAAGTAAATTTTTGTGTAGGTTGTGAGGTAGGGGTTAAAGCTCATATTTTTCATAGGGATGTCCAATTATTCTGGCACCATGTCATTTTCCCAATCAAATAATCTTAACCATTGTATCAAAAATCAAGTAACCATATAAGTGAGGGTCTATTTCTGGACCTCTGTTCTGATGTACGTTTCAGAATCTCTATCTACTGATCTGTCTTGACACCAGCACCCCATGGTCTTGATTACTATAGTTTTACGGAAAGTGTAGATATCACTTAGGAAAGTCCTACAACCTTTCTCATCTTCTTTTTCAAAGTCGTTTTGGGTATTCTAGGCTTTCATACTTCCATATAAATTTTAGAATCAGCTTGTCAACATCAACCGATGCAAAAAAAGCTTATCAACATTTCTTTTGGGATTGTTTTGACTCTGTACATCCACCTGAAGAGAATTGACATTTTAGCAATATTGTTTTCAATTTATGAAGATGAAATACATCTCCACCTCCCCACTTACTTAGGTCTTCTTTAATTGTTCTCAACAACATTTTGCAGTTTTAAGTATAAGGTCTTGCAAATCTTTTGTTAAAGTTAGGCCTATGTAATTTCATGGGTTTAGATGCTATTACCAATTTAAAAATTTTTTTCTTTTCAATTCTTTACTGCTAGAATTTATGTATACACAGAAAACTTGGGTTTTTTTTTTTTTGTTGTTGTTGTTTTGTTTTGTTTTGTTTTTATATTGAGGTTGAAATCTGAGGCTTTGTTAAATTTCCTTATTATTTCTAGAAGGCTTTTGAACATTACTTGGGATTTTTTAAATGTACACTATTGTGTCATCTTTGAAGAAAGAAATATTTTCTTCTTCCTATAAAAGCTGTCTATTTTTTAAATTTCTTTTTCCCCAGAAGAGAAGGGGAAATAGGCAAAATGAATGAAGGGAAGTGGGAGACACAGACTTCCAGTTATGGAAAGAAAGGTGTGGCATAGGGAATATAGTCAGTGGTATTATAATAGCATTGCATGCTAAGTAGCTACACTTGTGATGAGCATAGCATAACATGGTGCCTGGGTGGCTTAGCTGGTTAAGCATCTGCCTTCAGCATCTGCCTTCATCTGCTTTCAGTCCTTTCAGAGGTTTGGAATCACTATGTTTTATACCTGAAACTAATGTAACACCATGTGTCAACGATACTCAAATTTTTAAAAAGAATATATTTCATTTTCTTGCCTTATTGTATTGGCTAAGATATCCAATGCAATGTTGAAAAGAAGTGGTAAAAATGGACATCTTGTTATTCCTGATCTGAGGATGAAAGCTTCCTATCTTTCATGATTAAGTGATGTTGGCTACAGCTTCTTCAGATGTTCTTCACTGGGTTGAAGAAGTTTCTTTACAGTCCCAGTTTGCTGAGAATTTTTTTTTCATGAAAGAACAATTAATTTTGTCAAAGCTTCTTTTTGGATCTATTAAGGTGGGCAGATGGATTTTTCTCTTCTATTCTGCTAATAAAATGAATTACATTCTTTAATTTTGAAATGATAAACCAACCTAACATTTCTGGGGTAAACCTCACTTGTTCATCTACTGTTGGAGTTACTTTGCTAATATTTTGTTGAAGACTTATACATCTATGTTAATGAGTTATAGCAGTGTAGAGTTTTCTTGTAATATCTTTATCTGGTTTCATTAACAAGTTAATATATTGGCCTCATAAAATGAGTTGGGAAGTATTCGTTCCTTCTCTATTTTCTGAAAGAATTTATGTATACTTATGAATGATTTCTTCCTTAAGTGTTTGATAGAAGGTTTCCAGTAAGGCCACTGTGGTATGGAATTTTCTCTATTAGAAGTTTTAAAAGTTATTAATTAATAAAAATTTCAAAAGCAGATGGAGAACTATTCAGACTTTCTATTTTTTCCTGGGTCAGTTTTGATGCTTTGTATTTTTCAATGAGTTTGTCCAGTTCATCTACATTTACAAATTTATTGACATCAAAGTTTTTACATTTCCTTATTATTCTTTTAATATCTATAGGATCTTAAATGATGGCTCCTCTTTTATACCTAACGTGGTAATTTTGTCATTCTTTTTTTTTGTGATAGGTTTAACTACGAGTTTATAGGTTTTATTGAGGTTTTCAAATAATCTGGTTTTGATTTCATTGACCTTCTCTATTATTTGTCCATTTTCATAGGTTTACTTATTATTATTATTATTATTATTTGTTAATCTCTACACCCAGCATGGGGTTTGAAATTATGACTCTGCTATCAAGAGTTGCATGCTCTCCTGACTGAGCCAGCCAGGTGAACCTATTTGTCCATTTTTAATTTTATTGATTTCCACTCTAATTATATTATTTCCTTCCTTCTTCTTCCTCTAGGTTTAATTTGCTCTTCTTTTTCCAGCTTCTTAAAGTGGTAGCCTAGATCACTGGCTTTAGACTTTTCTTCTTTTCCAAATATATGCATTGAAAGCTTTTAACTTTCTTCTAAGTGCTGTTTAGGTGCACTCAACTCCTTATTAGCTGTCTACCAATAATTTAGTGATACATTTCCATTATTATTCAGTTCAACATATTATCGAACTTTTTGTAATTTCTTCTTGACTCATGGATTATTTAAAACTGTATTATTTAATTTCCAAAAATTTATAAATAGATGTCATATTGATTTTTATTTTTAATTTTTTAAAATATTTTATTTATTTATTAGAAAGAGAGAGTGCACACAAGCAGGGGGAACAACAGGCAGAGGGAGAGGGAGAAGCAGGCTCCCCTCTGAGCAGGGAGCCAGATGTGAGGCTTGATCTCAGAATCCTGGCATCATGACCTGAGCTGAAGGCAGATGCTTAACCAGCTAAGCCATCCAGGCACCATGTTATTTATTTTTAATTTAATATTTTGTAATTAGAAAACATCTATGACTTCAGTCCTTTAAAATTTACTGAGATTTGTGTTCTATAATAGAAAATAGTATATTTTGGTAAATGATCCATATACACTTAAAAAGACTGTATATTCTAGAGCATTTGGGTGGCTCAGTTGGTTAAGCATTGGACTCCTTGTTTTGGCTCAGGTCATGGTATCAGGGTCATGCTGGCTCCCCACTCAGCAGGGAGTCTGCTTGGGATTCTCTCCCTTCCCCTTACCCCCATCTCCCCCTCTTCCTGCTAACATGTGCACATGCATACTCTGTCTCAAATAAATAAATGCTTTTTTTTTTAAAAGAAAAGAATGTATATTCTTCTATTATTAAATGTAATGTTCTATGCAATTATGTCAAGATGGCTGATAATACTGTTCAAGTCCTCTGTATCCTTACTGATATTCTGTTTTCTTATATTATTGATTATTGAGAGAAGAATATAGAAATCTCCAACTGACTGTAATTTACCTATTCCTCCTTTTAGTTAATTTTTGTTGCATGCATTTTGAATCTGTGGTATAAAGTGCATATAGTTTTTAGGTTTTCTTGATGGAATGCTCTTTTCATCATTATGTAATGTTCCTGTTTCTCTGCAATAATATTCTCTACATTATATGATATTAATGTAGATACTTCGGGTTTTTTACGTGTATTTGAATGATATACGTATTTTTCTTTTCTCTTTTTTCACTTTTAACCTGTATGTGTTTTTATATTTGGTGTTTCTTAACCAGCATGTAATTCTATCTTGCTTTTTTATCCAGTATGACAATCTCTGCCTTTTAATGTTTAGACCATTTATATTTAAAGTAATTATTGATATGATTGGGTTTAAGTCTACCATCTACTATTTGTTTTCTTTTTGCTCCATATTCATTGTTCTCTTATTCATCTCTCCTGTCTTCTTTTCGATTAAGTATCTTTATTACTCTACTCTATATTGGCTGGTTAACTACACTTATTCATTTTAATTTTTTTGTCCTGTTCTAGGGTTTATTTTGTGCATCTTATACAGTATGGCTTCAAGTGATATTAAACTATTTTGTGTACAATGTAAGAACTATGCATTGTGTATGCATAATACAAAGTACAATACCATACTTTCTTTTTACCACTTCCTGTGCTTTGTACAATTGTTTTCATATAATTTACTTCTGCATATGTTATATACCTCAAATTCTGCTTTAAATGTCAAATATCTTGGGCATCTCGATGGCTCGGTTGGCTAAGCCACTGCCTCTGGCTCAGGTCATGGTCCTTGAGTCCCAGGGTCTAGTCCCACATTGGGCACCCAGCCTTGCGGAGAGTCTGCGTCTCCTTCTGACCTTCTCCGCTCTCATGCTCTCTCTCACTCTCTCTCAAATAAATAAATAAAATCTTTAAAAAATGTCAAATATCTTTTTGCTTCCTCCTCTCTGCCTGCCTCTCTGCCTGCCTCTCTGCCTACTTGTGATCTCTGTCTGTCAAATAAATAAAATATTAAAAAAAAAAGGTGGGGGCACCTGGGTGGCTCAGTGGGTAAAAGCATCTGCCTTCGACTCAGGTGATGATCTCAGGGTCCTGGGATTGAGCCCCACATGGGGCTCTCTGCTCAGCGGGGAGCCTGCTTCCTCCTCTTTCTGCCTGCCTCTCTGCCTTCTTGTGATCTCTGTCTGTGAAAGAAATAAAATCTTTTTTAAAAAGTCAAATATCTTTTAAAGAAGTTTTTTAAAAAAACAAGAAAAAGGAGGGCGTATATTTATCAACCTGTTTATCTTTTCTGCCTCTCTTCCCTCCTTTGTGTTAGTCAGATTTCCAATTAGTGTCATATTCCTCCAGCTGTTGAACTTCTTTTACCATTTCTTGAGATGAAGGTCTGCTAGTGACATATTCTCTGAAATGCGGAGAGAAAAAAAGATCAATGTGTAATTCTATATCCAGCAAGGTAACCTTCAAAATTAAAGTAAAATAAAGACAGATTCAGATGAACAGTTTTGAAGATTGCCTTGTTGGATGTATAATTAGAAACTGACATTTCTTTATTTCAGCATTCAAGGATGTTAATGCATTTTCTTCTTGATCACATTGTTTCTGACCAGAAGCCAGCATTAACTACTATCTTTGTAATCTCTATATGTAAAGTTATAGTGTGCCTTTAAATAAATAAATAAATAAACAAATAAAGAGTTACTGCATCACTTGTTTCAACTATTGAATTATGATTTATTTATGCTTATTCTGTTTGGGCTTTTTGAGATTCTTCTATGCAGAGGTGGACACTTTTCATCAAATCTGGGATTCAAGGGATCATTATTTCCCCCAAAAAAGTTCCTCCTCCTCTTCCTTATTTGTTTGTGTGTATAGATGTGTGCGTGCTTGATATTGTTCCACAGGTCTCTAGGAGTCTGTTTTTTTTTTTTGTTTTTTGTTTTTTTTTTTTAGTGCTTTTACTTTCTGCTTTTTTTTCCTGCTATTCTATGCATTCAAATCCTATGTCTTCATGTTTGCCCATTTTTATCTTCTTTGGTGTCTTCTGATTTTAATCTCATCTAACGAAATCATTTAAAATGTCTATTTTTCATTTTCAGAAGTTGTATTTGGTTCTTCTTTTTATATATTCCATAGTCTCATTATATTCTCATCAAACTCTTGACTTTTAAAAAATAACTGTTTAAATTGTTCTATCTAATAGATTTATCATCTTTGTTGTTTCTGTTGTATTGACTCATTCCACTCATGGTTGTAGATCACATTTTCACATGTCTAGTAATTTTTTTTTTTTTGGATGCTAGACATCATTTAGTGACTGGATTTTGTGGTCTTCTTTTAAAGAGAGTTAAGTTTTGTTTTGTCAGCCAACTAAGTAACCTGTGAATCATTTGAAGCATGTGTTTACAATTTATTAGGGTGGGTCTGTAGGAGTCTTTACGCTCAGGCTAGTTCAGCTTTAATATCACACCATTTTCCTTCTGGGGTATCTACAGAATGGCCTCAGTGTTCAGTAAATTCTCTTCATTCTGCCTGTTAGAATGCCAACATCTCCAAGCTCTCTGGGAGAGAAGTGTTCCACTTATTGCTCTCTGTATGGAATTATTCCACTTAATGCTTCCTGGTAGTTGCTCTTTTCCTATTAGTTTTTCCTTACCCAGCCTCTTTGAGTCTCACTCTATGCATCAGTTAGTTGCAACTAAAAACTGAAGAGGATGCCTATGCATATTTCTAGAGTTTTTCTGTGCAAATCTCTTTCCTCTTCTGTGTTGTGCACTGCAAACTCCAGTACCCCTTAGCCTCTCTGAACTCTGTCTCTGTCTTCTCGATTGAATAGGAGTGCCACGCTCTGTTTGAATTCTTTCCCCTGTGGCAGAGTCCAGAGGGAGCCTCCAAGCAGGAAGCCAAAGTGATCATAAGACCCCACTTCATTTGTTTCCTTTCTTTCAGACACTACAGACCTTCACTGCTTGTTGTTCAATGTCAGAAAACAGTTGATTCATATATTTTGTCCAGTCTTCTCATTATTTATGATGTATAATGACCAGAAGCAGACATTCACCTATATCGTCCTTTGAAAAGATTTTACATTTTGCTTTTTACACTTAGGACTTCAGTCCTTCTGGAATTTATTTTTATATATAGCATGAAATGGTAGGGGGAGGTGATTTTATTTTTTTCTGTACACGTAGCCAGTAGTCCCAATAACACTTACTGAATAATTCCTTTTCCCCACTCATTTTAAAGTCACTTCCATCATACGCCAAGTTTTTATATTTACATTCATCAGTTCATTCAGTTTTTCTCCTTTGGTTCTTCTTTACTACCTTGGGCTAGTACTTACTGATTTAATTACCATAACTTTGTAATAAGCCTTGATTTCTGGTAGGGCAAGCCCTAGTTCTCTGTTGTTTTTGTTGTTGATAATTTTTTTGTCTATTGGTTACCTTCTGCTTTTCTACGTAACTTCTAAGATCAATGTTTCAAATTGCACACTAAAAATGTTGGCATTTTAATTGAAATACATTGTGTTTATATGGTTATATGGGAAAATTCAGTGTTTTCACGATACCATCTTTTCCTCAATGAACACTGCATATATCTTTCCATTTTTAAAAGTATTTTATTATGTCCTTCTGTAAAATTTTTCTCCATAAATATCCTGCATGTGTTTGGTTGATTTTATCCCTATGTACTTTGAGGTTTTTGTTGTGGTTTTAAAAGGGATTTTAAAAAGTTACTTTTCCTAATGGTGTGTTGCTGGCATCAAGTCTTGCCATCTTTGTATATCAAATAGGTTTACAGCAAGTTTGGTAAACTCTCTCATTAGTTCTGCTTGTTTCCAGCTTTTATCCCCATGTAGATAATTATAATATCTCCAGTCCTTTTACTTCTTTTCTCTTTTCTTACTGAGGTGGCTAAAACTGATAGTGCAGGGTTAAACAGGATCGGAGATAATAAGCATCCTCATCATGTTTCAGATTTTATTTTTTAATATTTTATTTATTTATTTATGAGAGAGAGAGAGAGAGAAAATGAGCAGGGGGAAGGAGAGATAGATGCAGACTCCCCACTGAGCAGAGAGCTGGACGTGGGTCTCCATCCCAGGACCCTGGGATCATGACCTGAGCCAAAGGTAGATGCTCAACGGACTGAGCCACCCAGGTGCCCACATTTCTGACATTAAAGGAAAAATTTCTGGGATTTTACTGTTAGGTATAATGTTTGCTGTAGGTTTTTGCTATAGTTTCTTTTTTTAAAATATTTTATTTATTTATTTGACAGACAGAGATCACAAGTAGGCAGAGAGGCAGGCAGAGAGAGAGGGGGAAGCAGGCTCCCTGCTGAGAAGAGAGCCCGATGCGGGGCCCAATCCCAGGATCCTGGGATCATGACCTGAGCTGAAGGCAGAGGCTTTAACCCACTGAGCCACCCAGGCGACTCTGCTGTAGTTTCTTTTACCCTGATTTTTATAATAAGTGCATATAGAGTTTTATCCAATGCTTTTTCTGCATCTGTTGAAGTGATCATGTGTTTCTTTTTTTCTTTATTTATTATTTTTTTTAAGATTTATTTATTTATTTGACAGACAGAGATCACAAGTAGGCAGAGAGGCAGACAGAGAGAGAGGAGGAAGCAGGCTCCCCGCTGAGCAGAGAGCCCGATGCGGGGCTCGATCCCAGGACCCTGGGATCATGACCTGAGCCGAAAGCAGAGGCTTTAACCCACTGAGCCACCCAGGCGCCCCAAAATTCTTTTTTTTTTTTTTAAGATTTTATTTATTTATTTGACAGACAAAGATCACAAACAGGCAGAGAGAGAGAGAGAAAGGAGGAAGCAGGAAGCAGGCTCCCTGCCGAGCAGAAAGCCCAATGCAGGACTCGATCCCGGGACCCCAAGATCATGACCTGAGCTGAAGGCAGCAGCTTAACCCACTGAGCCACCCAGGTGCCCCTCTTTTTTTCTTTAATCTATTTTTAGTTAATTGCATCAATCTTTTAAAAGATTTTATTTATTTATGTGGGAGAGAGAGAGAGAGAGAGAGCATGAGAGGAGAGAGATCAGAGGGAGAAGCAGACTCCCTGCCGAGCAGTGAGCCTGATGTGGGACTCGATCCTGGGACTACGGAATCACGACCTGAGCAGAAGGCAGTCACTTAACCAACTGAGTCACCCAGGTGCCCCAATATTTTTCTTTATTAAATTTTTATTCATTTATTTGTCAGAGAGAGAGAGAGAGAGCACAAGCAGGGAGAGTGGCAGGCAGACAGAGAAACAGGTTCCCTGCTGAGTAAGGAGATGGATGCGGGCAGGACTTGATCCCAGGACCCTGAGATCATGACCTGAGCTGAAGGCAGATGCTTAACTGACTGAGACAGCCAGGCATCCCGCATCAATATTTTTCTAATGATAAACCTCCCATATGTTATTGGTTATGATGGATTTTACACTGCTTCACTCAGTTTATAACATTTTATCAGTATTTTTATGTATATGTTCATGAATAGGATTGGCTTATAATTATGTTCTTTTTCAAACTTGCCTGTTCTCTTCTCATTGATTCATAGAAAAAAAAATCTATTTTTCATTTCCAAGAATCCTTCTGTCTCCAGAGTATTCTATTTCCATGACGTCTTGCTTCCTTTTTAGGTGAAATCACCCCTCAAAATTATGAATGTTAGTTAGATCTTTACCATTTTTTTCTGTTTCTTACCTATCTTCCTTGGACCACTGGGGGGCAGGGGGGAATCCTAAATCCTGAACTGGAGATTCCAAAGTCTGAATATATTTCTTAGAAGTTTTAATGACTGCCTCAAACTCACCCTCATCTTTCGTCTCTGAAATTCTGAGAAGGTATCATTAACATTGTCCCACTCAGTTCTGCTCCCTCTCCACTCCTCAGATGAGATTTCCCTTTGCACGAACCTGAGGGCTGGTCTCACTCCATCTCCTAGTTTCTCATAGTGATGGGGAGTTTCCCCTATCATGTTAGGCAGTGGATGTGTTCCTGGAAATCCACATTTACATCATGTTTGGCTGGCTAAACGGGGCCCATGACAATACTAGTGCAGATAATCCTTTTATCAGTCAGGACTCTATGTTGCAAGGCAAAAAAATAAACCCAGTTCCCCAGTTCAAACTGCCTTAAGACAGAACAGGAAATATGTTTGCTCAAATAACTGAAAAGCCCAGGGGCAGTGGGGCGGGCTGCTTCAGACACGGCTAGAGGCAGGAGGGGAGACCCTCGTCAGGTCTCAGACTCCTCCCCCAGCCCTCAGCTCTCTCTCCTGGGCATCTGTTTCCTTTGTAGGCTTTTCCAGAGGCGAGGAAGTTGCCAGCAGTTCCAGCAGAAGCAGATCTCCCATGCATATAGTAGAATTCCTTCTGCAGGCGCGTGGGTAGCATTTCCATCTCTAAAACAGTCACTGTGAGCAGAGAAGGTGAGGATATGCTCCCTGTCCCTGCCGGGGGGGCCAGAGACAGGCCCTCCATGGGTGCCAAGGACTGAGATGCATGTGGAAGGTCCCCCAGAGCAGGTCTGTTTACAATTCAGGAGGTCCCGTGCGCTGAGCCCCTGTGAAAGGTCCGCTCAGATCCCCTACTCTCATTTCCTCCATGCCTGCTTGCATTTACTGCTACGTGTGTGCTGGAGATCTTGTTTTGTAACTGGAAGAAGTGAAAGAAGGTGGTGTGTGCCATGATGGGGAAGAGAGAAGATGGAGAGAATGCCAAAAAGGCTGCTCCCGGCCCCCCACAGCCTGGGCATGAGCCCCTGGGTTCACCGGATGGGGACCGGAAGCCAGAAGGACGCCCCTTTGGGGACGTTTCCCACGGCTAGAACCCGAAAATGGGTGTCTATGGGGAGCCTCCAGCTTCTCTCCAGGCTCCGTGGTGGCAAACCCCACCACCCCTTCTTGCCTCTCCAGACACGCTCATTGCCCACCCTGACTTTTCTGGGTCTTTGGCCTCACCTGGTGTCTGACGCAACCCCTCCTTCACCCGCCTTCTAGGAAAATGGATGATGAACCCGCTGCACCCCCAGCCCCTCAGCTCTGTGCTCCTGGCCCTTGCGGGCCTTTACTGGAAATGCCAAAGAGACAGACTCCGTTTGATGTTCTTTCCATGTTTGCAGCATTGGAGTCACGTGAGTTTATTCAGGAGACATTTCCGGAGCCCCTCCCAGGGGCTATGCCAGGGGCATGGATGAAACAGAGAGCTCCTCCCGGATCAGGAGACAGAGCAGGGAGACAAGCCTCCCGAAGTCTGAGGAGAAGGCCCAGGCTATGCAGAATGGGCCCAAAGCCTCAAGTTTTCGTTTCTATTTTATTTTTTATTTTTATTTATTTATTTATTTATTTATTTATTTATTTATTTATTTATTTATTTTTTAAGATTTTATTTATTTATTTGACAGGCAGAGATCACAAGTAGGCAGAGAGGCAGACAGAGAGAGGGGGGGGAAAGCAGGCTCCCTGCTGAGCAGAGAGCCCAATGCGGGGCTCGATCCCAGGACTCTGGGACCACCACCCGAACCGAAGGCAGAGGCTTTAACCCACTGAGCCACCCAGGCACCCCATTATAATGAGTTTATTTTGAAATAATTACAGAGTCACAGGAAGTTGCAAGGAAGTGCATAGGGCAGGCCTGCCTATGCTTCCTTGAGTTCCCCCAGAGATGGGATCTTCCATGACTTTATTTAATGGAACCCTGGGAAACTGATGCTGGTACCATGCACAGAGTTGTTCAGACCTCACCAGTTATAAATGCACGTGTGTGTGTGTGTGTGTGTGTGTGTGTGTGTAGGCCATTTTATCGCATGAATGGCTCTGTGTGAACATCATCTATCATCATCACTGGAACTATCCCTTGATAGACATCCCCACCTTTCTTCCCCATTCCCTTCATCCCTTCTGGCAGCCACTAATCTATTTTTGGTCTCTATGATTATGTTATTGTATAAAAATGTTATATAAGTGGGATCATGCAGTACCATCCTTTGGAGATTAACTCCTCTTCCCCCCCCCCCCCAAGGTAATTTCCTCAGTTTCATCCAAGTTGTTGCGTGTCTCAACAGAGCATTCTTTTTCATTGCTGAGTAGTATTTCATGAGATGGATGTATCTAAGTTTAACTATTTACCCACTGAAGGACATGTGGGCAGGTACCCGGGGCAGGAGAGCTCTTATGAACAAAGGTTTTATGAACACTTAGGTATGAATTTATTCATAAAAATAAGTTTTCATTTCTCTGGGATAAATGCCCAGGAGGGCAATTGCTGGGTTGTATGGCAAGTCCACTGCTAGTTTTATTTTTTTATTTTTTTTTAAGATTTTATTTATTTATTTGATAGAAATCACAAGTAGGCAGAGAAGCAGGCAGACAGAGAGGGAGAAGCAGACTCCCTGCCGAGCAGAGAGCCTGATGCGGGGCTGGATCCCAGGACCCCAGGATCATGACCTGAGCCAAAGGCAAAGGCTTTAACCCACTGAGCCACCCAGGCACCCCTCACTGTTAGTTTTAAAAAGGAATCGTCAAGCTACTTTTAAGAGTAGCTGACCATTTCATATTTTCCCACCAGCCATTGTAGGAGTCATTCAGATTTGCGACATACTCACCAGTATTTTTATTTTAGTAATTCATACAATATAGGTGTGTAGTAATATCTCAGTGTGTTTTAAATTGGCATTTCTCTAACAGTGCATTGTGTTGAGCATTTTTTAAAGTTTTCATTTTAATTCCAGTACAGTTAACATAGTGTTATAGTAGTTAGAGTGATTCAATAATTCCATAGATCATCCAGTGCTGATTTTTTTTTAAAGATTTTTATTTATGTATTTATTTGACAGAGAGAGAGAGATATCACAAGTAGGCAGAGAGGCAGGGGGTGGGTGGGGGAAGCAGGCTCCCCACTGAGCAGAGAGCCCAACACAGGACCCTGATATCATGACCTGAGCTGAAGACAGAGGCTTTAACCCATTGAGCCACCCAGGCGCCCCCTGATTTTTCTTTCAAGTGCTTATTTGCCATCTGTATGTCCTTTTCAGTGAAATGTCTGTATAAGCGTTTCCTCCAGTTTTAATTGTATTGTTTTGAGTTTTTTTTAAACTGTTGAGTTTGGGGAGTTCTTTATATATTCTAGGTAGTAGTCCTTTGTTCAGGTTAGTAATTTGCAAATATTTTCTTTCAGTCTGTAGTTTGCCTTTTCCATCCTGAGTGTTATGTAGAGCAAAGGTTTTTCATTTTAATTTTGATGAGGTCCGTTTTATCAAATTTTATGGATCATGCTTCTAATTTCATTCTAAGAACTTTTTGCTTTGTCTGGGGTCCTAAACATTTCTTCCTGTGTTTTTTCTAAATGTTTCATAAGTTTACATTTTACATTTAAGTCCATGATCCATTTTGAGTTAATGTTTGTATAAGGAATGCTGTTTAAGTCAAGGTTTATTTATTTTTTTCTCTCTCTCCATTTTTGTCTATGAAGGTCCAATTGCTCCAACACTATTTATTGAAAAGGCAAACCCTCCAATGATTTGCTTTTTCTCCTGTGTCAAATATGAGTTGGGCATATTTGTGTGGGTCTAATTTTGTGTTTTCTACTCTGTTCTGCTATTTGTCTATCCCTCTGCCAATAGTTACACTATCTTAATTACTGTAGTTATGTAGTGAACCTTAACCTCAAGGAGAACATTTCCTCCCACTGTAATCTTTTTCCAATAGTTTTGGCCAAGCTAGGGCCTGTGTCTTCCCCTATGAATTTTCAAATAATTTTGTGTATTTCTCAAAAAAAACCTTGCTGAGAATTTAATAGGAGTTGCATTAAACTTATACATCATTATATTTTTTACATTCAACATTTTACTGGGATGAGTCTTCCAATCAATGAACATAGCACATCTCTCCACATATTTATATCTTTTGATTTCTTTTGTGAGCATTTTAAAATTTTCATTATACAGGCCATGTTTTGCTAGATTGATATCTGGGTATTTATTTTTTGGAGCAATTTTAAGTGGCATTTCATTTTTAAATTTTGGTTTCCACTTGTTCACTGTTAGTATACAGAAATGCAATTGATTTTTATGTGTTGATCTTATCACCTGCAAACTTACTGAACTCTTTTATTAGTTCTAAAAGTTTATGGTTTTTTGGTTTTGTTTTGTTTTGTTTTTTGGTAGATTCTCTGGGATTTTACTCACCAGCAACATGTCATCTGCAAATAGAGAATGTCTTATTTCTGCCATTCCAACTTGTCTAATTTTAATTTTAATTTTTTTTAAAGATTTTATTTATTTATTTGACAGAGAGAGATTACATGTAGGCAGAGAGGCAGGCAGAGAGAGAGAGGAGGAAGCAGGCTCCCTGCTGAGCAGAGAGCCCGATGTGGGACTCGATCCCAGAACTCTGGGATCATGACCTGAGCTGAAGGCAGCAGCTTAACCCACTGAGCCACCCAGGCGCCCCTAATTTTAATTTTTATCCTAGGTTCCTGAGATGGGAGCTTAGCTGGTTGGTTTAAGATGTCTCAAACCAAGAAGAGACATCTTCTATTTTTAAATGTAAGCATTTAGTGCTATAATTTTTCTTCTTATCATTTCTTTGGCTGGCTCTCACAAATTTTGAAATGTTGTGTTTTCATTTTCACGCAGTTATATGTATATTTTAAATTTCTTTGGGGAGTTCCCTTTTGGCCCATGGATTATTCAGAAGTATGTTGTTTAATTTCAAAGTGTTTGGAGATTTTCTTATTGGACTTTCTGTTATTGGTTGCTGGGTTGGTTCCATTATGGTCAGAGAACATACTCCGTATGATTTCAATTCTTTTAAATTTGTTAAGGTTTGTTTTATGACCCAAGATATCTATCTTGGTGAATGCTTCATGGGTACTTACAAATAACTGTTCTGCTGTTGTTGGGTGGAATGTTCTATACACGGCATTTAAATCCTGCTGGTTCATAGTTATCCTTGCTGATATTCTGTCTAGGCTGTCAATTATGTGCAAAGAGTTGGGTGTTAAAGTCCCCAGCTATAATTGTGAATTTGTCTGTTTCTTCTTTTAGATCTGTCAGTTTTTGCTTCATATATTTTCAGGCTCTGTTGTTTGATGCGTATACATTAAGGATAGCTAGATCTTCCTGGTGGATTAAGTAATGTTACTCTTTGTGCTTAGTAACTTTATTTGCTCTGAAGTCTACTTTATCAAGTATTAATATAGCTACTCATGGTTTTTTTTTTAAGTTAATGTTTGCATGATATATCTCTTCCATCGCTTTATTTAGTTTTATTTTGAACTTTTATGTATTTATTTGACAGAGAGAGAGAGATCACAAGTAGGCAGAGAGACAGGTAGAGGGATGGGGGAAGTGGGCTCCCTCTTGAGCAGAGAGCCCGATGCGGAGCTCGATCCCAGGACCCTGAGACCATGACCTGAGCCGAAGGCAGAGGGTTAACCACTGAGCTACCCAGGTGCCCCCAATCACTTTATTTTTATTGAGATATAATTAACATTTAATATTATATTAGTTTCAGATGTATAACATAATAACTTGATATTCATGCATAGTGCAAAATGTTCTCCCAGAAAGTCTAATGAACATCCGTCACCACACATAGTCACAAATTATTTTTTATGATGAGAATTTTTAATATCTACTCTTTTAACAACTTTCAAACATACAGTACAGTATTACTAACTATAATCACCTTGCTGCACATTACATCCTCAGGACTAATTTATTTTATAAGTAGACGTTTATACCTAGAAGGACCACCTTCACCCATTGTCTCCACCCCCACCTCGTGCCTCTGACAGTCACGGATCTGTTCTTTGTATCTAGGAGTTTGGTGTGTTTTCTTTGCTTGCTTGTTTAGATTCCATATGTAAGCGAGATCATATTGTATTTGTGTTTCTCTGACTTATTTTGTTTAGCATAATGCCCTCAGGGGTGCCATCCATGTTGTCACAAATGACAAGATTTTATTCTTTTTTATGGCAGAATAATATTCCATCGGATAGCCACACCATATTTTCTTTATCCATCTATCCATCAGTGTACGCTTAGATTTCTTCCATGTCCTGGCTAGTGTAAACAATGCTGCAATGAACATAGGGGTGCCTGTATCTTTTTGAGTTTATGTTTTCATTTTCTGCAGATAAAGACTCAGAAGCAGAATTTCTGGATCATATGGTAGTTTTTTTTTTTTTTTTTTAAGATTTTATTTATTTATTTAACAGAGAGAGAGGCCACAAGTAGGCAGAGAGGCAGACAGAGAGGGGGAAACAGGCTTCCCACTGAGCAGAGAGCCTGATGCGGGGCTCGATCCCAGGACCCTGAGACCGTGACCTGAGCCAAAGGCAGACGCTTAACTCACTGAGCCACCCAGGTGCCCTGGTAGCTCTATTTTTAATTGTTTGAGGATCCTCCATACTGTTTTCCATAATGGCTGTACCAGTTTACAATCCTACCAACAGGGGAATAATTGTACGGGATTCTCTTTTCTTCGTACCCTTGCCAGCATTTGTTTTATCTTTTTGATGAAAGCCATTCTAACAGGTGTGAGGTGGTAATCTCATTTTTTATTTTGATTTGCATTTCCCTGACAATTAGTCATGCTGAGGACCTTTTCACATACATGTTGGCCATTTGTATGTCATATGTCTTTTTTAGAAAATGTGTATTCAGATCCTTGGTCCAGTTTTTAATTGGATTATTTGTGGGGTTTTTTTTTTTTTGGTTTGTTTTTGAGTTATATGAGCTCTTTATATATTGTGGACATTAATTCCTTATCGGATATATAATTTGCAAATATTTTCTTCCAATCGCATAGGTTACATTTTCATTTTTGTTGGGTGGTTTCTTTTGGTGTGCAGAAGTTCTTAGTTTGATGCATTCCCACTTGCTTATTTTTGGTTTTGTTGCCTTGCTTTTGGTGTTAAATCCAAAAACCATCGCCAATGTAAAAAAAAAAAATTAGTGTTTGCATGATATCTATTTTTTCACCCTTTTATTTATTATTTTTAAAGATTTATTTATTTATTTATTTGACAGAGAGAGAGAAAGATATCACAAGTAGGCAGAGAGGCAGGCAGAGAGAGAGAGGAAGGGAAACAGGCTCCCCGCTGAGCAGAGAGCCCAATGCAGGACTCGATCCCAGGAACCCGAGACCATGACCCGAGCCGACGGCAGCGGCTTAAACCACTGAGCCACCTAGGCGCCCCTCACCCTTTTATTTTTAACCTCCCTGTCCTTATGTTTGAAGTCAGTTTCTTATAGACAGCATATCCTTGGATTGTGGTTGTGTGTGTGTCTGTGTTTTCACATACTCTGTCAATCTCTGTCTTTTAATTTGTGAATTTAGAACATTTATTTTTAAAGTATTTATTGATATGTTAGAGCTTAAGTCTGTCATTTTATAATTTGTTTTCTGTTTGTTGCCTCTGATTCTCATCCTTCTGTTTCTTTGTTCTTACCTTCCTGTGGGCTATTTGAACATTTTTAGTTTCATTTTGATTTCTTTATGATTTTTTTGAGTATATTGCTTTGTATAGTTTCCTTTGTGGTTGCTGTAGGTATTACTATGTATATACATAACGTATCAGTCTACTGGTGTCGATGTTTGACCACTTCAAGTGAAGTGTAAAAACCATCTGTTTTACTGTCCTGGCTTTTTAAACATAGTGATGGTAAGCATTTCCTCTCTCTATTGAACATCACCACATCAGATAGTATTATAACTTGTTCTTTAACCACAAAATATGATTAAAGAAACTCATGAGGCAATGGAGAGTTTATTGTATTTACCTTTAATTTTTACCCATTCCATTCTTTTTCTTTCTTTTCTGAATGTCTCAGCCTTCTTCTATTATCATCTTCTTTCCGGTTGGAGAGCTTCTTTCAAGGATACATCTGCAAGCAACAAGTTCTCTAAGCTTCCTTATCTAAGAATGCTCTTTTTCTTCATTTCTGAAGGATAGCTTTACTGGACGTAGGGATCTGAAGTTGACAGTTCTTTTCTTTCAGTACTTGAAAAATATTATGCCACTTACTTTTGGCCCCATGGTTTCAGATGAAAAAAAAAAATTCTCATTCTAGTTGATGTTCCTTGACAGGTAATGTGTCATTTCTTTCCAGCGTTTTTTTCTTTGTCTTTAGTTTTAGAAGTTTGATTATGTTCTGTGTTTGTACAGGGTTGGCTTATTATTTATTAAGGATTTTTTATTGATTCACTTAAGAGAGAGAGAGAGAGCACATGAGAGACCACAAGCAAGGGGGAGGGTCAGAGAGAGAAGCAGACTCCCTGCTGAGCAGGGTACCAGAGGAAGGGTTCCATCCTAGGACCCCAGGATCAGGACCTGAACTGAAGGCAGACACTCAACAGCCCAAGCCATCCAGGTGCCCCTATTTTTTTATTTTATTTTATTTTTTTATTTTTATAGTATTTCTTCAAATATTTTTTCAGTACCACACCCTTTCTCTTCTTTTCTGGGATTCTAATTGTATGAATGTTACATCTTTAGTTATTGTCCCACAGAACTCTGAGGCTCTGTTGTTATCTTTTTCAGTCTGTTTTCTGTCTGTTGTTTTGACTGAGTAAATTCTATTGATCTGTCTTCAAGCTGATTGTTTGTGTCCTCTGTCATCTCCATTCTACTATGGAGTCCATCTAGCGGGTTTTTCTTTTCAGTTGTATATTCCAGTTTTGTAATTTCCATTTGGTTCTCTTCAATGACTGCTACTTTTTGCTACGATTTTTTTCCCCTTTGTTTCAAGAGAATTTGCAAATGTTTCTTGAAGCATTTTTATGATAATGCTTTAAAATTCTTGTTGGGTAAATAAAATTTTTTAAATGAAATGAAAGGGGCGCCTGGGTGGCTCGGTTGTTGGGCATCTGCCTTTGGCTCAGGTCATGATCCCAATGTCCTGGGATCGAGCCCTGAATCAGGATCCCTGCTCAGCAGGAAGCCTGCTTCTCCCTCTCTCACTGTGTCTCTCTGTCAAATAAATAAATAAAATCTTAAAAATAAAATAAAATTCCTGTTAGGTATTTCCAACATTTATTGATCTAGGTATTGGAGTCAGTTGTCTTTTCTTACTCAAATTGTGATTCTTTGGAAAGATGAGTGATTTTCTTTTTTTTTTTTTCTTTTTTTAAATTTATAAGATAAGTGATTTTTAATTGTATCCTGGACATTTTGGTTATTATGTTATGGCACTCTTGACCTATTTAAATCTATTTTAGGGGGCAGTCACTCTGTTTAGATTAAGTATGCAGGTTCTCATATATATATTTTTGACAGTTTGGTTATCAGAAATCTTCCATTGTGATTCTTGTCTTCTAGATTAATTCTTCTAGAACTTCTAGGGCCACTGCTTAGTCTCTGATGACACAGTTGGTGTCATCTGTTGGGGTCATTTCCAGGGCTACCTGGAAGTGGCGTAGGGCCACTCTCTTCAACTGGAGTCTTGGAGATGGGGACAGAAGCTGCTGGGCCTGGGTCTTTTTCTGCCACTGGGTGGAGGGTAAGTGGATGCAGGGCTCAGCTGAGGCTGCTTCTTCAGGTGGACCAACTTCTACACCGATTTTTGATTGCTGCAGGTGGGTTGGACCTCCCGCCGGTGCCTCTGTCCCAGATCAGCCACTGGGGCTCCCCATTAGGTCTCTCTTGGGCTTTTCTTTTTCTTGTCCTTTGTCCTGTGAAAGCAGCTTTCCTGATTGTTTTTGGTTTTTTATGCCTCTTGGTGGTTCTGGATTGTAAGAATCTGTAGTGCCCAGTCGTTGGGGAACTGACTACATCCTTGTTCCTCAAGTCCTGAGGTCCCTGGCTAGTCCACCTTCTGCTTTCCAGCTTTAAGAGTCTTCTAATCATTGTCTGTTCCAGTAACTTCCAGAGGATATTTAGTTGTAATTAGAGGGCAGTGTTTGGATCACCTCTTCTTTACCCCTTTGGTGAGGGAGGGCTTCCCGCCCTAGGGTTGTGGGGATGGTTGAATACACAACTGCTGAGACTGGGCAAGTGAGATCAATAGCATTTTAATAGTCACATATACTCGTAGCCTGGAGGACACCACATACCATACAGGGATACATGGGAGCTGCACTAGGGAACAGAATGAACAAGCAGGGGCTGTGGGAGGTGGGCTCCGGAGTATCAACAGAGCAGGGTACCCCCTGGTTCCTACAGGAGGTTGTGATCAGCTTGTTTGAAGAATTCCATGAGCTGGTAGAGCACTGACATCAGAGATGAACAGGAACTGTGTGGGATCACTTGGATAAGGAGGGTTATCTGGCTAAGGAAATTTATAGAAGCAGGGCAAGGAGGAAACTTAGAGTAAGACCATTTGAGGTCCTCCTGATGTCCAGGCAGTACAAGATCTTGAAACTAACAACACAGGGAGAAGAAGGGAACAGTATCATTCCCCTCCTCCCAAATTGGAACTCGGGTCTTCTTTTTAAAATTCAGGAGAACTTTATATTCTGATCTCAGTTTGTTTTAACATAAAACAGCTCTTCTCCAGATCTTCTATTAAAATCGTGGGCATCTTCTTGGACCATTAGCATGCATGCTATATGCAGCTTGTGATGATTTAGAAAGTGCAATTTAAATGATGTTTTCCTTGAAATGCTTTAATTGAAAAGTAACATAACCATATTACAGATAATTTGGGAAGTCTGGAAAAGGGGGGAAAAAAGAGCCTTCATAATTTCAAGCCACAACCGTGCCAATTATAATTTTTGTATAATTTCTACAATCTTTTTTCCATGCAAAATGTAAAGCTGTAAATATAGAATGGATAAGGTCTGTTCATCTGCTTTTTGTGCTTGATGTTTTATCGGAGTTCTCTCTTTCGTTCCTGAACACTTCAGGCTAAAATTTAGTAGGTGGAGCTGAGCAAGGGAGGAAACAGCAGTGGTCCAAAGAAGAGCTTGCACCCTGAGAGGTGAGAAGGACGTCTGCACAGGAGAGTAGCTCAGTGCAGGGAGGGGTTGGGTGTGAACCCATGCTGGATGAAGGAAGCATCTGTGCAGGGGTGTGACCTCGCACATGTGTCACAGCCCAAGCTGGATGAGGAAGGCTTCTGAGGATTTGTGGGGAGGGCAGGGACTGGATACTCTAAGGCTATGGGACTGATGTTTCTCACTGCTAGAATAGAGAGTTTCAGATATGAACAGAACACTAGACCGAGACATGTGTTGGAAGACCGAGACATGGAGTTGGAAGTATCGGTAAGAACTCACAATTTTCTATATAAAGAGAAATAATGTGCACAAAAGCATGAGTATACATGTGTACATGCACACATATATTCCCTAGCTTTGGCTACTAAGAAGGTCTGGGAAAACCACCACCCTGATAGCAGTGAGTATCCTAGCGGTATATCTTGGTTTCTAAATACCATTCTCCATTAAAATGAACTAATTTTCTTTGCCAGAAGGATTGACTGTGGGACTGAAGCAGGAAAAATACAGGCCTGTTGTGCCAGTAAGCAAAAGTACTAAAAAAATGATGGGATATGTCCAAAGAATGCCCAAAACCAACATAAAGGAGCTCCCACTGGTGAGATCTGGAGCTAGAACACCAAAATAAGTAATGAATGTAACAGATTATAACCCCTTGAATAGAATAGAAATGAATGGCTAGGAAGTCACTGACCTACACAGATATATGAGCAGATGGAAAATTCTAGAAGTGACAGGCAATATCCAGTTTCAAAGTAGCTACCTGACAAGTGCTATTAATGGCAAAGAGAAAAGGAGTGACTCTTATGGAGGAGAAGCCTAGTAGACACCCCCTTAATCTAGTGGCCAAAGTAAGCACCGTTGGTAATGGGACAAATAGAAAGCATATGTCACCTGAATGGACATCATGAGAAGAACAGAAATACCCTCCTTGCGTATTCCTGCCAAAGATGCATGATCTGAATTTTTTTTTAATTAAGATGAACTTTATATAGCATAAGTATAACCGTTTTAAAGCAAGCACTCAGTATATTCACAATGTTGTACAACCACCACCTCTGTGTAGTTCCAAAATATTTTCCTTACTCCAGAATAAAGCCCCCATACTCATTATTATTCCCCATTACCCACCCTCCCTCCCCCATAACCACGAACCTGCTGTCTATCTCTATGGATTCACTGATTCCAGACATTTCCTACAAATGGGATCATACAGCGTGTGGTCTTCTGTGTCTGCCATCTTTTCCTCTACATATTGCTTGTGAAGTTCAACAATGCTGTAGCCTGTATCGGTACCATTTCCTCTTTGGGGCTGAATAACATTCCATCGTGTAGCTGTACCACTGTTTGTCTTCTCGCCCATTGATAGATATTTGGGTTCTTTCCACCTATTGGCTATTGTGAATAGTACAGAAAAGTATTTGCTTCGTCATCTGTTTTCTGATTCGCTGGAGGTGTGTTTTAAGAGTCGGATTGCTGGGTCATATAACCTGCTTTCACCCTGGAAAAAAAAAACAAAAAACAGACAAGCTCAAACTGAGGGACATTCTACAAAATAACTGGCTTATAATCATCAAAAATGTTATGGATGTGAAAAGTCAGGAAAGGCAGAACTTTTCCAGACAGAGGAAAGAAAAAGACACGAATGCAAAGCACACACATGCATGAACGGGACGCCTTGCTAATAAGGGTGCTACCGGAACAATGGGTAAAACTTGGGTGTCAGAGGAATATTGATGTACTTTCCTGGTGTTGGTGACTGTAGGTGGCCACCTAGAAGAAGGTCCTTGTTTGTGGAAAACACAGGATGAAGTATTTGGGGGAGACAGAGCATCGTGCCAGCAAGGCTACTATGAAATGCTTCATCAGAAAAATAGTTTGCATTATTTGGAATGATTATTTGGGATGCATTATTGGGATGGTATTTGCAGATTGGGGCTGATTTCAAAATGAAACAAAATTAATTTAAAATACTTGATGACTTTTCCCTCGAGTGTCATCCATGTTTGTTTTGACTTTTCTCCTTTTTCTCCTGTTCTCTCTTGCATAATCTCCCTTTAGGTTCTTGCCTCCTGGTTCCACCTGCTAGAGCAGGGATTAAAGTCATTGTGAGCTCCAATGCTGCTGGGTCCAACTGCCCCAGGCCTCCCCTCGCCTGCCTCATCAGCAGCATCTGGCAGGCTGACCCCTTCTTCCACACTCAGCCTCCTGGCCCATCTCCCCCACGGCTGGCTGCTCTTTCTGGACTCCTCTGCTGGTCCCCTCTTCTCTCTTCTGACTTCTGGATGTTCAGGGCCTGGGACTCAGTCCTGGAATCTCAGCCCTTTCCTTTCCACACGCCTTCCCTTGGAGACCTCATCTGGTTGTATATCTAGATGATTCTGAACTTCAACCTACAACCTGGGCTCCTTCCTCTGCTCCCCACGTGTGTCCCTGCCCAGCAGCCTGCTTGGGCTCACATGTCTGACAGGCATCTCAGCTCAGCATATCCAAAACCGAGCTCCCCGCCTTCCTTGTTTTGCTCTCTACCAAACAATCTTCCTCATCCCCAATAAAAGACAACTCCATCCTTCCTGTGCTCAGGACAAAAACCTTGAGATCACCCTAGACATCTTACTGTTCCTCGTATCCCACAGGTCACCAGGCAGCCAATGCCATTGGCTCTTCCAAGAATATCTAGAATGTATCCACTCCTGACCACCTGCATGGCTTCTTCCCTGCTCCAAGCCACCCTCATCACTCCTCTGAACGATCGCAGAAGCATCTAGCTGGTCTCCCTGCTTCTCTCTTGCCCCCATGTCACCCTCTGCCCCCTAATCTGCAGGGGCTGCTCACCTCATTCTTTAGAGGCCCAAGTCCAGATGATGGCTCACAGCATATCTCACATTGGAATGTTCTAGAAGCCGATGCTGAGGCAAGGGCTTGAGTCTAAGTAGTTCACTTGAGAGGTGATTTCTGCGAGCATGGGGAGATAAACAGAGAAGCGAGACAAGGAAAAGGAAGGAAGCCAATAGAGGGTGTGTTAATAAGCGAATTACTGCTGTGGGGACAGGAGCTCAACGTCCTGGCAATTTCTGAGAGTCTGTCTAAAGCATGCCTCACCACTGTCAAACCCAAGAGGCAAGGCACCTGGTTGTTTATTCACCAAACCACATAGGTTGGGGACCACTCCCAGGATCATTAACTCCCTGGCCTTCTCCCTGCACTAGGGTCTACTGTAGACCTGTAGCTAGCAAAGGCCCTCAGTCAGAGAGCTGCAGGGGCAGTAGGAAGCCATAGGGTCCATGTGCATCCATGGGGAACGCTAGGGGATATAGGTAAAGCACTCCCAGCACCTTCTTCAAAGACCCAACATGATCTGACTTCTGTCCTATCCCAGGTATCCCAGTGACCTCACCTGCCATTCTGTGTTCTCTCACCCACTCCAACCATACACGCCTCCTTGCTTTTTCCCAAACACATCACGCATGCTTTTACCACAGGGCCTTTGCACTTACAGCTACCTTGCCCCAAATGCTCTCCCATCAGGTATCTGCCTGTCTTCCACCTCATCTCCTTTGGGGCTTTATCTAAATGTTACCAGCTCCTAGGAAAACAGATGGCAGCCTCCAGTTAGCACGATCTGAGGAGAGTTTAGTAAAGTACTATTTACAAAGGTTTTGACAGGGTATAGGGGAACTAGAAGCGTTAGTGAACCCCTCCTGCCAGGGGCTAGCAAAGGCAGCCATAGTTAGCATTGCTAGGTCAGAAGGAACAAGGAAAGGAAGGTATTCTTGGAACTGGGTGGGTTCTGTGGGAAAAACTTCCTAATAGGGACTGAGGCTTTTGGAGGAGGGCTGAGGGACCTGACCTCACTTGCATCCTTTTGGGCTCCTGAAGGAGTTTCCCACCAGCCATGCCCAACAGGAAGCGGGTGGTTCATGTTGTTTACAGATACCAGCTGCTAGGTGTAGGGCAAGGAAAGAGCAAATTATAGATGTCCAGCACACTGATCAAAATAGCAATATACAGACCCTGCCTATCCCCTTCCCCGCTTTTTCTTTCCTCTTAGCAGTTAGCACCATCTAACTTATGAAACATTGGCTTATTTATTTTGCTTATTGTCTATCTCCCTCCCCTGGAGTATAAACTCCAGAAGGTCAGGGATTTTTGTCTTCCTCATTCACTGCTGTCTCTCCAGCAGAACCTGGCACATACTTGTGTTCAATAAATAGGTTTCGACTGGCTAAAGTTGCTACCTAGCTGTGGTGGACAGGCTAAGGCCCCAGATATGTCTGCATCCTGAACCTGGGAATCTGTGGGTATGTCAGTTTCCATGGCAAGAGGGAATTACAGTTGCAAATGGAATTCAGGTTAATAGGCTGACCTTAAAATAGGGAGATTATCCCAGATTATCTGGGTGGGCCCAATGTAATCATGAGTCCAGAAGAGTCAGGATCAAAAAGATTTGATCTGACTTTGAAGATGGAGGAAGGGGCCGTGAGTCAAAGAATGTGGCAGCCTCTAGAGGGTGGAAAAGGCAAGGAGACACATTCTCTCCTAGAGTCGCCAGAAAGGAATGCAGCTCTGCTGACACCTTGGTTTTAGCCTGGCCCATTTCAGACTTTTGATCTCTAGGACTGTATGAGGATACGTGTGTGTTGTTTGAAGCCACTATGCTCGTGGCTTTGATAGTGGCTTTGATATCACAGTGGCAATACGAAGCGAACGCACTAGCCATTGTTTTTACTGGCAAGAGCACAGACTGGGGCTCCTTTTCTGGTCCTTGAAGGTGAGGGAACCCACCCCTTTCTTTTTCTGTGCAAATAACACTATCGATTGCTCCTTCCTCATGGGTGTGGTTTACAGATTTGGTAAATTTGCTGTGGGTGGCAAGGAGTGTGGTCTCCTGTAACCCCTCTTCTTGATCAGAGGTCCTACAAGTGTCTGGCAGACTATAGACAATATGTATTTGTGGAAGGATAAATCTGTTTCATCAAATGATGTTCCATAAGGGACTTCATTGTTCCTCTGACACTGGGGTTTCTCTCCAATGCTCTTTTTTTTTTTTTCTTTTACTATTGTAAACAAAATTTGAGAATCTTGGTGCATACAGCTTTTTGGTTTTTTGTTCCCCAGAATTGGTCTTCTACTTCTCCCAAACCAGAGCTCCAGTCGGCTGCAAGGCTGGTGCTCCCACACAGACAAGATGTGCCGTGGACAGCCGCCTTCAGTGCAGGGTGGCTCAGCTCTCCCAGGAGCTGGACACCAACCCGGGCCGAGTTGAAGCCACGAGCATAGTGGCTTCAAACAGCACACACGTATCCTCATACAGTCCAGAGATCAAAAGTCTGAAATGGGTCTCGCCAGGCTAAAACCAACCAGTGAGCCCACGATGTGGTCTGCCTGGCTGGGGCTGGAAGGTGGAGAAGGGAGAGGAGGCTGACTAGAAGCCGTGTCCTAAGGCATTTTGCTGAATTCCCTTCCTGGACTCCTCCACCAGGGCAAGGGACCCAGGGTAGGCCAAGGAAAGGGAGAACCAAAAGAGGGAGCGATGATACTGCAATGGTCTGAGCCAAGGAAGCCTCTCTCTGACACAAGGGAAGTGTCAGAGGCCAGTTCAGCAGCTCCCCTTGGTGCCAACCAGAGTGAGCACCTCCCACCCGCCCTCCCTCTTGGCACACATCCAGGCTGCACCACCTAGGCAGGGAGGTAGGGGCTGCTCCAGCCTCTGGGGCAGTGAGAGAGAGACCCGGAGCTTGGAGGGGGCAGGGACACAGGAAGCGAGAAAGCAAGCTCCTAATCTCTGTACAGCCACCCCACTTTCCAGGTGGCATCCATTGGCCTATCCCTGTGCTGCTTACAGCCCGTGGGCCTAGAGCAGGCAGGACCTGAGTCTGCAAGAGAGAGGGGAGGAGAGGGTTGTGAAGTGAAGCCAGCCAGAGAACAAAGAAGGCTTTGCTGCAGAGGGAGGCACCTTCAATGAAGGCCTCGGGGGCTTGGGGAAGTGACTCACTGAGCCCCGGGGCAAGGACCCACCCATGGGGTTTCGAGAGAGACAGAGAATGCAGGCCAGCTGCTGGGCACAGGCCCCATTGGGTGGGGAAGGGGTTGTCAGTCTCAGCCTGAGTTGGGTGGAGCCTCCCCTGGGGTCCACCCTCCCCTACCAGGGGGCAGGTGTGGGTCCTACCTGGGGGCCTCACGGGCAACGCTGTGCTGGTTGGCCTGCCAGACGGGGCTGCTGCTACCACTGCTGCTGCAGCTTCGGGGGGGGGGGGGCTGCTGCAGTCATGGTCCCAGGTCTCCAACTCACGCTCCCATTGGCCTCGCTCCTAGAGACCTAGGCTTCCCAACTTCAAGCAGAACCTGCCGAAGCAAGGCCATCAGTGCCCCCCAAAGGTGGCTACGTGGGCATCTGGCCCTGTCCCAAGACTCATGGACACCTGTGATGAGAACCTGGAGCGCCCCGGCTTCTCGGGCAGTTGCACAACCTCCCCCAATTATGCTCCGTTGACTGTGTGGCAACCGGGCGAGAATTCCAGGACCTTGTATATACTCGTACAAATCTGCCTTCCTGCTGTTTGGCTGCAGGGCGAGGCGTGTCTCCGTGGGCCCCGGGAAATGGGGGTGTGTTCGCGTCCAAGAGGGCGTGGCCCGCGTCCGGAGTGGGAGCAGCCGCCCCGCCCCGCCTTGTCGGGCGACTCCTCGCCTGAACCGCAGCTTCCGCGGGAGCCCTGGATCTGGTCCAGAACACAGAGGAGGAAGCTCTGGTGACATTGTAGACACAGGCTGCGAGCAGCAAGCTTGGCCGGGAGCGGCTCGAGCAGTTGGCAGGTGGCGCACCTCCGGCTGTCCAGCCAGGGACGCGGGGGACCTCTGTTCCCCGGGGGTAGGGGGGGAGTGGTGGGGGACGAGGAGCAGGGCGGCATCCTCCCAGGCGCTTGGCTTGGGCTTCCCGGCCCCTCCCTGGCCCCGCCCCTGCCCTTTAAGACCGTCTGGGTCTGTGATGTCTGTGTGAGGAGGTCCTGGGAGTCAGGCCCCGAAATGACCCAGCTGTTATCGTCCCCGAGCCATGGCTCCGGGGCGAGGAAGAGCATTGTCCAGTGTGACCACCAGGCCCAGAGACGGCTGTCAGGACCGGCTGTTCCATGTAGTGGAAATAAAAGACAAAAATCCAAGTGCGGCTGACCTCCAGCCCTCTCTCCTTTGTGTTTTCTCTGGGAGTGTGCCTGCCTCTGTTTCTGGGTCTCTCATTAGAATTTCAGAGAAGGCTTGCTGGCCGCAGAGGGGCTGGCATAGGAGTTGTTCGCTCTATGTGCAAATCAAGGAATTTGGGGGTCATCTGTGTTTGATGCCGTGATAACCTGGAAAACTATAATATGGAAATTTCTTTTCCAGATAACTTCACGGAGCCTCAGGCAAACAATCCTTGTGGGAAAACAAATGTCCTCCCTCAGTCTCATGGGTTGTCTTGTCCCCAAGCACCCCCGGTGGCCGGCGCATGCTGGCCCTCCGCCAATGGCGCCCCTCAGGTGACTGGGAAGGTAAGGATCTATGCAGTTAACAGGGACCCTTTTGCTAGCTGATGTGCGAAGCCCCAGCAACCTCATCAGCCTACTCTTCAAGTTGAAGTTATGTGACCCTAAAATAGCACAAATACTGTCCAAGACATCCTTCTGCTGTGGGTAGGACGGTCAGACTAGAAACACAGGTGGCCTCTGTCCCTTGTGAATAAACAGCTCCTGACAGGCAGCCACGCCTCCCTGCCCATCCCCAGCTGTGCTCCCCACTCTGCCGCAGCCATTTGGTTTGAAGAAACACCGAGGCTCCGGTAGTACTTGGGTTGTCTGGCTCTGGGGCTTGGGGGATGAGAGCTATCATTCAGTGTTCCCAGTACCGTCAGTGGGGGTGGGTGGGGGTGGGGTTGGAGAGGCTGCCCAGGGGCTGGAGTCTCCCTTGCACTGACAGCTCTCCAGAAATGCCCTTGGACTTACAGGGCCTTGAGGGCAGGGACTGAAGCAGGGGCTATGAGGTCCAGAGAGAGTCCCGTGTTAACCTTCCTTTTCTGACCAACCTCACTGGGGTTGGGTTTTCCCTGGGATCATTTTACAACCTTGTGGGCACCAGTCTTGCTCCTGGCCCCTTGCTGCCGCTAATACCTTTTCGTTTCTCTTGGTCCAGAAAGGCCTACGTCATGGGTCCCAGTCTCCAGGCAGGGCAGACCTTCTCTCCACATGGAGCTACCTCCTTTAGATGGGGATGGGTAAGCAATGAGGACATGGGTGCGCCATGTCCTCATCACATCTGAGCCAAGACCAGCATTATGTAGCTGTCTTGAGTTTGTGGCCCACCCGCCTTAAAGCCAGTGGAAGTGATGGCCATCACACTGTTGAAACATTAATTTCTACAACAGCCCACGTTGGCTAAGGTGTCAGGCTCGAGGCCAGCAGCTGCCCTGTCTGGCCAACAGTTGTCCCTCTCACTGTCCAGCTTGCGCATTGGGTTGAGCCGCAGATCCTCTGGCTTCTCCCATTTTTGTATGTCCGCCTCCCCCCCGCCCCCGCCTTGTCACTTACTTAGGAGAAGCTCCAATCTCGTGTGTCTTAGTGTCCTCCAGGGTCACTCTAGCTATTTTCCTGTCTCTGGAGAGTCAAGAGGGAGGACAGGCCCAGTGGACTGGGGCCATCCTAGTGGATAGTCCATCCTTCCAGCAAACACAGATCTGCCTCCTGAATGGAGAAAAGGGAAGTTCCCCAACCCTATGGTCATTAGGCTCTCCTGGGCTCAGCCCAGTTAGTCTTCCTCTGGTCAGGGGCTCAATGGAGAGCCTGTCCCTCACTACTCATATCTGTGCTTCTCTGCCCATTTCCCAAATGCACTGGTTTGGTACACACACACACACACACACACACACAATCAAGATAGTGCAAAAGGACCACTGCACCCTGAACACAGGGATCAGGGCTGGGGGGTTGGGGTCCGGGGAACTGCCCCTGTTCTCAGGACTACCAGCATGGTGCATGCCAGGTCGTGCGGGAGCTCCTCGGATCAGGTCTAGGATTTGGGACTTGGGCAGCTCAGAATCCGATTCACTGGCCAACCCAAGTCCCAGGTGTGAGGAGCAGTGATTCCAGAATTATCTAGACCAGAGTACCTTCTTGTGGCTGCCTCCATGTGTGGATTAGAAACAAAACATTAGAGCTGCGTGCGTAATTTATAAAATAGCCTTTATTTATTCTAAAGAACACAGTCAACTGGTAGCTTAAAAAAAAAAAAACAAAACAACTTTTTTCAAAGATGCTTAGTGTTGGAACCTGGCTTCGAGCCCCATGTGCTGTGTGAGCCCCAGAAGCCATGTGCTGTGGCTTGTCCAGTTCTCCCCTGACCTGGGAGAGGTTGGGCAAGGTTGGCAGAGCTCCCTCTCCAGTTTTGCTTATCATAAATAATCAGTATTGAGGCTCATGAAGAACCAAAGAAACATTTATGCGGCTGGGATTGGATCAAAAGCTTACGTGCAATGGAGTCATTCCAGAAGCAGAAAAACATGTTAAAGGAATCACTGATTTGTGCTGTTTCTGGGGCCTCTATAAGAATTTGAGCATTACTGTGGGAGCATAGGGTATCTCTACAGAGACATCTCCCAATTTATGTGAAATGGACTTCCTGATTTTACTTAATTAGTAAAGACATAGGGGTGACAGTCAGTGAAGGTAATTAACTCTTTCCTTTGTTGTTTTTCCAGCACAGTGGTCTATTCAAAAAGAGAGTTGGCATGAAAATGTGAGGGAGTCTCCAGCCACCAGTAACCATCCTCGGTGTCCGACCAGAAAAATCTAAAAACGCACGCAGCAGCACTGAGCTGTACTCACAAGACTTCCTTTCTAGTAAACGCAACACTTTCTCCTGCTCTCAGACGTGAGCCTCAGATGCCAAAATGCGGATGTGTGGATGGTAGACGCGTTGCTAAGCAGAAAAGGCTAGCAAGTCTGTCCAGCAAATGAGATCGTACAGTGGAGGGCATCTGCTTTGTGGCCTCCACTGGGATGAGGCTGTCCTGTGCTCCCATGTCCTGTGTCCCCTGCTCCTTCGGGCGGGTGGAAGCTGGTGCCCCTCACCAGGCATGTGGAAAGGGTCCTCGTGGGTTAAAGCATAAAGGCTTTGAGGAAAAACGCACAAAGACTCATTAAAACGGGAGGCCTACCCCTGGAAAGACGCATGCTGAGGCCTAGTTCCCGCCCCAGCGGCCTGCGGTTCTCATGCTGGGGGCTGCAAGGGCCTCTGGGCCGGCCTGATCCATGGGTGACCACCTTCTACTGCTTTGCGGGGCGCTGAGGACACCGACCTCAACGCAGAGCCAGGGAGGGAAAAATCTCAAACATTTAAGACTGGGTTCAAAAGCCCCCCCGGACATTTTCTGTCTGCCTTGCCCCCCACCCCCCACCCCATTGCATCTGGTTCGGGGCTATGAATCAGAATTCTGAATCTGTGCTGCCCAGAGGGGACAGGCACAGCAGGGAGGAAACACCCAAATGCAATAAATAACGGTGGCTCAGGACCCTGCCCCTCCCCCCACCCAGCTAGGGCTGCACTGGAGTGGGGGGGTCCGCAGGTTCTTCCCATTGGTGCAGGGTCGGGGGGGGGGGGGAGACAACGCTTGAGTGTGAGTCATTCACTTTAGAGCATCATTTATGGCATGAACTGGGAACGTAATGTGTTTACACACACACACACACACACAATTGTACATCGGCATCTTTACAATATTAAAGGAGTCATATACAAGTCTACAGGCATCGTACACGGCAGGAGGCCGGCTGGGGGCCCCTCCAAGACTTCCCCACCCCGGGTGGAGCCAGCACATGGGGAAGGGGGACCAGGTTAGGGGATGGGGGGTATCCATCTTTGCACCTGTTGTCTGGGAGGACCCCTAGGGGCTGGTCCTTGTTGCAATCTGGAACCCAGAGCCCCAGGTATGCCTTGTGTCCCAGTCTCATCGGCAGGCTAGGGTAACAGCTTGCTTCCAATTCAGTGTGCATATTAGTGTGGGAAAATCGGAGCTGGGGACGGCTCTTCCTGAGCTGGGGACCCAGAGGATGCTGCTGACACACGGGCCCCTTCACCATGGGGCCCATTCCTGAGGTAAGGATGCGGTGTGGCCCTGTGGCTGGTCTGGATGGAGAGAGACTTCTGCAGAAGCCCAGGTGGGAGGACAGACAGGACTAGAAGCCCTCGGGGCATTAGTAGGTCAGGTGACTCACCAAGTGTGGCCTGCACCCTGGGTGGCAGCAAAGGGGGAGGGCCTCAGATGGTTCTGGAACCTTCCACCCCCTCCAACCCCCACACAGCCCTCCTCCCAGCAGCCCTGCCCCCTGGAGACCCTGCCTCAGTTCCGAAGGCATTGCCGTTCCTGCGTCTGTCTTTGGAGCAGGGACCAGAAGTCTCCAAGCCCCACTCTGCAGGCACCCTGGCCCCAGCACCCAGGAGCTCCTCTGCCGGGGGTCCGGGGCGCTGCCGTCTAGCTACGAACTGAGCACCAGATGAAGAAGCGTTGGTCCTTGTCGGCCTCTCTGGCTTGTGCAGTTAGTTCCTTCCATCTTAAATACTGTAGAAAAATAAGCCATCTGTGACGCAAGGAGACCCAAAGGAGTTGCCAAGCGTGGAGAAGGATGAGCGGCTCCTCTGGCGTGGGCCCGGAAGCCTCTGCTCACCCCATCTCGGGGAAAGCCGCAAGGGGCTGGGGAACCCGAGCACCCGGAGTACTGTTCCCATGGCAGCATCTCTGGGTCCCATCAACCGTCCTTCAGTGGGCGGGCCTCCGGCAGCCCACATTCTGTAGCCATGATATCTGGGGCTCCCTGGGCTGGTTCTGGACCCTCCAGCCCCGCCCCCAGTCTCATGGCCCGCAGCTGAGCAGGCAGAGGCGGCGCTCCCCAGCATTGTTTCCAGGTCCCTGGGGGTGTCCCCAGGGCCAGACGGCCTCAGGCGGGCACCGAGGCAGGGCCTAGTCCAGGGGCTCCTGCTTTATCCGGACTGCGGTGGGGGTGGGCTGCGGCCGCCGCTCCTCCCGGCAGAGCACGTACTCGCTGAACTGGGAGGAGTCCACACCACCCCCGCAGGACGCAGCCACACTGAAACCCCTCTGGAACAGCCTCTCCAGCACCTGCCCGGGAAGAAAGAAGGGTCAGCTGGGCCCCGCGGTAAGAGAGCAGGCCTGGTGGGCATTAGCCAGGGCAAGCTAGCCCTCCTGTTGCGATCTCGGGTCAGAGACCACCCTGCTTCTAGAACCACTCGCTGAGCAAGCACAGGAGGGACGGGAGCAGCCAGACCCAGGGTCCCCCTGCATGACCAAACCTGGGAAAGGCTACCCCAACCTGCCCCTCTTAGGGGGTCCACAGCCTCCATCCGGAGGCAGAAAGAGACTTGGAGCCCCTTTTCTCTTGTCCAGAACCTAACCCTCTCTCTACGTACATGTGGTTCCTCCCCCCCTCCCCCACCTCACTGAGGCCTGACTCAATAACAGAGACCCTGCCCCTGGCCTCTGGGCAGCCACCTGCTTCCCTGAGCTGTGAGTCCCAGATGGTTTGGGGCCCGAGGGCTCATCAGCTCAAGGGAACTCAGAGTGGAGAGGGGGAGGAGCAGTCTTGGCGTCTGAGTCTCTATAGGCCTCCGTGTCCACGTGGGTTTGTGCCTCTGTGAGGGGTGGGGGTTGGGGGTGTGGGTCACCTGTGTCCCACGAGTAGCAAGTTCTGACTGACAGCCTGTGGAATGTGTGTGGGGAAAGGGGGGCAGACTTTCCCCCACCAGTGTCCACTCTGCCCTAAGCCTAAATTAGGAGCATGCTCTTGGGTCTGGAAGAGCCGGTGTGGAATAGGCCCCATCGATCTGGGGTTCCCCAAACCCAAGACCCATCTGAGGAAAGCCAGCTCTGCTGGCCTTCGGCTGGTTGCGGGGTGGGGGGCGGCTGTGGGTCAGCATTTCCAGGCCATTTTGCACAGCCTCTGACCTGCCCCCCACCCATGGCCCGGGTTTAATTTGAATCGAAAGGCAGACTCTGGGTGTCCAATGAAGCACACTTTGTTGAAAATACTCTGGGCCATTTTTATAAAACATCCTTTTGGAAAAAAAAAAAAAAAAGCCCAGATCATTTTTTTTAAGTCCATCCCCCAGGCGCCATCATTTAATTATGAGCGGGACATAAATTATGCATCGACACATTGTTGCCTTTTCTGTAAGATGGCACGGAGGGCTTCACCGTTTCAGGGACGGCGCCTCCCTCCACCTATCCCCATCGCCCGCCTGCCAGAGGGCCAAGGGGGGTGAAGGAGGGGCGAGGCGGGCGGAGCCCTCACCTGCACAGAGTTGAGCCGGCAGTAGCCGTTGAGCGGGAAGCGGATGACGTGCGTAGGGTCCTGGTTCCAGCCGGCGTTGACAGAGTTGCACATGACGTCCCCCGTCTCAGGGAAGACCTCCTCGATGAGGGCCTTCTCACCGCTGAGCGCGATGCGCTCCCCCAAGTCCGGCGTGACCCGCACCACCAGGCAGTCACAGGCGCGGCTGCGGCGCCGCTGCTCCTGCTCCTGCTGCCAGCGCTCCAGCTCCCGCACCATGGGCTGCAGCTGGTAATACCGGGCCTCCTCGTACAGCAGGCTGAAGTCCTGTGGGTGCAGGCAGGTCGGAGGGCAGCAGGTGGGGGTTGCTCTTTCCGGCTCCAGCCCCGCCCCCCCCACGTGCCCTGCCCCATATGCACTTCTGTGGATCTGCTACCCCTTGGCTCAGTGCGCACTGGGATGGTTGTGCCCATTGTATGGATGGGGAGAATGAGGCTCAGGTGAACGCGGACAAGCCTCAAGAGTCTAGCCTTAACCCAAAAGGCAGCAGCTGGTGTGGGCCTTTGCCGGGTAACACTCCTCCATCTGGCCTCAAGTCCCTGGAGCAGAGAGCCGCCTCTGCAAAGACCAGGGGGGCTGGACTAGTGGAGCCTGAGGCCGTGCCTATGCCTGGGGACCTGCTGCCTTCTTAGAATCCCAGAGAGGAGAGGCTGGGCCTGGCACAGCGCAGCAGCAGCAGCCTCACCTGCTGGGGGCGGGGAGCGCAGAGGAGAAAGGGGGCGTGGTCACAGCCCCCAGGGAGGCAAAGCAGAGCTGCCTAGGGCGGATTTCTGGCACACTATTTACTAGACCTGAGACCTCTGATCTCAGTTACTGACCTTTTCAGAGCCTCAGTTTCCCTGTCTATAAAGTGGACATAAACACCCAGCTCAGAGAAGGAGGTGAAGTCTGCGGGAAGACGGAATCTGCCGAGGGCGGGGCCCATCCTACCCTAACAGGCAGGCCGAGGAGGAGGCGTCTAGGAGCGGGAAGGCCCCCTCCACGAAGCTCACTCCCAGTCTGGCAGGCTCACACCACCTGCCCCTCAAACACAGGCACACCCATGTCTGCCCTGGCCCTGAGCAGCTTTAGGACCCAGGACTTGGGCCACTCACTGGGGCTGAGCTCAAGGCTGGTGGATGAGCCTGAGGACCCCTGGGGGAGAGGGAAGGAGGCCCAACCCCCAGAGCAGGGCCACCCCACAGACCCTCAGTCCTTTCCCCCTGCTGGCCCCAGCCTCTGCAGCTACTTGGAGGGAAGGTCAAGTATTAGCCCCCGACCCAGGTCTGTCTTGTCTACCAGGGACCCGTCCTTTCCCTCTGCTGGGGTTCCTCAAGGCTCCCTCCCTGTCGTCTGCTCTCATCCACTCCCGAAGTTTTTAAATGATACCTGCACACATTTTCCCTCACAGCCCAGAACCTCTCCGCCTGATGCCCCGCCAGCTTGTCCCACCCTGGGGCCTCCACGCATCCCCTCGGGACCCAAGCCAAAGGCCAGGAGGCAGCCTCGAGAGTCCCCTTACCCCCGACCGATCCACACCACGGCCTTCTGTGGCCAATTCCCAAACAGAAATCTAATCTGCCACTTTGTTCTATCTTTGCTGCCTCCCACCTGGACCAAGGCCTTCAGGAAACCTCCCTCGGCCTCCTGCTCCCATGCCTCGCCCTCCCATGCCTTCCCCACACAGCAGCCAGGGCTGTCCTTCTCACTTGCAAACCTGATGGTCATTCCCTGCTCACAACCCTTCCATTGCATTCCGGGTAAAATGCCAAACGCCAGAGCTGGTCACCTAGGTCCCGTCTCAAAGGGCAGCCTCCTCTCCCTGCCCCGGTTCATACAGAGCCCCAGGCCGACCCCTTCTCTCTGGTTCTGGAAGGTACCAAGCTTCTTGCCACCCTGCCCCCTCATCAAGGCCCTCACACTTGTTTGGCCCCATACCTCCTGCACTCAGAGAAGCATCCTTCCCTCCAAACCCCCTGGGGCCGGGTTCTCCATGGTTCTCCTACACTACACTCTCTACTTCTATGGAACATTTGCCCCCTAAGGGAATTCATGCATTTTTGTTAACACCTGTCTTCCCACTAGGTTGTAAGTGCTATGGGGACAGGACCCAGGTCTGCCCCTATTTCCCGGGATCTCTGGCCTGATTTTGGTGGTTGGCACCCAGTATCAGTTGGATGGAGGACAAAACAGCCCCAGGGCCACTGGGCCTTTGGGTGCAGGAAGGAAGGAAGGACATCTGCTGGCTCGAGTCAGCCTGAATTCCCTTCCTCTGGGATCCCCAACACCGTGGAGTGGCCCAGTGTGGAGTCAGGCCTCTCGGAACCAGGTCCGCTGCCCTAGACAGGCTCGTCCCGGGACCTGGGGGTAACCTGTTGTTTAAGAGGTCTTTGGTTTGGAGCAGGGTTTCCCCTGCTCGCTGCCAACAAGGAACAGTTGTGGGAAGCTCCAACTTGGGCCCACGACCGTCCTTCAAGGCGACAAACAAAACGGGGTAAGTGCTGCTGCTTAATCATTGTTACACCCTGATAAATAAGCTAAAAATGTGAGAAAACAAAATTAGTTTAGAAAAACTGATGTAGCCCTCGGCTTCATCTGTTAACTTTTTATCGTTACCATGACGACCATGGGCCCATTCATGAAGTCCCAGCATCCCCTGTGCAATGGCCCCGTAGAGGCGGCGCAGGGAGCAGGCGGTGGCAGACTCACCTTGAAGTCATCCGGGAGCAGCAGTTTGGACGTCCGCAGGAAGCTCAGGACGTAGCGGAAAATCTCCCCATCCCTGTCGATGAAATAGTGTTGCTTCAGACTGTCCAGGACGATGGGCTCGGTGCCATTGAAGAGGCGACTTATTCTAGGAGAGAGGGAGAGTGGGGTGTCTGAGGCCGGGGTCAGGTCACCAGGCCAGGCCACCTGCAGGGGTGAGGGGGTCGCCATGTGGAACTCCGGGGCCATGCCAGGCACGACAGACGTCCACTGGGGCCACAGATGGACAGGACCCCAGCACATGTTCCGTACCTGGCCCAGCCCTACAAGCCCCCAGCCAGAGATAGACAAACCTGGCCACTCGCACCTGCCCAACAACACGTTCCAGGCCTGGAAAACTAGCGTGAGACCCAGACACACCAGCCTCCTTGCCCCCCACACACAGACCCTTGCCAGGCAGACCCACCCAGAAAACTCGTACTGGCCATCAGACACCCCGGCCCACGGCCCCACGCCCAGTGAGCACACGTAGGCTGGGCAAGGCAGTCTTGGGTCCCGCATACCCACTGCACCCGGCTCACGTGAATGAGCCTCAGATGGAACGCACTTGGGCACAGGGCCCGGGATCACATGGCCCCTCCCTTGCAACACACGAGTCCCAGGCAGCCCCAGACACACCCAGGCAGAGGCCACACCAGCCCAACACCCACCACCCTGAGACACCAGTCTGTACACCTGGCAGACTCACAGACAAACCATGCACACACACTCACTCAGGGGGCCCCTAGGGGAGGAAGAGAAACAGGCGTGGATGGGGGGGGGGGGACAGCATGCGTGCCATAGCACACGCTCACCAGAGTGCCTGCCCACAAGATGCAGTGTAAACATGTACACACGCACCACGATCTATACGCACACATGCGCTCAGTGTGTACCCACGCACCTGTGTGCACAGGTGCGGAAACAGGCACGAACCCTGGCATAAGAGACACGTCCCATGCCAGCAGCCTGTCCTCTGGAGGGCAGGGGTTCTGATGGAAACCCTGGACCTGCGGGAAGCTCGAGGGAGACCCTGCTGGCCCCTGTCTGCTCCACAGAGGCCCCTGGGGCCTTAATGCCCAGGGCAGCTGGGCCCATCTGACCCAGGGCTGGCTGTGGACAGTTAGGAGCCCCTCCTTGGGGGGCGGGGTTGGCAGAGTCCCCTCAGGGGCAGCCCCTCCAAACACCCTTCAACAGGTATGGCCACCCACCGGCAAAACCCCGCTGCAGCGAAAGTATGGCGTGCACAGCCCGGGAGCATAGCGGCCCGGGATGCACAGCCAGTGCCAGAGCCTCCTGACTCACGGCCTGCCCTGGTGAGGACCCTCCGGGGAGGCCCGCCTCTCCACCAATAGCCTGGTTCTCTGTGCGCTCCAAGCTCCAAGGGCTCCTAAGGCTCTACCCGGTCCTATTTTGCACCAGGGCATATGGGCTGGGCAGAAGCTGAGGCGTGAGAATTCCCAAAGCCGGGCTGTCGCAAAGCCTGTCCACATTTGAGGGCTGGCCCCTGTGTGCAGTGGCCACGCACTCACCTAGTCTCCCTCTGGGAACATGGCCAAGCCCCAGTCCCAGTGCGGGGCGTGTAGAGGACAAGGCTGCCTCACGGATAGACGTGAGCAGCTCAGAGCCTTGGATGAGGTATAGAGAAGCCGGGGCCTGTGCAACCAGAGCTGCGGTCACCCAGACCCTGCTGGAAAGCGTCGTGGGCCTCCAAGGCCTGTTCCAGCTGCTGAAACCCCCAGGACCTGGCCTCAGCAGAGCATGGGCATGGAGATGTCAGAATAGGGACCATCCAGTGCCCCAGTCCCATGGGCAGTCATTGTCAGACAGGAGAGAGCCCACATGTGGCACTATCAGGAAGAAGCATGAACCACAGCCATAAGCAAGTCAGTTAGTGCAAAGCCTCAGCCTTCTTGTGGAACCTTCGCCACTTTTCCTCACTGAGTTCGAACCCTCTGTGTGGCAAGCGCTGTTCTAGGCCTACCTAAGCCGCAGATCTCTCGGGAGACCCTGGCCACCCCACATTCCAGGTCTGGCTTGGTTCTAGATTAACTTATTGGTCCAAGACTAGAAGGTTCTCAGTCTGCCTCACTTTAAGACTGGTTCTAGATCTTACTGTCAGCGTCTCTTCAAAGAACAAAGGCCTTTCAGGCCCTCGGGATCTGAGGCTACCAAGGATGTGAATAGGTTGATGGCAGGTTAGGACAATTGCCCCAAAAGAAGCCCCCTTCTCCGGCCCCACCCCACCCCCAAACCACTGTCAGGGTCTTAAGAACCAGCTCCTTCTCTGGGTCTCTCTGTGAGGAGGCTGCAGGGTTTGGGGCTGCCAACATCAGAGGTCTTTCATGGAATAATCTGGCCAGTTCTGACCCCACCTGACAGAAGTCTTTTTTTTTTTTAAAGCTTTGGCTCCAATTCCCTGCATGTTTCAGTGGAAGGTTTTAAGTGGAAGTTCTGGAGCTCCTGGCTTAATTGGCTGCTTCCCAGAGCCAGCATGGACCCAGCTTGGGACTGTGAAGGTAGCAGCCCTGGGCAGCCGTGCTTTGCTTTTTCTGGCTGCAGGATAATGGCAACGCCTGGGCCGGCCAGTGGCCGCGCCGGATCCCTGCTCAGGGAGCCCCCCTGAGCAGCCCAGGCATCGTCCTGTGGGCTCAGAGACCCCATGGCTGTGGGGCACCAGGCCCCCAGTCTCACGGCACCGCAGGGGTGGGACTTGCCTGACATCCACAAGCTCCCTGGGGTGACCTTAGCTCTCTCACTGCTCCCTCTCTTGCTGACTCACACATCAGTGCCACTGGGTGAGGGGCTGATCTTGGTTTCCAGATTGGGTGAAAAAACCTTTTTTAATTTTAATGATTCACTTAAAGAAGGACAAGGGGTTCTTGCCAGCACAGCTGTCCAACCCGCTTCCCAGGCCTGGCCTGACCCACTGTCCCCTGACTGTCCTACGGGTCACGCTACTCCTTGGCCTCTAGGCCAAAGCTTCAGGCCCAGGGAGCAGCTCTTCCCTGAGCCAGAAGCCATCCAGGCAAGAATGACAGATTCATCTCTGAGCCCCAGCCCCGGGGAAAGAATGCAGATCGCCACCCCCTCTGGGCACGTCCTGCAGGCTGAGGGTCCCACACGCCAGATCATGGGATCACAGGGGGCCTCAGCCCCCCTCAGTGAGAGGGCCTGCCCCCTCTGCAGAGAAGGATGCTGGGCGAGGAGGAGCTCCGCTGTGGGTATGGGTATGGGGAGGGCTGCCCCCTACCCCTGCTGATCCCAGGCAGCAGCCTGAAGACAAGAACGAGGTAGCCCTTCCCCGAAGGCCTGAGCTGTGATTACTCTAGAAAGGCAAGTGCCTGATCTCAAGAAACACTCTTCAGAGAGGTTGTGGGCAAGGGTTTTATGAATTTCACTCACAAACGTCGTCAACCGATTAAGGGATGATCTATCTCGAACAACTCCGGAATGCCGCAGAAGGCAAAATTGAAATTAAATAAGCAGAATCCATCTCCCATCCTAGACAGAGCTCCGCAAGAGAGCGCGCCGGCCGGCACTGCCAGTGTGGCCTCGTGGCTGCTGCCCCTGCCAGGCCCCAAGTTCACAGGCGCCCCAGGCCTGGCCGCCGATGGGCCGAGGGTATGAGCCCAACCGCCACCTGTACCCTGGACTCCCCAGATTCCCAACTGGACGCTATCTCCACCTCCAGCTCAGGCCCCTCGAGGGAGCCCTCCTGCCCCCATGGAGAGTTCCAGCCCTGCCTGCTCCAGAGGCCAGGTGTCCAGGTCTCTGCGCTGAGCCACAGCACTAGCGACAAGGCAGACCGATGAGAATCCTTCCCAGAAATGATCCCTCGATGTCTGGGGGATTAATTAACTCTTTTTTTTTTTTTTTAATGTATAAAACAAGGGCGATACCCTACAGCCTCAGCCCTCCTGCTGCTCTGCCCTCCATGGCGGCGGCCTCCCTGTGCCAGGAGCAAGCCGGCGTGGGCTCTGTGAACAGCACACTGCGTCACCCCCAGGAGATGCACGGAGACCCATCCCAGCTCCAGTCAGCCCTGCTGCCATGCCGACAGGAAACCAGGGCTGCCCCTGGGAGGGTCATGCCCCAGCGGCAGGAGCTGGGGAGCCTGCAGCGCCTAGCGCCTCCCACCAGCAGGCCCAGGAGCCAGGAGCCCCAGGATGCTGGGCAGAGCGCACAAGGGGCCCTGTTGGGAGGCTCCAGGTCAGAGATACTTGGTGTGCTGATGGGGGTATGAGGCTCCTGCTGGCCCACAGCCCTGGAGGCGCCTGAACATCCTGGAGCTCTTAGATGCTCCCCACCCCTCTGCCTGGCCCAGGGGAGCCCCTGGCCCAGGGTCTCACAGGAGCTTCTGCTGGTGGGTCAGGAGCTCTACCTGGCACTTTCAATGCCACACACACAGGGTCCCAAGTCCCTGTTATAAAGCATCTTTCGAGAGGCAGCCTAGGCCTTCCAAACGCTAGCACCCTGGGTCTGGGAGAGCAGGTGGGTCCTGGGGAGCCCACCTGTTGGCCGGTGGAGAGGATGGACTCCACTGGCAGCAGGCGGCCGATACTGCCAGGAGCCACGGCGCGCTTGGAGCTTACCTGGAGTCGGGGTACTTGGTGAGCGTGGCCAGGCTGCTGGTGTACATGTGGCCGCCCACGTCGATGTGCACAGGCGCGTTGGACTTGGTGAGCTGGGCGGGCAGTGGGATGCCCTGGGCGGCCAGGGGAGACACGGGCGACCGGGTAAGAGATAACCGGGACATGCTTCCTCCCTCCTGGAGATGGGGACAAGGCGAGAACAAGAGTGTCTCCACCACAGAGCCGTGCACTCCCTTTTCTGCCAATGTGATCACAGATCTAATCAGATCACTTCTGCCTGTGCCTGATCACATATTCAGCTGACAAATTACGGCCACCACTGTAATTAAGTGTATTTGCATCATTTTCTTCAAAGTACCAGAGGGAAAAAAGGAAAGATGCTTATTAGCAATAAGAAATCAAGAAAAAAAATTTTTCAAGGTGTCAGCCTCCAGGGGCATAAAACAAACTGCAAAATTCTAATTAAAGGTCGCGGGCTTATGTGTTAGATGTGAAATATCCCCTGACAAACGAATCACCAATTTGTGAATTGGGATTCAGGGGTTTTTGCAAGTTTGTCTCAGTAACGAGACACCTCTAAATTAGTGACTTCCTCAGCACCTAAGGCGTTGGGTTTTTATACATGTAGTAAATTTCACATCAAATTAAGAGCATTTTGGCTTCAAAAAATACATAATCGTACAGCCAGTCAACAGCCATCTCTGGAAGGTGGCGGCCGAGTGGACCGGTGGCCGGTGAGCAGGCAGACGCTGGGGAAAACGGTAGGGAGGGGGCCACCGGCCGCTGCCCCAGCCCACCCTGCTGGCTCTCACCGCAGTGCCGGCGCTGCCGTGGGTGTGAAGCGAGGACCCGCTCGGCCGCTCCTTGCGGTGAGGCATCTAGGCTTCCATCGCTGCCCAGAGTATCTGTGGGGAGCACCGACAAAACCACAGGGCTTTTACTCCTCAGTAGTCGTGGCTGCCCGGGTTCCCAGAGTCAGAGATGCTCCGACTCATCCTTTCTGCCTGTGCTCCCGGGGAGCCCCGCACCACACAGCCCTCTCCAGATTTCACCCGCCACTACCCTGTCCCCACGCTCCAAAGCCAGAGCAGCTTACATACACACGCACACACACACACACACACACACACACGCACATGCACATGTGCACACACACATACACACACTCACACACGTGTTTTCTGGGCAGCTCCACGTCTGCTAATTCAGTTAATGACAGCGCTGAAGCATATGCTCACCATTATTGCCCCACAATGTCTCAGAACAAATCTGATTTTCCTGGTATTTTGGTTCAGAGCCACATTACCAAGCGTGTCTCCTCTTGCATCAGCAGAGAGCCCCGTGGACCACAGCTCAGGGAGGATCCCCCACCCTCCAGGAGCTGGGGAGCCCGGGACCTCTCCGAATACAGTCTCCACCGTGGTTAAGATGCAGTTTGTGAATGGCCGGACCCAGGGCAGCCTCCCTTGGCAGAAGCCAGGGGGAGAGCGAAAGTCACGGGGGAAGCCACCTCTTCCCTAGGGCGCCTGAGAGAGGAAACTTGCCTTTGTTTGCCTAGCCCGAACCTCTGCCATTGCTCCCCAGACCCACAGAACAGTCTTGTCTGTGCCTAATGTATTCCAGACCCCCTCAGGATCACACACCACCCCCCCAAGGCATTAGAGAGCTGGCCAAAAGGAAACAGACAGCAGCTCAGTAAATGGACCCTGTCTCCTGCTCCTCCCCAGTCACTTAGCGATCTTCCTCTGTGCTACGACCACCTGAAATAAGACTGTCGCTCAGTCGCTGGAAGCCACTCTCGGACACTGTAGGAGGGGTACGGGTCTACGCAGTCCTTTGCGTGGACTTGAGGCTGTCTCCTGGGGGAGGGAGCACAGTGAACACCCACACCCACCCACTGACCTCTCACACGCTGGTGCCCCCACAAGCCTAACCTGGACTTATCTGTCTTGAAATCCTAACCTTGACTTGTGTCTTGAAATCCAACTTCCAATTTTAAAACCTGGACCAAGGTCCAATGAGCATTATCAATCCTGTCAATTTAAGTAAGGTTCCTCTCCCAGGATTTGTTCTGCCCTCGGTGTTCTGGCAGGTTCCCCAACACGAAACTGGGGTGGGGGTGGGGGTTGGTAATAGACAGCGAGGTCTAATTTAGACTCTCACTGGGGGCTACTCAGGGTCTGCTGTTGTGGCATTCCTGACTTCTGGCCAGCTCCGAAAAAGAAAAGCAGGTCGCTTATCTCAAGGAAGTTCTGAGAGACCAAAACAGACCTCAGGATGGGTTATCCTGCCCTGGGAGGCTCTGCTGGGGGAGGAGTCAGAAGGAAAGCCACACTGGGGATAAACTGCTGGAAGGAATTCCGATGGAAATTCTATCAAAGCGGACTGCGCAATGTTTTCCCAACTACCAGGAACACGACTCAAAGTGACATTTAACACCAACTACCCCTTACAAAAGCTCTTCAGTCCTGTTCTCACCCAAGCCTCTTCTCCATCACAAGCACAACCTGATGTTCACGGCAAACCAGAAACTCACCATTGGAAGCCCCAGGCTTTACGCCTCGACCAGACCCTCTCGTGCTGCCTCGGGCAAACGCATCTGTGCTGGACAACGACCTTTCCCCGACACCACTGCTGCGGTCAGAAGCACAAAAGTGGGTGCAGTAAGAGACACAAGTTCAGTCCCTCAACACCACCAGCTAACCCACGACCCCACGACCCAGCCCCAGCGCGCCGGGGGCCCTCCAGAGGCTCGCCCAGACCGCCTGTTGCAGGGGCCTCCGCGGTGTGGTGTGTGCTCCGGGGCCTGCGGGATGCCAAACTGCTAGGTATTGACCCGCTTCTCGGAGCTGCGGTGGGAGCCCCGGGTCCCGCGCCCGCCCGCCGCCGCCGCCGCCGAGCCCCGCCCGCCCGAGCAGAGGGAAGCGAGCAGAATGCCACGCTCATTTACACACAAAATGATTTTGTGTCCCATTGTGCTCGCAGTTGTTCAGCTCTCTGGGGGTGATTAAACTGGCTGAGCTGCGGCAGCTTGAGACGATTTCACTAAATCGCTTCTTCGTGAAGTCGCTTCTTTGCTAAGCTGTTATTTTAACCATAAAAGGTAAACAGAAGGCGCCTCGCGAGCTCCCTTCAGCTCTGAGCCCTGGGCGCCAGCCGCGGGCAAGAGTGCCAGGGGCCTGCAGAATTTTCGGGGGTGGGGGTGGGGGTGTCCGGAGGGGGGCGGGCGTGCCACCTGGTGCGCGCTAGCCCCGCCGCAGAGCCCGCCGGCCTGAGTTAACTTCGGGGCGTCCAGAGCCGGCTGGGCCAAGGCCGCCGGCGCCGCGGGGCGGGGGTGGCCTTGGAACCCGAAGTGCCCGGCAGGGCGGGGAGGGGCTGTGCGGCGGGGGCGGGGCGGAGGACAAAGTTAAATCAAGAGGCAGACACTTAGAGACCACAGATGGGAAGCTCGCCTAATTAAGGACGTAAAAGCGCTTTTGTTCTCAAAGTTTATTGTTGCCGGGATTTAAAAAAAAATTAATTGAAACTAATGCTGTTATTCACTCGTGCAGTTAAATTCCTTCATGCACATT
The DNA here is from genome assembly GCF_964662115.1 of Mustela nivalis. Taxonomy (NCBI): domain Eukaryota; kingdom Metazoa; phylum Chordata; class Mammalia; order Carnivora; family Mustelidae; genus Mustela; species Mustela nivalis. Next base: position 40,780,461 of record NC_139037.1, on the reverse strand, counting down.
TGAGACACGGAGTGAAAACTTGAAGCTTATCTTTCTGCACTCGAGGTGGGGGGCGCGGGAGGACGGGAAGGCGTTTCGGCTACGGGAGAGGGGCGTTTGCGAGTGTGTGCCCCGTGCGCGCGTCCAGGTCAGGGAGTACCCGCGGGCAGCCAGAGCCGAAGGCGGCCACCGCGTCTCCGTGCGGCCCGCGTTCGGCCTCCGACCCCCGCGCACCTGGGACCACCACCGGCTCGCCTGCCCCTCCCGCCCCGTCTCGCACTCGCGGGGTGGGTGTTAGAGGACGCACATCTGTCCCGTTAGAGACTTTTTCTGATTTGGGCGCCAAGCCGGGCCCTGTGCGCCCCGAAGCCCCAGCTGCATGAGCTCGTTTCTGACCCCGGAAACTCGCTGGCCCCGCAGGGCGCTCGGCCCTGCACTGAGGCCCGAGGGCCAGGACCTGCAACATCCACCCCCCCCACCTCCCGCCCCGCGCGGCCGGAAGCTCGGCGCCCGCCCGCGTGGGGAGGGTCCACCCGGGGCCAGGGCCAGCCCACGTGGGCAATCCCCCCCTCCCGCGCCAGGCCTTTGTGCTGGGTGCCCCCGCGCCGCCAGCCCCCGCCGCCCGGCACCGGGACAAAGCAGCCGCCCCCACCCAGGTCCGACCCCCAGGCGAGCGACTTTCTCGTATCGCCGCCACTTTGGGGACAGGGGTGCGCGGCGCCGAGCGGCGGCCATCCGCGCGGGGCTTACCTCGGAGCCGGAGCGGCGGATCCGGCTCGGGCGCAGCCCCCGCCCCCCGCAGCCGCCGGTCTCGGGCGCCGGGCACAGCCTCGCCGCCTATGCTCGCTGCGCGGGTCGCTCCGGTCTCGTCCTGGAGTTACTTTCTCTCTCGCCCCCAACCCTCCCCCCACCCACCCCTCCCGCCCCGGCCCCCGCTTCGCGCGGCCCCTCGCGGCGCGGCGCGCCGGGGCCTCCCCTCCCCGCCCTCCCCTCGCCTCCTCCCCTCCTCGCGGCCGCCGCCGCCGCCGCCACCTCCTCTTCGTGCCGCTCTCCGGCTGCCCTCCCGCCGCTCCCACCTCCTCTCCTCCCTCCTCTCTCTCCAGCGGCCTTCCCTGACTGCTGGCGAGAAAATCAGCCCCCCACCCCAGTCTGTAGCCCGCGCCCCGTCGCGGCCGAGCCCGGACGCAAAGGGCAGCGATCCGGCTCCAAATTACCCAGCGCGGCGAGCGCGAGCGGGAGCGCGCGGCGACTCCTGGCTCGGGGCTCGGCTGCGCCGCGGGGCAGAGGATTAGAGTCGCAATTAGCTCCGCGCGCCCGCGCCTGCCGCGCTCGGCGACAAAAATGCGCTGTTTCCCCTCCTTTCGCCGGGCGATCCCCACCCGCCTCTCCCGGAGCCCGCGCCTTCCCGCCGGGGCCTCCGCCAGGACCCTCCCGGGAGCGGTGCGCCCGGGCCCCCGCGCCCTCCGCCGCCCAGCCCCCCGCCCCCCGCCGGCCGGCCACGCGGCGCCCGGGCCTCCTCCGGGCTCGGGAGGGGGCGGGGGAGAAGCTGATTTTAATCATTGTCATTTCATCTGATGTAATATTTCCCCAGGCGCTTTCAGCTGGGCATAAATTTTCGGCTCCCAAATAAGTAACACAGGGCACGTTTCTCACATTTCTTGACTCTTCGGTTACAAAGAGGAGAGCAGCCGCCGCCGCGGCGCCCGGGGGTAGGGGCGGGACTTGGGAAGAAACTGGGCTGCGAGTCGGCCGGGGCTGGAGCGGAGCCGGGGGCCAGGGCGCCCCTCCCCCTCCACGGCCTCCTCCCCGGGTCTCGGCCCCGACTGCCCCTCTGCCGGGGAGCAGCGCCGCCCGTGACGTCTGCGGACACGCGGTCGGCCACCGCGGGGGAGGGGCGCGCGGGGGGCACCCGGCCGGCACCCGCCCGCGGCCAGACGCGCCATTTCCTTTCCGCGCGCGGCGCGGTAGAGACGTCTGCGGCTCAGACTCCCCCGGGCGCGCCGAGACCAGGGCCCCGGGCGTCCCTTCCAGGTCCCCGGGTCGGCTGCCCCTTCCTCCTCCTCTCCTACCTCCCCCCCACCTCCACCCCGCTTCTTCTTTCTCCTCTTTCCCCTGCGCCCCGCCCGCTCCACCCCCTCCCCAACTCCATTTCCCGACTCCTAGGAAACGGAGCGCGGAGTCTCCCGTGCGCCTGGCCCGCACTGCGCCCCCATCCGGCTCCGGGGACGCCCCGGCCAGAGGCAGACCCGGGCTGGAGGGCGGGTGCGCTCCCGCCCGGAGCTGCGCGGGAGCCCCCACCCCGAGCTCCAGCCGGACCTAGACGCCCTCTAGCGGCTTCGATCACGCGGGGTTGGGGGCGCTCCGGGCAGGCCCGGGGCTGGGAGGGGGGTTGGGGTGGAGGATTTGGTGATGAGGGGCGCTGGTGGCTGAAGGACCAAGTCAGGGCCTGCTTGCCTTCATTAGGGCACCTCGCGCGTGGAAAGAGCGCCTGGACAGCGCTTCTGTAACTTCTCCACGCGGGAATAAGCAGAAACTTTCCTCCTAAGGGAAGACTTTATTTATTTATTTATTTTAGAGCTCGAACTACAGGAGAAGGGGGAAATTTTCTCATTAAAGTTACATCCCTGCAGTTAGTTCAATTACTTGATATATGCAGAAGATGTTGTAAATTTATAGATTTAAATAGCTTACAAAGATGCCGCAGGCCCCATCAGTTAATTTCCTTAATTTATGGATTTTTAGCTGCTCCTAGAACAGAAAGGGGGCCTGGAAGTAGGTCAGGGATCTGTGCAGCAGCTCCAGCGCGGCCCACAGGCTGCCCACTCGGCTCCCCAACGCCCTGGCGCCTCCGGGCTTCTGGCTCCGAGCTCTGACTTGACAGCACGGCTCTCCGCTCTCTACACTGTGGCTAGGCCAGTCCAGGTCCAGGAGGTCTGCTCTGCTAGGTGACCGACTGCCCCAGTCACTCCGGGCGCTGTGAGGGGCTAGGAAAAAGCAAAGCCCCCATCCACACTCACCCCAGGTAGCACAGAAGGAATGCACCCAATTTAGAAGTGAAGCAAATTTCCAAATACTTTGACCTCCTGATTCCTCCCTTAAAAACAGGGCTGGGACCCCAAATGGAGTAGGGTGTGGATACCGACCCCAAAGTTCTTCGGGGACCGAGCCTAACCCATTTCGAGGCCTTTGAGTGCTTGAGGGAGAGGGGAGCAGGAGGAAAAATGCATCAGGCTCCTGTTTGAAGAGAAGACTCACTGGAAACCTACTTGTCATGGCGGTTGGGGCCCCTAGTATCCCTCACTCCTCCCCCACCCTCCCCTAGGTACCAGTGAGGATGGCTTTGTTTTGTGTTCAACATGGATGAATATATACATATAAATTCATACTTAAAAGATTGGTATAAACCAAACTGTTTTAGGAAGCCACATGGTGATGTGATTAGTATTGGTATTCATGATTTAACATTTCTTTTCCCACTAGATGAAGTTTCTAAGATTTGCAAGGTACATGTCAAGGACGGGTGTATAAATGGATTTTTATTTATTCACAACTCCAAGACTAATTGCTTCTCTTTGCCTCAAGGCCATGAGATGGGTTTTAATATGACACTTCAAAAGTATTCATGGAACTACAGAGATACTAAGTGTCATTGTTTAAGAGACATAATCTCACTGTGGTGCTGGTGACCCTGAAAATAGGATGTTCCACTTTATTTTAAATTCCTACGTGTTTTTTTAAGGGTTTCACTTTATACCAACTATATTAAAAAGGCACAACTTAATCGAAACAAGAACTGACCATTTTGCAGGACCTTTATTTCCTTAATATTGCTGGGAACTTTGTTTTCGTATTCCTGAATCCTTTTATGAAAGAGCTGAACTTTATACGTGTCATTAAGAAGAGTAAGTTTGGGTCATAATTTATTCTCAAGTGTTTTAAAAGTTCCTGGTTAAATGTCAACCATCTTTTGCATTGAAAGACTTGGGCATGGCTGTGATAGGCATTTAATGATCTGTGCTATAACGTAAAATGGTGAGGCTTTTTTTTTTAATTGAAGATGTGTAATTAGGACTGAAAACATATTGAAACATCTTGTGAAACACATCTTGTTTTGTTGCTTTGGTCCGAGGAACAAAACTGGTTGTGAGTCTAACCAGAAATGTAACTGGCTTTATCAGTAGATTGGACTAAAGCTTAAGCTATTACGGTTCATATCTTAAAAAACAGGCGCGAACCCGTGTTTGCTCTGGGGCCCCTCTGCAGGTGCTCATGGTGTGGGTGCCGGGCCCTGCATCCAGGTGCTACAAAACAAGACCTCAGTCTCCAGATGTTCCTGTCGCTGCCGTTTGCCGGCAATGGTTAGCAATGAGGACCTCAGTAAGGAAAGTAAAATGAGCTCAAAATGAGATCCCAGAGTTGGCTAGACTATCTCAGCCTGCTCAGGAAAGCTGTGATCTGACAGACAGCAAATGAAAAGGCTGAGATACAGCAGCTGCCCGCTCCCTCCCCCAACCCGGGGAGGAGGGTGACAGGGCTGTCACCTCCCACAGCCCTTGGCCCCCTAGGTTGAAAGCCAGGCCCTCCTAGGTCTGTGCCCACGTGGAGGCTCAGAGATGGCTGGCCCCTGACTAGGATAGGATGGAGCCCACCTGGCTCACAGATCAGTCTCACATCCACGTGGCCCCCACCCCAGAAATCCCTACAGGTTAGGACCTCAGAGACCCTGGACAGATGAAATGTATGACTGTCATCAGGGGACCCACTCCCTGGAGAGCAGTGGTCCAAACCTGTCCTAGGGTGGTGGTTGAGGGGTGTGTGTGGCAGGGTGGGGGTGGGGGGGATTGCCCCCCCCCCCGTGCCTGTCCTTGAAGTGAATAAAATGGGACCACCCAGCTCTCAGGGGACTCTGGCTAGTCCCCAGCACTATGCTCAGGGGCACTTACAGTTTCTGGTGGGAGAGCGGGGATCGCCTCCGGGTACTACAGACCACCTCATCCTTCCTGGTTCCTGCAGTAGTCCTAGTGGTCTGCTCACCCCGGAACCAGCCTGCTTTCCCTCAGAACTAGCATGGGTGCAGGGGCAGCGGGGAGGTGGGGGAAGGTCGGGAATGGGGGCAGTAACCAGGCAAGACTGAGATCTCCTGACTAGGCATTCTTGGGGGACCAAGAGACCCTCCCTCCCCCCCTCCAAGTTGCTCAACACTCTGAGCCTTTTTTCCAAGGGGGAGTTTCCGTGTTTTTACCAGATTTGTCTAGGTGAACATGAGTGCAAATAACGGAACCTTCGAGCTGGGGAAAACGGGTTCTTTCACATAATGGCAACTGGACTCTGAGTGGCTTAGCAGTGAATTCAAGGACCCAGGCTCCCTCCACTCTCCTCTGTGGTCCTCCACACTGTCTGCACACCCGTTCCTCTCCGGTCTCAAGGTCCCTGTAGTTCCAGGTTTGGCACCTGCTTGGGCACGCATGGAGGGCAGGGAAATGATCCCATTGGCTGACTTACACGCCAGTCCCTGGGAAGGGGATTAGCTTGGACCAATCAGGTCTAGCCCTTGTCGGGTGGGGCCAGCGATGCTGCCCTGAGTCCTGGGGAGGAAGGTGGACCCTGGGCACAGTCCAGGGGCAAGGGGGAGAGAATGGACTTGGTTCTGGGGGCTGATGCCCACCGAACACTGAGCTGGAAGGAAGATAGAAGCTGAAGAGTGAAGAGAGGCCCCAAACACCGATTGCACTTTCAGGGGATCTGGAAACAGCCATGCCACTCCGGTTCTCCCTGGGTTCCAGGAGACACCAGGCCCAAACAGGGAGGTGGCCTGGCAGAGCAGGTGGCCTGAGGCCAGCTTCATTAGTAAAGTCCCTACTCCCAGTAGGCCATTAGGACATGGGGGTGAGGCTGTCCCCACTCCCTGAGCTGCGCCGGCGGCTCAGTAGGGCAATGGATCTCCACACAGGCCCGGCACCAATGCTGGGAAGAAGCACAAAAGCAGCTCCACCTGCGCCACAGAGGGAAAAGGTTTCTAGAAAGCTGCTACCATCCTGGGGGCCAGCGAGAGCTTCTCCAGGCTTCTTCGGATCTCTCAATCCATGTAAGTGTAGTCTGTAACCCTGAGAGAACAGCCTTAAATGCCAAGTGTTGCCCCTGAATGACTTTGTGTGGCTCCCAGTCTGGCTGGAGTGGCCTTGGGCTCACAACACAAAGGGCCTTACAGCAGCACTTGCACAGGTCCAAGGGTAAAACGGAGCTGAGACTGAGGAGAGCAGAGACCCTGCCCTGGGGCCCCTCCCTCCAGCCAAAGCTCGGTACACCCACCCTCTTCCTTGTCACAGTTGGTTCCTTCTCCTCGGGCCTGTCCTCTAGGGAGACAGTCTGTGTACCGCATGAACTTGGAAGTCTGAGTCCAACTGAGTGACCTTGGGCTTAACCTCCCTGAGTCTCAGTATCCTCAAGAGAGCAAGAACTTGGCCCAGCCCATTGTCAGTGCTCTTGAAATGATGATGGTTCGCTGCTTCTTCCTCCTGACTTTCCTCCTAAGAGCCTCCGGTCTGCACCGCAGACTGGGGTTACACCCTTCACCTTGACTCCAGTTGTAGCTGGCTAGGTACGCACACACAGGGGGGGTACACACGACCTGGGGAAGGTGAGCCAGAGGGAGTCCCCTTGAATGGCTCTTGGACCCCAAGATTCAGGGGTTAAAACCTCGTGATTGTATAATTAAGATAAACATGTATATACATTGAAGTGGAGAATGTAGACGTTACCCAACATGCAAAGATAAGACACAAGACTTCAGAGAAATTTCATCTCGCTTTGGGCCATACCCCTGGGGTGGAGCTAGGAAGTGTCTTCAGGCTCTTCTGTCCTCGGGGGCCCTCAGGGAGAGATGGAATCCACCCCACCAGGTTGGGGCCCAGGGAGCAAAGAGGAACCCTGGAGGGCATCAGCGATCCACTGGTAAATTCTTTTCATTTTTCAAACTGTGAAAGTCTTCACTGCTTTTTTCAAAGTATTTTGAAATTTTAATAAAAAAATACATTATCATTAAAAAAACCTGCATGTGTGTGCATGCGTACCACACACACACACACACACACACACACACAGGAAAAATGTATGAAGGGGAAACGAAAATCCTATTTCCTTTTCCCAGAGAGGAATGTGTCGATGACTTGGTGTTTCATGTTCATCCAGCCAGCCTTTCTCCCATGTGTACACACAAAGATGGCACAAACACACACAGGCACACACAGTCACACAAACTCACACAGATATGCACACTCATAGACACACACAAACACAACCGCAGACATGACTGCACAGACACATGAGATCACAGAAACACAGGCGCATAGATACATAGACCCACACGCACTCACACACAGTGGTGCACACAAAGAGACACACACACACACACACACACCTAATGTGCACAGATACAGAGTCCCGTAGAAGCACAGGCACAGGGACGCGTGCGCACGCATGCAAATGTACCCATGTGTACATAGTTTTCAAACTAGGGCATCAAACCATTCATGCTAATCCATAGCCTCTCTTTTCCATGCTGTGTATTTATTTCAAAATAGAGAAAATTTAACAGACACCCCTATAGCCACTACCCAGACACAATATATGTTAACATTTTGAATATTCGCTTCAGATTCCCCTTTTAAAAATCAAAGGAAATGATACAGACCAGTTGAAATCCCTCCCTTCTCTCCTCTTCTAAAATTGCCACCCAGGAGTTGCAACATTCCTGAACACATTTTTATACTTTTTGCAACATATGAATGTATTTATAAACAATGATACCATTTGCGTTGGTTTTAAACTTTTATACAAATGATATCCAACATGTGTGTCTTCTTGCATTTTGTTTTTGCCACTCACTTTTGGGTGTGGTGGGTGCCCCTCCCTTGTCACTCCTTTGATCCACACTGGGCCTCCGCCTCCTTCCCCACCCCCTCCCTCAGCCCGCTCTTCTGCGGCTTATAAGCCAAGGGCCCCAAGGGGCCTCTCCTGCTGGAATTGGGTCTTTGATGCATTTGCTGCAAACAGTAGTTTCTGACCACCTCAATGTCGATGGATGTCGGAGGGAAGGAAATACTCCACCTCCCACCTCCTACCTCCCACCAGCCTGCTTTTGGACAAGGGCATTGCCTGGCAGGTGTTTGTGTGGATGATGTCCACTCTTTCCCTCCTCCCTCCCACCTTTTCCCTCCTTCCTGTCCTTTCTCCTTTCCTGTCTTCCCTCTTCCCCCTTCTCCCCCTTCCCCCTCCTCCCTCTTCCCAGCTCCTTCCTCCTTTTCCTCCCCCTCAACCCTCCCTCCTTTCCTCCCTTTCTCCTCCCTGCCCCCCTTCCCCTCTCCCTTCTTCCATCCTCCTGCTTAGAGCCTAGAGGCGATGCAAGCCTCTGGCTGAAAAGCTGGAAGGTCACCCAAGGAGCTGCAAAAAGAAAAGCCGTCTTGATATCTTTCAAAATATGATCTCCCTATGATGTTTTCCACGTCTTTTTTTTTTTTTTTTTTTTTTTTTACATTTGGGTCCCTTAACCTTTTATAATTAACTTTTGCTTATAGTTTGAGGTCTGGATCTAAAACAGAATTTGCTGTTTAAAGATGGCTAGCCAGTCTTCCAGGTGAATCAGCTAGTAAAAATTTCCTATTGGGATTTTGCTTAGAATTGGAGAGAATTGAGGTCTTCTTGTTTTTGCTTTATTATACCAGGAATATGGGAACACATGTAAGTTGTAAAAAACAAACAAACAAACAAACAAACAAAACGAAACATCTATTCTTTCAGTATTTAGAATTAATTACAAATTATCCACCCCTCCCCCAGCAACTTCATTCTCCTCTAGGGAACCTCATTTTGGTATGTGATAGGTTAAATTATTGATTCCAATTTTTCCCTGCTCTGTAGTAGTTTCAGACATCTATACACTTGCTACGGCGTCAGGCTTGGCAGAACGGACTTTTCCGCTCTCTGATACTGGGCTTCACCAAAGGGAAGTTAGTTGATGTGGCATGAGCAGAGACTTGAAATAGACTCCCGTGGCTGAGCTTGCCTCTTGCACTCCCGCCATTGCAGTAGGAAGACATGCTGATCCTCCAGACTGAGCCCCAGAATGAGCCGTGTGGGATGGGGCTGCCCGAACCACCACAGTTGCATGAGAAATAAATTCCTTTTGTTGTACACCACTGAGACTTCTGTGTTTCTTTGTCACACAGCAGAAGCTGACTGATACAAACTGTATCCTTGTATGTGTCTGTGTGTGCATATGCTCCCAATCTAATTTGTGTGGGAATGCCTATAGAGTTGACCTTGAATGACTTGAACAATGTGGGTTTGAACTGCACATGTCCACTGACAGTGGATTTTTTTTAAAGGTTATTTATTTATTTATTTTTTTGACACACACAGAGAGAGAGAGGGATCACAAGTAGGCACAGAGGCAGGCAGAGAGAAAGGGGGAAGCAGGCTCCCCTCTGAGCAGAGAGCCCAGTGCAGGGCTAGATCCCAGGACCCTGAGATCATGACCCGAGTTGAAGGCAGAGGTTTAACACATTGAGCCACTCAGACACCCCGACAGTGGATTTTTTTTACAGTATAGTAAATGTGTTTTCTCTTCCTTATGATAGTCTTAGTATTTTCCTTTTTTATCAGCTGACTTTATTGTAAAAATACAGTATATTAATACAGATAACATGCACAATATGTATTAATTGTTTACGTCATTGGTAAGACCCCTGGTGAACAGTAGGTTATTTGCAGGGCAGAGTGATACATGGGTTTTTAACTGTGAGTTGGGGGGGGGGTTGGTTGTCAGCACTCCTCCCCCCTATATTGTTCAAAGGCCAATGGTATATGTATACAGATACACTTGCATAATGACCTGCATAATGGGTTCAGTCTGGAGTTCTTGGATTCTCTGGAGTCCTGTGCTGGCATATGGCAGCTGGGAAGAGCTGGCCCAGGTCCACTGCTCCCCTCACCTTGCTTGGCTCCGCCCCAGACAATCGGCGGGCTTCATCCATACTGTATGCTTACACCCCACAAACGGCCTCCCCTTGGCCACCCCATGTATCTGGGAGTACACACACGGGTGGGTGCTGTCCACCCTCAGGACAACGGACCTGAGGAAGACCCCCAGGCAGGCCCCGGCAGGAAGCTCAGGGCTGTTTGGGCAGAAAATCCAAGGGCCTCAGATGCATCGGCACATAGAGACCAATGACTTGGTGTTTCATGTTCATCCAGCCCGTCGTTCTCCCATGCCCTCTTACCCCTGCGCCAGCACATCCTGTCTTCCTCTTGCATAGCTAACCTCCCCCTTGCAAGGGATCCTTTCCATTGGCCTTAACACACGTTCAAGTTAAGTCCCATGAAACAAGCGAACAGAACTCTAACTGTTCCAGGCACCCCCTTCCAGCCCCTTCCCTGTCTCCCTCCTCTCATCCCAGCGGACACGATGGAAAGGATGGTCGGCACTTCTTGTCCCCTCCACACCTCCAGTCCTGCCTCGACCAATCCCAGTCACCTTCCACCCTTTAATCCCTTCAAGTCTCCAAAGTCCCCTTTTTCTCAGGTCACCCAGCACCTGCATCCCCTCATTCAGTTTCCCTGCCTCTGCAGCATCTGGTTCAACCACCACTCACTGTGTTAACAGTAGTGGGATCAACAGCTCCCTGCTCTCTCCCTCTGGACCCCAGGGTGGCTCTGTCCTTCCCTGCCTCCTCTAAAGTTAGGCGGAGCCATGCAACTCACTTTGCCAGCTTTTATGAGTGACACAGACCTAAGGAGGCAGCATGCCTTTCCCCCGCCCCTTCCCTGTCTGGGAAATCATGGAGGCTGGTTTAGAGATGGAGCCTCCTCCAACCTGGTGCCCAACTGACCATGATGAACTGAGTCCTGCTGACCCATGCAGGACCTTTACGGTGAGGGAGAAATAGACTGTGGTCTTTCTAGGTCGTGGGGACTCTAGGGACAGTAGTGTCTGCCGCATGACCTTGCCCGCCCCCCCGGGGCACTTGACATCTACAGAGCAGCACTCACACTCGTTCCCTGTCCTCCAACTCAGCTCACTGCTTCTCAGTTTGGTTTGCTGGCTCATTCTCCTCTACCTGGCCCTTCCCAGGCCTCCTTCTCTTCTCACGCTTCCTCCCTGCATAATCTCGTTCAGCTCCCCAGCGTCAAAGACCCTCAGATCTACACCTGCCAGGTCCCGCCACCTACCTGATGTCTCCCCTGGGATGTCTCATGGGTTCCTCAGACTCAGCATGTCCTGACTCCAGCTCCTGATCTTGCCCCCTTCCTTCCTGGATCTGCCGCCTTCCTTACCCTCTTGTTCATCGATCACCTCCAGCCCTTCACCCCGGTCTGTCCAGTCACTCCCCAGACCCACGCACGTTCCTCTGTTGCAGCCTCTGTCCAGCTACCATTGCCTCTCATCTGGATGCCCATAGCGGCGGTCCTCCTGGCTTCACACCGATGTTTGTGAAAGAGAGAGCAAGGGAGGAGTGGGCAGAGGGAGAAGCTGAGCTCTCACACAGTCTCAACAGTGGCCGTGTTTGACCTCACAAGGAGCACAGAATGGTCCCTCATTTGGAGTGAACGTCTGTGTCGCCATATTGGATGGGGGTGTTACCTTGAGCAAGGCGGCACTCTCTACCCAGGCCATCTCTGAAGGGAGCTGATGGCTGGATGCTCTCTGCAGATGACAGCCCCAAAGGTGGGGAGAGAAGCCCTTCATTACTGACGAGGGCCCCGGGTGGTGGACCACAGCGTCCAACACAGTCCATCACTTGTATGATCAGCCTCTACTTCTTCATGGATGTTCAGGAGGTATATGCCCCAGGATGCTGGCATACCTCTCAGGGAGAGAAGAGGAAGTTTAGTGGGATTAACGACAACCCCCATTGCTGCAGTGGGTCTGAGGCAACAGCTGATACCCATTCTCTCTCATTTTGGCTATCTATTCTGAATTTCACCCTCAGCTTATGATCATCCTGGCCTCAGGGGTTTATCTGGTGGATTAACCAGAACTTCATCCCTGAGGGGTCTGAGACCCTGGCCTACATGAGCTCAGGCCAGAGTTGCTGGACTTCTCCACTTACAGTAAAAATCGGGAAAGGTACCAAGAGGAACCCAAACAGATTAATTAACCAGACACCAAATATGTTTCTTCCTACCCCCTGTGTGTGTGTGTGTGTGTGTGTGTGTATCTCACAACTACCTCTTTCTGATGACCAGGGTCTTTAACCCCTGCCAAGATGGGGACTCTTATTGCTTGCTGGTCCCTTGGCCCAAGGGATCTTAAAGTGCCCAGACAGCGTCCACAGCTTCAAGAGCTCATGAAACTCTTCCCGTGTTCATTGGCAGAAGCATTCCTCATTGAAACCAGGATCTCTAAACCCTTAGAACCCAGGGTTGTGGGAATGAGTGGCCCAGATTCCCCACGTAGGTGACCAGGAGCAAACGGGACCCCCTTACTTCCGCTCCTTGGCTTCCAAACCCATCCTGCCTTCAATTTAGTTTACTAGTTTCGGATTGCTATTGCAGCAAATTACGAGGAACTTGGTGAGTTTAGAACAACATAAATTTGTCGTCTTATGTGTAGTTTAGGATGTCAGATGTCGGAAATGGATCCCACTGAGCTAAAAATCAAGGTCTAGGCTGGTCTGCATTTCTTCTGGAAGCTCTAGGAGAGAATCCATTTCCTTGCGTTTTCCATATCCTGGAGTCTGATTGCTTTCCTTGTCTCATGGCTCCCTTCTAACTTTTTTTTTTTTTTAATTTAATTTATTTTTTAAAATACTTTATTTAGTTATTTGACAGAGAGAGATCACAAGTAGACAGAGAGGCAGGCAGAGAGAGAGAGAGAGAGAGAGAGAGAGGGAAGCAGGCTCCCTACTGAGCAGAGAGCCTGATGTGGGGCTCGATCCCAGGTCCCTGAGATCATGAGCTGAGCTGAAGGCAGAGGCTTAAACCCCTGAGCCACCTAGGCGCCCCTCCCTTCTATCTTCTAAGCTGGCAATGGCTGGTCAAGTCTTTCTCACCCTGGACCACTCTGACACTCTTCTGCCTCCCTCTTTCACTTATAAGGATGTTGGACCCACCTAGATAATGCAGGATACTCACCTCATCTCAAGGTCAACTTAATCATGTCTGCAAAATCCCTTTTGCCATATAAGGGAACATACATACAGGCTCTTGGAATTAGGATGTGGACATCTTTGGGGGAAATGGTCATTTCCCCCTAGGGGTAGACCCATGTCAAACTATTGTTAATTTATTGTATATGCTTTGCTCTCAAGAGGGGGACCACATCTTAGTAAAATGGCCCATCTGATTTGGCATATTCCTCTATCTGATTGACACATTCAGGGTGCTGTCTTGAGTGATATGACCTATCCCATAGTTGTGGGCCCACCTTCTCACCTCCTTTGCTGACATGTTTTGTGGGGTCCTGTGCTGGTGCATCCGTAAGTCCTTGGAGAGTAGCCTGGCTCGGGCCCTGTGGGTAGGAAAAACAAGCCTGTACCCAGAATATGTGTTCATTCCTAACAAAATGAATTGCTGCTCCTTCCAGGAATGAAAGGGATCCACTGTGGGCAACTTGCCATGAGGTGACCGGTTGGTGTCCTCAAGGAATGGTGGCGGGTTTGGGACTTAGTGTTGGGCTCTGAAAGGCTGCACTTGGCAGCTACAGCTCGATCAGCTTTGTGAGTGGCTGTCAGTGTGTTAGACCTTCCGTAGCCTCCACCCCTGCCCCAAAGACTAGTTCTTTTCTGTACCCTTTGTGCCAGCAGAGAAGAGGCTAATGACCAAAGCTGGTTAATGTCCCTTGGTTAAGTCATTCTGTTGACTTAGTTGTTTGGTGCCCTTTCCATGACGGATGCTCTCCAATGAATGTCCACACGTGAGAGAGCAAGGCTCACACTTTGATCCAAGTCTCATTCCCGTGACGGCCTCCCAGGCCTGTCCTTCCTTCTAATTGGTTTCCTTCTGGGAACATGAGTCCTTTTTTTTCCTACCAAAGTGGACAACCAAGTGCATTGCTCAGAGCTCTACCCACTGGGGGGATTTCACTTCACCCACCATGTCTCAAGGCCACCCCTGAGTGGGGCTGCCATATAGACCTTACACGGTTTTTTGGTTTGTTTGTTTTGTTTTGTTTTTTTAAGAGAGATCACAAGTAGGCAGAGAGGCAGGCAGAGAGAGAGAGAGAAGGGGAAGCAGGTTCCCTGCCAAGCAGAGAGCCAGATGTGGGGCCTGATCCCAGAACCCTGAGATCATGACCTGAGCTGAAGGCAGAGACTTTAACACACTGAGCCACCCAGGCACCCTTTTTTTTTACTTGCTTCCACACACCAAACCAATACCCCAGTTGCTCTGGCTATTCCTTCTTTCATGGTGGCTATAGGTGTGAGACAAAGAGAGGTGCTGGTGCAACAGGAATGAATAACCAGAGAGTCTGGGTTATATGCTACATGTGTCTTGTGTGTGGTCTCTTGTCCTGTCCTTGTTTGATCTTAGACGCATTACTTCTGTCTTATGATGGCTGCTGCTGGGTCCATGTGACCTTGGGACTTGGTGGGTCTGACAGAACTCAGTTTATGGTGGGCAGTGCTCTGTTCTGATGTTTGTGTCCCCCAACCCCCAAACTTCATATATTGAAGTCCCAACCCCTGAGATCAGCCATATCTGGAGTTGAGACCTTGAGGAGACCTGCAAGTCGCAAGGATGAAGCCCCATGAAAGAGACCAGTGCTTTATAAAAGATGCTCAGGAGGCAACTAGCCACTTCCATCATGCGGGGACACAGGGAGAGGGTGTCAGCTCTGAACCACAAAGAGGGTCCTCATCAACCTTGCTGGTGCCAAGATCTTGATCTAGGAAGTCTAGTTCAAGATCTAGACTTCCCAGCCTCCAGAACTGCGAGAAATACATATTTTTCTGTTTATAAACTATCCAGTTTACAATATTTGGTTATAGCAGCCTGTATGGACTGAGCTAGCTGCATTTTCACAGTGTCCCATGGCCATTCAGGCCATCCATCTCTACCAAAGCCCATACTTAGCATGCCAGGAAGTGCTTTTCAAAAGATTTGCAATTTTCCACATGGTATGGCCTGTGACAAAACCTTAAGGCTCTGCATTCTAATCCCTCTTTGGGGTTTGCCAAAAGCTCTACATGACGTCTTTTTCTTTTTTGCTTTTCTTTTCTTTTTTTATTTTTTAAGATTTTATTTATTTATTTGACAGAGATTACAAGTAGGCAGAGAGGCAGGCAGAGAGAGAAGGAAGCAGGCTCCCCACTGAGCAGAGAGCCTGACATGGGTTCAATCCCAGGACTCCGGGATCATGAGCCAAGCCAAAGGCAGAGGCTTTATCCCACTGAGCCACCCAGGCGCCCCATGACATCTTTTTCTAATACCGATACTCCGATATCATAGGGTCCTGTGGGTCATAGAGCCCAAGCTAGCCCCTCTCCTACCACAGCTTGGACCTGCTGCAAAGCCCTTCCCTGGTCTGGATTCTCTTAAAGCTGACAGTATTTCATTTCTTCTGATATGTGGTTTGGGGTTTTCCTACATGGGAACTCTGCTTTCAGAACCCAAAGAGACCTACCAAGCACTGTGCTTCCTTCTTTGAGGTTGGAGGCCCAAGATACCACTATGTGTCCTTTACTTCGGTGGTCCTGGAATGCCCTAGAGCACAGCAGATCCCCCAATTTTTACCGATAGGAGAGGCCCTGAAACTTAATGGGGCTATCCTCCAACACGCCGGAGCTCATAGGTCTTCCTAAGACCGCAATGTACTTGCCACTTCTTGCCCATTCATTCTGATTGGCAGGAGGTTATTGATACAGCAGACCAGTGTGCTATTCTGTAGGATGTCCAGCCAATCCAGATCTTTTGGGCCTGTTTGGGGGCCGAGGGCTGGAGAGTTCTATTGCTGGGGCAAGACTGTCAATGAATACTCTTAACCATTCCAACTGAAGGCAAGCTAGTTTTGATCCTCTCTTTGGATGATGATGGAAAATAACGCATGTACTAGATCGCTGGCCAAAGACCATGCGCTGAGGTCATGACAGTTTGCACTAACAAGGATACCACGTTCGGCACGGCAGCTGTAATTTTGACCACCACCTGTTTGGGCTTGCAATAGTTCATGGTCTATGCTCTAGGATCTGTCTTGTTTTTGCAGGGTCCGAACTGGTCAGTTCAATGGAGCTATACTGAAGACCACTACCCTTGGAGCCTTCCTTTAGGTTTTAAAGGACAACTCCGGTATCTGCTGCCTCTCTGCCCCGCCCCCGGATGCAATACAGTTTTATGTTTACTGCCTTGGAAGGGGGCAGAGGGCACTTTCAGAGACTTCCTCTTGGCCTGCCCCACTACTAAAAGCCCTGACCTGACAGGCCAAAGTGTCAATGAGGGAGTTGTGACAACTACTAAGTCTATTCCTCTAACACACTGGGGGAGTAGGGACATGACCCCTGGCTGAGTCTATGAACTGGCTGGGTCCACCGTGAGCCAGATGGGGGCCAGCGTTCCACTGATCAGACAGCCCTACATGTCCCCGCTCTAATGGAAGGCCACCATGATACATGAGATCTCAGCATATCAATATCAAGTCAGACCCTGTCCAATGGTCCTCGGTTTGCTTGGGTACCCTATTTCTCCAGTGTACCTTTTGGGGGAAGAACTAGGATGATAATTACTAGATATTCTTGCTTCGATGTCATAGGCTCATCCTGGGGGCTGGATCCTCCTTTAGTCACTGGGTTCCTTGCCTGAAAGCTGGCTTACATCCAGAAACTGGGCAAAGAATCATGACTTTTTTTTTTTTTTAATTGGGAGGATTACCCTCAGGCTCCTGATTATCCATTCTTGATTTCTTTGATTGTACCGATCGAGTAGCTCTGCTGCTGGCTACCCATCCATTTTGCCCCTGGGGAACACCTTGTCCTGTGGACCAGCTCGTTGCCTCTCTGTGAGCCAGGACATGCGAGCTGTCATGCTGACCTGACACCACTCGCCGCCTTGCTTCTGATGGGGAAAGATCACACTTGACCTCTGTGGTTAAGTGCCTGGGCCCCATCGCTGCTGAGTGCCTCTCCTGCCAGCAGCCCTGGCCTATGGAGGCCAGCTGTCATCTGCTCTCAGTGACACCCAGTGCTCCTCTAACCAGCACATTCCCAAGCTCTGTCTCTGCTGGGGCCTCCCGCTGAGCATGGTCCTGTACTGTCCTTTGGCCCCTTACACTCACTCCAGCATACCCCTGGTGCAGAGCCTGTTCATACCCTTTTCTACCATCTAACGCGGAAGTCTGGGCATTTCTTTCTTTTTTTTTTTTTTAAAGATTTTATTTATTTATTTGACACACAGAGATCACAAGTAGGCAGAGGGAGGGGAGGAAGCAGGCTCCCTGCTGAGCAGAGAGCCCAGTGCAGGGCTCGATCCCAGAACCCTGGGACCATGACCTGAGCCGAAGGCAGAGGCTTTAACCCACTGAGCCACCCAGGCGCCCCAGTCTGGGCATTTCTAAGAGTACAACAGGGCATTCCTTTGTTCACACTTCTAGAACCCATCTCAGGAGCATTCTGCCCCATCTTTTGTAGCTCTTGCTAGGATACTGAATTCTATATTTATAAGTTAATCAACCCTATCCTAATCTACATGCTTCCCTCTGCCCCTCACCCCTCCCTGCCATGTGATCTTGGACGGAGCCCCTTCAGAATCCTGTCCCACCTGGGCTCGCTGGCACCTGCCAGTGCCTGCAGGCCACAGGTTCTGGACATCCTTTGGGCTAGAGTTCCTTTCCTTCCTTATCAAACGCACAACACTTCTCTGGCCCAGTTATGTTGTGACTTGACCCCTGACTACAAGTCTAGTGGCCGGAAGGGGAGGTAGGGGAGATCCTGGAGGGGCGGCACCCTGTCTTGCAGAGTAGAGACCTCTGCATTTCTTCAAAGAATAGGGGAGCTTTAGCCCTTAGTAGGGAAGACTGGACCACCTTCTGCAGGCTCAGAGAATTCAAGGCAATCTTGGCATTTAAGATATTGGGGGTGCCTCTGCTCAGATGCCCCATCTGAAATGTCTGTCCCAACCAGAGCATGACATTGGCGTAGGACAAGGTCATGGAACTTGGCTGCTTTCAGGTCCTCAGCTTTCTCTACCCTCTTTCTATAGAAGACTGAGGATTCCCCTCATGTTCTCCAGGAGACTTCTGGCTCTCACACTCAGCTCTTAACTGCTCTGAGCCCTACCTTTTCTCAAAGTGTCGGTCAAATTTAACTACAGCCATCTAATGCCACTGATTTCACTTTACCCTGAAATTGCTCAAGTACCAATGCATTCCCTCCCATGGGTAAACAGTCCCACTTGGCCAATGGTGAAAGTGTTGACAATTGCCTGGTCATTGTATGCTCTTACCAAGCCCTACTGGGTCCTGTTGCCATACAGGCAAGATGGTTGAATTGGCTCTGAAATCTCACCTAGCATCTGCTTTCTCAGACCACAGGGCACTCACTGCTGGGGGCGGTGGGGTGGGGGTTCCCTGGAGAAGCAGATCTCATTAGCATGCAAGAGGCTTATTAGGGAGGGTTTCTGGGATCAATATGCATGGAGTGGAGAGGAGGAAAGCAGGCTAAGGCAGAGGGAGAAATTGGGCTCTGATGCTGTGTTAGTCCCCCAGGACTGCTCTTAACACTTCGCCGCAAACTTAGTGGCTTAAAACAGTACAAATTTATTACAAAATTATTCTCTTACACTTCTGGAGTTGAGAAGTCTAAAATGGGTCAGCAGGGCTGTCTTCCTTCTGGAGGCTGTGGGAAGAACGTGTTTCTTTGCCCTTCCTGGTTTCTAAAGGCCTCTTGAATTCTTTGCTCATGGCTCTTGGAGTGATGGCTTTTAACCACTCCCATCTCAGTTTCTGTTGTCCAGTATCCTCCCGAACTCTGACCCTTCTGCCTCCCTTTCATAAGGACTCTTGAGATTACACTGTGCCCGCTTGGGTAATCACAGATCATCTCCGCATGCTCTGATCCTTTATTATAAAGAGAAAATTTCTTTAGATATGTAAGCCGACACATTCATGCATTCTGCCGATTAATACCCGGACATCTTTGGGAGGTCATTGTTCTATCTGTGCATGTAGAGCTTTGAAATTGGATGACCCTTCAGAACTGTTGGGTGGGGAAACTGGGCCTTTCTCCTTCCATGCTGATTTGTCATTGGGTATGATGTGACCTTCGGCAGACAGTTGTCTTTAGCCAGGGCTGGCCCTTAAGAGGCTTGGCGCTGGTGGCCTGTCTGCTAGCAGCACTCTGGCTACTGGAAGTCTCTCTTTCCTGAAGGAGACCTGGGGTTCACATCATGGCATCTACCACAGCCCCTCTGTTCCAGTCCTAGCAACCCCCTTTTGTCCCTCACTAGGCCATGGAATCTTTTGCCGCAGGACATTTGCACATATTCTTCCCATCCTCTCCCACTTGTCCTGATCTTGGCTCCATTACCACTTCCTCCGGGAAGGCTTCCCTGACTTCTCTGTCTGGGTTGTCTTCATAGCTCTTTGAAGGTCATGATGCTACAGCCGTAGGCACTACTACTTCATTAGAGTCAGACCCCTATCCGTCCCCCACCCCAGGTAGACACAGCTGGGGTTTATTACTGCTCTACTAAGCACAGTGGGCCTGAGGTACTCAGAAGGTATCTGTGGAATAAATGAATGTACGGGATGACTGCTTTCTTAATCAAATGGGGGGACAATGTATTGGGCAGCATGAGTGGATCACACTTTGTCCACCATTTCCCTGTTCATGGATATTGAGGCTGTCTACAATCCTTTGATATTTCATGTCTTCTTCAGGGAACATTTTCCACGCACAGGCTTGTGCTCTTGCTGGAAGTTTCTGCAGGACAGATTTCTGCTGGGCCCAACAGTCTCCTGGGGTTGGGAATGAAGGGTTCAGGTCACCCCTGGGCAGCAGGGCCCAGAGCGAGCTCTCTGCCTGGGTTTTTGCCATGGGCACAGAAAGAGCAAAGGAAGTGGATTCCCAATGCGACAGAGAAGCACAAAACATCCCATAGAGGGAGTGGCAGTGAGCCCGAGAGCAAAAGCCTTTGTGGCACTCAACGTCCCAGGTTCCGAGGCCCTGTAGTCCAGCTGTGTGTGTCCCCAAGTTACTGGAGCCCTCGTAAGGGCCTCCTTTATCTGAAGTGGGTCCTCCTGATTTGTTATACTTGCTACCAAAAGGGTCCAGTTGTTACAAGTTCCAGTTCTTGTCATTGTTGTCTAAACGTGCGGCTTTTATATTCCTTCCTTGAAAACGGAGATGTGTGTGCTTGTGGGTGTGTGTGTGTGAGAGAGAGAGAGGTCTGTGATAAGCTTCTGTATATATTCCAGACGCCTCTGAAAAGGCGTTGCATCCTCTCTGGGTTGCAAAATGATACTCATTCTAAATATAAGCATAATAGCACAGGCCCCTTGTTGACCCTCACGGGGGGCCAGGCTGGGTACACAGGCCTGGCTCTGGGTCACAGGTGGGAGGACAGCAGGTGAAACGGATAAGTGCATCTCACGCTCAGTCCTGGTGCCGAACAGGTGTTTGTGGACAGCACGGGGTGGCGTGGGAGGTGGGTACTGCTGCACAAAGGGGTCTGCGTTTTGGCTGAGTCCTGGACGCATCTAGGGCTTGTGGGAAGGGCTGGGAGCGGGCTGGGCTAGGAGAGTACTTTGTGACCCCTTTCCCTCCCAGTATTCCTGTCGGAGTGGCCAAGGGCCATGCTGGGGAATCCCTGAGCCTCACTGTGGTCCCTGACGCTGGGCTCCAGTTCGGGCTGGGAGCGCATGCGCTGCATCACCGCACTCCCAAAGTGCCTAGCGCAGACCTGACACGTGACCGCCCAGAGCAGGTGGCATGGACGCCTACTGACGGCCTCCCGGCCTCACGATTCGTCTTCCCTGCTCTGCAAACGCGATCACCTTTCTCCCCTTCCAAAGCCCAGCAGCTTTCAGCCCCACCCTGAGCCCCGCCCACCAGTTAGCTCCCACCTCGGTTCACCCCTGGGGACCCCATTAGACCTGCAGCCCTGGCCGCCAATTCTGGGAGAGCCCAACCCCTGAGAAATGATGGCAAGCCCTTGTCCTCGTGTCATTAATTCTCTTGTGACCGAGGCCTTTCCCCCGGGGTGGGCACGGGGCTGGGGTGACTGATTGCACCTGCTTGGCCTACGAGCACTTTGGCCAGTGGGAGGTGTCGACAGCGTTTCCCAAGTGAAATGCGGCGTGGAGATTAATGACCCCTGAGCTGTGGGCTCCCAGGGGCTGAGCGACGCCGGGCTGGGCCTGCGGGCCTGCGGACCCCCTGCTCCTCACCCCCACTCCCCAGCCCTAGAACCCAGGGCTGCGGGTTCTTCTCACCCCAGTTCCCAGGATCTCCCAGATATGGTTGCCTCAGCCTCATGCCTGAAACCTCAAACACAAATAATTTTCAATTTGCCTGGGAGTTTCAATCGTACAATCCAATGTTAAATAATAGATTAGGTGCCTCAGGGAGAGAAACAGGGTTTAAGAAGAAGAAATAAATAAAAGGAAAAGTAAAATTCAGCACATGGTCTTGCAGAGTAAGAATGTGTTTTCCCCTCCTGGTCTGTATTTGCCCGCCCTGCTCCCCCATGCCAACACACCGCGTCCCCTTTCCTAGGTCTGTTGGAGTCGCCCTTGGTGCACCGGGGTCTCCCTGCAAGCGTGTTCCAGGCGTCAGCCACTCAGAGTTCCTCCCATCACCCCTGGCTTCCAGCCTCTGCACCCCATGGAGAGGCCTGACTTGTGTCCCTGGCAACTGCTACCGACCCAGGCAGACAGGCTGACTCCCACCCTAAGGCCCCCACGGGCTGTCCCAGGAGTTAGACATGACCTGACCGGGTTGGGAGCCAACATGGGTGGAGGATGATGGTGTCTTCACCTGTGGAGGGTGAAGTGGGTAGGTCTGTGGGATGTGACTTGTCTACAAGCTTGGGAACTGAGGTCATCTCTGTGTGGCGACCTTTCCCTCTGCCCATCCTGGCCAGTCACTGACCCCCAACCCTGGCATAGTCTGCTCTCACTGCCACAGGAAGATGCATTGTCTCCAAGCTTACAGATTCCCCACCCCCACCCTCCCTGTGCCCAGTAGCCCTTCCCAGCCTGCTCTAGGTCCCTTGGGCCACCATCTCCCTGTTCCCTTTCCTCCAGTCACCGCATACGTCTAGGGGAGCCTAGCTCTGAACTCTATGCCATACAAAAAGCAGGATGGCACACTGGTGGACCCGAGAGCCAAACTGCCAGGGTTTGAGTCCCGTGACATCCTCTTAATAGCTGTGTGAGCTTGGGAAAATTACTTACCCTCTCTGTGTCTGTTTCCTCAGCTGGGAAAATGAAGAGACAATGACAGTATCTCTCTTCCAGGTTTGTGCTGAGGATTAAATACCAGTCCCTGGTTAAGCCAGTGAATACCAGGACTGTTACTTTTTGCTTCAGAAGGCCCAAGCGGGAGATGATAGTGGTTGTGGTTAAGAAAAAGGTGCCTGAGAGGGAGGGGAACATGCAGTCTCAGCACTGGGGAGCGGGGGTGGGTGGTGGTGGCAGAGACAATGAGTGTGAAGGGGAAAGTCCAGGCCATTCCAGGGATGGAGGGCTGAGATGGGAAGCCTGGGGCAGGGGAGGTCTGTAGGGGAGAAACTCAAGGCTCCCATGGATGTGCCCTCACCCCTGCTAACAGAGGTCAGGCTGCTAGGCTGCTGACCCCAGGGGTCCATGGGGCAAGGATCATGAGGCTGTGAGTCCTTTGAGCTCATCTAGGGAGTGTGCGGACAGTGTCTGTGGAATTCAGAAGCTGGGGTAGTTCAAGACACGGAAGCAAGCTGTTTCCGTGGGGGATGGGACTGCAAGGCAGCAGGTTCAAGCGTCAAAGGCAAAGGCCGGTGGAGGTGAGGGACACGAAGAGAGAGGAACAGGTCAAGTGCTGGAGGGGATACGGGGCTATGGCTTTTTGTTTTCAAAGATGAGGTGTTGACAGGGAAGCCCAGTGACCCAGAGAAGGAGGGGTGGGCGTGTGAGCGATGTCTCTGTGGGGGAGACAAAGAGCTTAGGGTTCCCAGAGCTTAGGGTTCCCAGGCTCTGAAAGGGCAGGAAGGAGAGATGGACAGAAGAGGCAGAGGGGCACCTGGGTGGCTCAGTCGTTTAAGTGTCTTGTCTTCAGCTCAAGTCCTAAACTCGGAGTCCTCGGATGGAGTCCCCTGTCAGGCTCCCTGCCCAGTGAGGAGTCTGCTTTTCCCTCTCCCTCACTGCTCCCCCTGCTTGTGCATGCACACACCCTCTCTCAAATAGATAAATAAAATCTTAAAAAATGATCAGAAATAAATACGTCGGAAGACAGCCAAGACCTTTCTGGTCCTTCCTGTGGCTCTCGTTCCAGCGAGAGGCCCACCATTAGCTGTGTGCCTTTCTGTGTGTGTCTGCCGAAGCGTGTGGATATGTGTCTGTGTCCGTGTGCGGCTGGGTCTGTAGTTGCCTGTAGACATGCATGCACAAGCACGCGTGTGTATCCGCATGTGTGTTTGCTTCTGTGTCTCCGCGTCTGCGTGTGTGTTCGTGAGGGTGGGTCTGTGTGGGTCTGTGTAGGGGAGCATGTCTGCGTGAGTGTGTCATGTATACGCATGTTGAGGTCAGAGAAGGCCTGAGCTCACCCTCATGAAGAGCGAAGGACAGACACAGTAGGTCGTTAATGGCCCTGCGGGGTTCGTGATCATTTCCTCCTGCCATGGAGGGGGTGGGGGATGGGGGCTTGGCTGGCTTGGGGTTTGCCAGGACAAGGAGACTGAACAGTGTTCAAGGTCAAGCAGGTCAGGATCCACCCCCAGGGCTAAGCCTGCCGCCCAAACCAGGACTGGAGCCAGCAGGAGTGGTGGACTCGTGGCCCTTCCTGGCTCTGTGTCCTCCCTGTGTCTACACTTTGGAGAGAATCCTGGGACGGTACTGTCCCATTAGGCCCATGTGAGGAAGCGGAGGAGTGGGGACGGGGCCTGTTTTCCCGCTTGGGGTTATGGCTGGTGGGGCCCCTGGAGCTGGTATACTGGGAGTGAATTCTGCGTCTGCCCATAGGTATCTGAAAAGGTAGGAGCCCCAGGACTCCATGGAGGGAGAAAGGGCAGAAAACCGGCTGACTGTGGGGGCGGGGGTGGCAGGCTGGGGACCCAGTCTCCGGTGGGGCTGGGGTATTCCCTCATCTCTCTTGGAGCTGCAGGGTCGGAATCTCGCTGCAACCTTGCGGCCTCGGCTGCTCAAGAGCGAGGACTTGGCGCCCCCTGGTGGCCGAGGGCTGCCCTTGCCGAAGGAGTCCGGCGCCCGCCCAGCGCCCACACAGCCCCACGCAGACGTGGAGGGGGAGGGCGGGGCGGCACCAGAGGGAGGGGTCCCAGCCCCACTGCTGGGGCGGGATCCCAGCTCCCCGTGCTGTCGCTGTGCAGCTCAGACAACCTCTCTGTGCTTCAGTTTCCCCACTTATAAAGTAGGGCTAGACGCACACGGTCAGGGCTGCTGGGAGGGGTCTATCAGGGAGTCGCTTGGGAGGCCAGCGCGGCGTGGTAGACCCCAGGCCCCACAGTTTGGAACGACTCGCTTCTGACCTCTGACTCCTGACCCTTGCCCTGGGTTTCATGTGCTGTGGGGAGCAGCCCTGCTCCCTTTGCTCCAGCCACCGCATATTCTCTCCCCATCCCCTTCAGGAGGTAGGTGCATCTGTTCCAGAATGGTCCCGGCCCAGCCAGACTCCTGGATACCGTCTTGCTGCCACCTCATAGCCGAGACTCTGGTGGCGAAAGGCCCTTCTGGGCAGCAGGAAGTCGGGGCACAGCACCAGCCTCATCTCCAGGGCAGTCCAAGCCGACAGGATGGACGGGAGCTCAGGGCTCCCCTGTGCTCTCCTCCCCTCCCCCTGCCTCTCGCTGCAAGCCCCCAGCCCCATAGCAGAAGCAGCGAGGGGAACACAGGCTATCCCCTCCCCCACTGGCCACCGAGGCCACCCCAGGGTGTCTGTTCATTCTTCATCCAGCATGACTGGGCCATCAGCATGGGTCCCCAGAGATGGGGACAGCATGATTTCTGCCCTGTTCACCTGGTCCTCTCTGGGGCCCATGGTCTTCCCGGGCCCCTGGTGCCCAGCTCTGGGTGGGGTGGTGGGGAGACACCAGGAGGCAATCCCCTTCATCAGCCATGGCTGCTCCCCAGAGAGGAAAGGCAGGGGAAGGGAGTGAGGGCAGATCACCTCCTGGTCTGGGGGGTTCTTCCGGGGCTCCCAACCCCGCCAATGGGCTGGACCTGGAGGCTGAAGTTGGCCAATGGGCTTTGCCTTGGAGGGGAAGTGGGTGCTGGAAGCCTGTCTCTCTGCCTGCGGCCTGACCACGTCTGTCCTGGGCCCCTTTGTGAGCAGCCAGTGGAATGAGGGCAGAAGGAGGGTTGGTCACGTGTCCGAGGCCAGAGACCACCTGGCTCGACTTGACATCTCACCTCCGCCGGGCACTCCAGAGCTTCTGGGGCTCACAGGTCCCAGTGGGAACTCCAGGTTTGGGGGAAGTCTATGCTCTTCACCGCTCAGAGAGCAAGGCTGACATCTGGGAAAGTGATGCAGCTGGAGAAGGGCACTGGGGGTAGGGGAGTTATTTCCCCAACTTCCTGGGGCCTGCTTGAACCCTGGGAGGAGCCTGGGGCCCCCTCCAGACTATAGCCACAAAATGGTGAGCAGATGAAAAGGGGGCAGAGATGGACCAGGCAGGGAGCAGAGCAAGACGATCCCAGAGAAGAGGGAGGACCGTCCACGGTACCCTCCCCCACTCGACATAAACCCAGGCTCATACCACCATCACCTGGGATGCTGACCCCCAGAAGACAGACAGACACTAACCACACACACACACACACACACACACACACACACACGCTCACACTGACCCCCGCCCCACCTACCCACACAGACACACTCACACCCACACATGTTCCTGTGTCGGCAGTTGAGTCCACAGTCCCCAAGCCCTGGGGCTCTATGAGGATGGAGTCTGGGGTTTGGGGGCTGGAGCTGGGTTCAGCATCCCCTCGGTGGATTCAGGGTGAGGACTCAGGGCTGGGCCTCCTGCAGGCTGGTGGACGGCATGCTGGACGCCACCAAGCGGCCATCATGATCATTGCCTGGATTCTGTGTCTCCGCTCTCCATTGCCAGAAGGAAAGCCCCCTTTTTTATTTGTTTATTTATTTTTTACAGATTTATTTATTTGAGAGAGAGAGAGAGAAAGGGAGAGAGAGGGATGCAATTTGGGGGAGGGGCAGAGGGAAAGACTCCTCCAGCAGCCTTCCCCTGCTGACTGCTGGACCTAGACAGGGCTCCATCCCGTGACCCTGAGATCATGACCTGAGCTGAAACCAAGGGGTCGAGGCTTAACTCTCTGAACCCACTCGGGTGCCCCAGGGAAGCCCCTCTTTGATGGATGTGTTATGTGTGTCCATGTGCCCAGCTCAGGCTGAGCTGTCTCTGAGGGATGACACGAGTTAAGATGTTTCTTCCCGGTACACCCCCCCCCCCCGCCCCTGTCTCGCTACCTCCACACCCCGGAGCCCCTGGGGCCCTGACCACAGCCTTCTTCCTGCCCCTCCGAGCTCCTCCTGTCAGATGGCCGGGCCACTCCAGCTGGAACCTGGGGAAGGGGGACCCTGCTCGGGGTTCCTGGACATACGTGACCCCAAGCAGGGGGATGCAGCCTCAGTTCCTTGTCCCACCTTTGTTAAGTTTCCAGAGCCCATGGTGGAGGCAGAAAGGGGGTGGAGCCACACAGGCTAGCATGAGGCTGGCTGGGAGCCAGCAGCACGGCCACCGTGGGACCAGCAGGGTCTCCCCAGCAGCATCTCCCCAACATGTGGGAACAGACTGACAGCCATCTCTTGGCGAGATCCACGGAGACACCCTTGGAAAGATACAGAAGGCCGTGCAGCAGACAGACTGACAGAGAGATGAGGCCTGATAGCAAACAGACAGACCGACCTTTAGAAACAGGCAGCATTTTGTATTACAAACGGGACCGGACATAATCACGGCCACAGCCACCCTTAAAGCTCCAACACACTTTTTCTGGGACCTTTTGAGAATCACTCTGGCTTTGGACAATTTCAGAGCCATTACTGTGTGTGGAAAGTACACTGTTGGAGAAGTTCTCCCTGTGGGCGTCTCTACTCCTCCCCCAAGGGTGGGCAGCCCTGAAAGTTTTAAGGGTTTCTGGTCAAGTGTAGAGAGCCAGGGGTCAAGGCCAGGTCAAGGGGTCTCCAGACAACAGCCTGTAAATGTCATACCCACGGAGAACCCCTATGCTGGACCCCACAGATCCCCACATGGCAGCTTACCCAGGGAACCCGGGCAGGTCCCCAGAGGGTCTCCACAAAGTGACGAACAAGAAGAGACCCCAGTGGGCCTCCACGGGGACAGGTCAAGTGTCTCCTTTCAGGATAAATGGGCCGGAACTGAGACCAGAGGCCCCAGGTGCCCTGAATGGGAGCCTCAGATCCTCTACTCTCCCTGCCTCCTTTCCTGCAGCAGGACCTGCAGACGCCTGGCTCAGGCCCCTGGGGAGAGAGAAAGAGCCCCCAGAGCCCGGGGAAGGGGCCATGTGTTCCCATACCAACACCAAGTGTAGACACCTCTACTCTGGAAACCATGTGCTTTATTTGGAATCTCTTTCCGAGGGAATCTCCCCCCTGGCTCATAGAAAAGCTGCAAACCATGTGGTTTGGTACAAGGCAATGGCTAAGGGACCGCAGGAAGTCCCTCACCGCTGGGGCCCTCGTCTTCCGGGCCTCAGACTTCCCCGGCCATCCTGACTCTTCGCTGAGCTGGGTGTATGCAGCTGGGACTCCTGGGGTCCTGCTCAACCCCCGGGCGTCTTCCTCAGCGGAGGCGTGAGGAAGTGGGGAGGCTCCCTTCCAAGGCCCGGGCCTCAGTCCCCCACGTAGGGCCAGCGGCACCGAGCAGTCGCGGCTGCTCGGGTCTCCGGAGCGCGGACAGGTGCGGGAGCGCGCACGGGTGGGGCTGCCAGCGGCCAGCCGGCCCTGCGCGTCAGTACAGGTCCGCAAAGGGCTTGGAGTAGTTGAAAACCAGGTAGTCCATGTAGTAGAAGTCGTAGGTGCGCTGCCGCTGCAGGGCTGAGAGCTGGGTGAAGTACTGGCGGGCGATCTGTGCCGTGGTCCGGGCCTCCTGAGAGTGCCGGTCTTTGAACCGCGGGAAGGTCAGGTTCCGCGGCGCCCGGATGAGGCTCAGGAAGAAGTTGGCGTCGTCCTCCATGCTCTCGAACTTGCCCACGAAGTCATAGTCGATGAGACAGGGGCTGCACAGCCGGCTGACGTGGTCCCAGTGGATGTCCATGCCCACGGGCCGGTGCACGTCCAGCAGGTACTGGACGAACTCGGGGAAGCGCACGCCAGAGCCCGTCCGCAGCGCCTCCCGGGACGCGTTGGCCCGGTAACGGGCCATGATGGCCTTGCCGAACACGGGGTGGTAGTAGCTATTGGGGTGCTCGAACTTGTCGCGGAAGGCGGAGACCAGCCTCTCGAAGGGCTCGCGGACGAAGAGCATCTTGGTGTAGGTGCTGAGGCGGTGAAGGATGCCCTGGCGATCAAAGGTGTCCAGCCGCTTGAGGGCGCCGCCGTAGTGGACAGTATTGTGCGGGATGTCGGCGGTGGACGAGGCCAGCCCCGCCAGCACCATGAGCACCCTCTTCCAGTTGGAGCAGCCCGCCTTGGGCACCTCGCAGTACAGCACGCGGTGGCGGTCCTCAACGAAGATGCGGGACACGTGGCGGGGGGTGACCGCCCGGCGGCTGCTGCTGGCCCGATACTTGGCACATGCCTCCCGCATCACCCGCTTGCGCTCCTGCTGGCTGCGATGCAGGGTGACCCAGTGGCCGTCGGGGGCCCAGGGTGCCGGCCGCGCAAACGCGCCCACTGAGCCGTTGGCCGGGACAGCTGCCGCAGGGGGCATTTTCTTGATAAGTAGCCGCCGGCGGCGCTGCCGGGGCCGGGGCCGGGCCCCCGTGTTTAGGTGGGCTTGAGGCTGGTCTGGCACTGGCAGGTGGAAGTCCCTTGGGGCCCGGCTGGACAAGTCTCCGGGGACCTTCTCCGTCGGTGCCTTTGAATCACCATCCTGGGAGCTGCCTGGTGGGACGTCCTGGAGCAAGAAGAGAAATGGTTATCAGCGTGGACGGGCCACTTATCAGCAGGACACTGAGCATCACACAGGTCAGACCCTCACTATGGCTGGGGTCCCTGCCCACTCTGTGGCCTCAGTCTTTTTTTTTTTTTTTCTTTCAGGGCGAGGGAGGAGACCAGCTGAGTCTGCCAGATGGGACCCCTCTGGCAGAGCCCACATCCAGTCCCTGAAGGTCCCACCCCTGGCTGGCCACGGTCTTGAGGCCAGAGTTGCAAGTGTCTTTTCAGCCACGAGATGGCGCAGGCCTCCCAGGAACCTCTCAGAGCCGGGCGAGGGGAACGGGGCAGGGAGCTGGTGGCCGGAGGAGGCTGGCTCAGATTTACTGCCTCTATTAGCACAAGTCCAAAGCCGCCAGCTAACAGGAAGGGGAAATTCATTGGTCCAAAGCCCTGGGCTTTGTTCCCTAGGCTCCTGGGAATGACCGGGCACGTTTTTCTTTCCAAGAATGGATTTGATCTGAGCTCTGGATTTTCTTCCCTGCCCACCCCACCCCCTCCAACTCGCCCCAGGCTGTCGGTGCTCAGATTTATCGGACTCTCAGAACTCACGTTGTAGGGCTGCTGTGGCCTGATGCTGAACTTTATTCCTGAAAAGCAGAGAGGACAGTATTAGCAGAAGTAACACGTGGCTCCCAAGGACCTGTTCACGGGCCCTTAACAGTTGGGCCCCCAGGCTAGAGGGCACTTGGCGTGGGCTCCATGACAAAGCAGATCAGGGGGGCACGGCTCAGTGTGAGTGCCCCTCCACCCCGCTACCCATATGGAAAATGGGGGTGCAGTAAGATGTAGCCCCACTGGCTCCCAGCTGATGATGCCTTCTTAGTGTCTTACTTCCCGATGTGACCTGGAAGGTCTCAAAAGTTGGCCACCTGCTCAATGGAATAGCCAGGAAACCCACAGCACTGCCCCTCACCCCCATGCAACCTCACTGTCATTAAGTCACAGGGAAAGGACCCTCTGAAAGCTCTGTCCCTCCTCTCTCTCTGCTCCACTGGCTCAGCCCTTGCTCTAGTCAATGTGAGCTTTCTGTACCCCGAATATGACACAATAACACCCATACCTTTGCACACACAGGCCTGGGTGTGGAACATACGCCTTCCCTTGGACTGGGGCCTCCCCATTTGCTCTGGGAATTCCCCTAACCTAAGCACCTACTTTGAGATTTTGGCCAGCTCAGCTGGCCATGGGACTCTGGAGTGAGCTAGCCATCTCCTGTTCGCCCTGGTCTCCTACAAAGGGCTGAGCAGAGCCCAGACACAAAGTGACTGTCCGGCAAGCACTTGTCACTG
This sequence comes from Mustela nivalis, assembly GCF_964662115.1. Lineage (NCBI taxonomy): Eukaryota > Metazoa > Chordata > Mammalia > Carnivora > Mustelidae > Mustela > Mustela nivalis. Next base: position 40,749,911 of record NC_139037.1, on the reverse strand, counting down.
GGTGGGAGAGGAGACAGATGGATGCATTGCTGGCCACACTCCACAACATTCCTTCTTTCCCCAAGGAGGCCCTTTAGCTGGGTTGGGGCTGAAGTGACCCAGGATAACAAGCTCTGGGGAAGTGAACCCCACTGGGAGGGAAGGATTCTGCTTCATACTTTGTTTTGGGGGAGGTCCTAGGAAAACAAGATGATTTCCTTTGGGGAGACCTGTTTAGGAGTCTTGGGCTCCCTCCCCCATCCCTGACTGGCCACTGAGGCACCAGGGGCTCTCCCTGCTCTTGTGCCATATATATGGCTGCTTTGACCCTGAGGCTTTGGTGAAAGCCACAGTCACAATTAGCACCCGCTACCCTTTAAGGAAGAAAAGGCTTGAACTTCCAGCTGGCATGACACAGCACACCTGACCGAGTTCTGGCTGTTCCCGGGCTATGTGTGTGAGATGTTCTGGCAGCCCAGCAGGTCTCCTGTTGTCTCTGTGTACTTGGCATAGGTCCAGTGGCCAGAACCCAGCTGGTGAAAGAACATCCAGTCCCTGACTCAGGGGGCTCCACCAAGTTCTCCACAAGGTTGTTTTACAGGTTGGTTTTGCCATTGCTGTGACCCTGGCCTCAAGCTGGTCAGTCTGAGGATGTGCCTCTACATCTCCTTCACTCACCAGCTACGAGGGGAGATGCAAGGTCACCGCTGGGATGGAAAGCCTACATTTCCTGAGCCTCCTGGGAACTTCTCCAAGTTCCAAAAGGGAAACAAAGGTGGAACTTGGGCCCGTTGCCTCTTTCGTCTGTTGCAATAGTGTTCTTGGATCCCTTTGGATTGGAAACAGGGGTGTGGCAGAGGACAGAGTGTACATATCTTCCTGGGCATTCCCAAGCTTACGGGCAATATGTGTGTACCTATGGAGCAACTCTGAAACAAGGCTTCCAGACTCTTCTGCAGAGGCTGAAGGGAAGCTCCATGTAGAACCAGCTGCACCCCAGATACTGGGCGCAAGCAGGGGGTCCTTGGTTCCAAGACAAGAGTCTCTTAGAATTGAGCACCTTATCAGGGTCCCCCTCTGAGCCCAGAGCCTACTTCCCTCCTGCTGACCACCCCTCCCCTGCTCTGCCTCACCCCTGCATGGGCCTCTTGAGTCCATTTCTTTCTGGCATGTGAGGGTTTCCTCCTGCAGCCAGTGATCACAGGTCCCTTCAGCAGAAGGGACGGGCTGTGCACTCAGGTCTCCTCCACGCTGCTGGGTTTCCTTAATTATTTTCTTCTGGTGACGGCAGCTGCCTCTGCTAAACCACCTCTCCTCAGAGTCTCAGGTACAGGAATTTACTCTGCTTGTCAATCCTGTCAACTTGTCAAGGTACGGTGGTGCTTATTTACATTCCTTTTCGGGAACAAATGAGTCATGCCAGATTTGGCCAAGAGTGGGACTCAGGAGCCACTCACAGAAGGCACCCTGCCAGCCGGTGGAGCTGGAGGAGGACGTGTTTATGGAGATGTCAGGCCCTACAGCTGTGACCTCCCGCTAACACTGTCCTCACAGCCTGGAGGGTGGTGGGCCGTGCGGCCTGTCCCATTTTACCTGTGCAGCCTGTGCAGAAGGATGCTGAACCCCAAGGGGTTTTCCAGGTTGGCCCACTTGAAGGCTGGAGAAAATATCCCTCCTCGACCGAACCCGGGCTTGGGGGCATCTCTGACCTCATGGCCACTTTTAACCAGTAAAGCGAAGCTGCAATTGCCCCCTTTGAAAAGAAAAAAATTGTCTTGTGGAAAACTCAACAGGCCTTAGGCAGAGGCCAAATTTGCCACAAGCTGTATGTTCTTGACTTTTAAACTTATTATCATTCATTTGGCAAAGACGGATCCTATCCCGTATGGCATTTTGGAATAAAGACAGGAAGTTAATGAAGGAAATGTAACATGCTCCCCTCCTTGCCAGGGGCCCACTGTCCCTACTTTTTCTGTGGAGGAAGGTAATCTTCCATGCACAGCTTGGATAAAAGCCAAAGCAAAGACCACGCCTAGTTCTGAGTAAGTGAAGGTGAGCAGCCTTGGGTGTCTTGAGGATGGGGACAATGGACTTCGCTTCAGCACTCTGGACAGCTCCATGGCGTGCTTGGGGTGGAGGGCAGTTAAGGACGCTGCTGCAGCTGCACCCACGAAAGTACCATGGGGCTAGGGAGAACTTGGCTTCAATATAACCACCACCAGCCCCTCCTAAGCCCTCGAATAAACATGCAATCTAGACAGAAACAGCAGGCTTGCTGAACAACATAAACCACAAGCCCCAGCCTCCTTTTCCATCTGATGGCACCCATGCCACCACACGCCTCTGCTGTCTCCCTCACCCCCACCCTGCGACAAGGGAATCCCAAGGTCAGTCATGTCCATGCTCCACGTTCAGGGGCTGAGCTACCTGTCTTCTCCTTTCAACATCACGTTAACAATCTGTGAGAGAGCTCCTTCCCCTGCACGGTAAGAAAAAGACAACCGCTTTCTCGTTCTGGACAGATGATATTTGCAGAGTGGTTGAAACACATGCTGTATGATAGGAGTGAGCGCTGGTGAGAATAAACAAAGTGTGACTCCTTGGGACTGCCAAGTGTGCTCCACACTGTGAACTCTTCTCTGGCTCGGGGTTTTCTTCAGACTGTTGGGCTGAAAAGCTTACTGGTTACCTGCCAAGGGGAGGCAAAGGCTGATGATGGTGTATATGGCCAGTTTCTCTGTTCTTTTCCCTCCCTCCCTTCCTTCCTTATAAAGACAGAAAACTGACATATCACCTTTCTTTTTTTCTTTTTGAGATTTTTATCTATTCATTTGAGAGAGAGAGAGTGAGTACAAGCATGGGGGAGGGGCAGAGGGAGAAGAGGAAGCAGACTCCCCACTAAGCATGGAGCCTAACTTGGGGCTCCATCCCATGACCCTGAAACCATGACCTGAGCCAAAATAAAGGGTTGGATGTTCAAAAGACAGCCTCCCAGGCGCCCCTGTGTGGCCAGTTTCTTATAATTAGGCTGTGCAGTCTGGGTCTGGGGCAGAGTTACCAAGCGGGCTTTGCAGGCACATGGGCTGTTGGGGAGAGAATGCTGCCTACTCCTCTTCCAAGGAACAGGAGAGAGACCTGCTGGGTTTAATCCAAAAGCCCCCATCTCTACTGTCCAGGACCCACTGAAGGTCAGGCTGTGTAGACCAACAACACTGGCATGGGCCGAAACAGGACCCAAGTTCCCAGAAAGGGTGGGAAGGTGCCATGTGAGCCCTTGGTTGACGATGTTTGAGGAGTGTGACTGTTACTCCAACTGCCCCAATCCCAGCCCCAGGCCCTGATCGTGGTGAGAGGGTCCTGCTGCTCTGAACACTGCAGGCTGGGGAGCAGGCAGGGCTGTCCTGAAGGAGTCGGAACTGCAAAGAAAAAGAGATGGGGGAGAACAGAAGGGGTCAGCATGGGCCACGGGGCATGGGTGTGAGTCCACAGTCCCTGCTCAGTGCAGAGTTTCAACCCATGGTCCCTGATCTCCAGAGCTACCCCCAACAGCCTCTCCTTGGCTCCTTTTCTATGTCTTGGATCTCCTGGTGGCTGAGCCCATGTGTCCACAACCATCTGGGCTGTCTCACCACATGTCCTCTTATGCTGTCCATCAGGCCAGGAAACTTCCAGGGCTTTCAGGCTGGCCTGAGCCAGGGAAGACACTGGAAACAGAGCCTCCACTGCATCTTGGTGTCCGGCATGTGTGAGATACAGAGTCCAACTTTGGTCCTGGCCCAGATTCCCTGGCAGGTGTGTCTGGTGAGCAGCCTTGCCCTGCTCTGCTGTGTCCCTTCCTCCTTAGAAAGCAGTAGCTCCTGAACCTCAGGTGTGTGCCAGGGGGCAGCCCGCATGGTGGGGTGGCGTACGGGTCCTTGCACAACGCTGGGGGGCCGCAAGGTGGGAATCTTGGATGCGGGCAGGAGAAAGGCAGCCAGGAGGTTGAGCGGCTGGCTGCGGTCAGGGGAGGAAGCCCTGAGGGAACAGCCAGGCCCCACTCCACAGGAAGCATGAAGGGTTCTGAAGGAAGGGCTCAATTAGCCCTCCACGACTAGGATCCATGTACAGGGAGGGGGGAATCTCTTTTAAGGAATCCGTTCATGCAAGTTGTGGAAGGAGCTGCCGGGGCTGAGGGGTCGGTCTACTCCCACCCAGGAGGTGAGGTCAGATCTACGACAAACCCAACTGGCTGCCTCCCATTGCCATCTGTGGGGCACTAGAACGGGGCCTGTGGCCTCCATGTGGCCACACCAGCTCTGGCTCTACCCCCACCAGCAGCTCAGGCTCTGCCCTTTTGAGACCCACTACCCCCACATCGGCCTCTGATGCCTCGTTGTGAGCGGCTCCCTTCCTCTGGGCAGGTTAATCTATGCAAATGAGATGCAAAACTGAAGTTTAAACACACTCAGCAATTAGCGGGCAGCCTGGACTCCAGGCACAGAATTCAGACGGAAGGAGCCTCACCGAAGGGTCTTAAATTCTCACTTGTGATCACAGGAAAATCCAACTCATTAAATTCTCTGCTCGGGCTCGTGCATGGCCTGGAGACCAGCCTCAGTCCCAGCGGTGCCCACCTCTGCTGTCCCAGGCCCAGGGCAGGGAGACAGGGTTCCCAGCAGGTCTGTGGCCAGAGTGTGGTCCTCGGGCAGAGGCAGGAGGTAGCTGGGCAAGCCACAGGCCCCTCTCCTCCTGCATCAGCCTCTGTGGGTAGGCTCGAACACAACCAAACTCATGGTGGGATGACACTGTAACCCCTGACCTTTGGGCCAGACCAGAGCAAGGGCTTGCCCTCCCTTCGCCTGGAGACTCTGAGTAATAGCTTTTAACAAGGGATCACATATTTTAAAAGAAACGAGAGCAAAAGCACAGCTGTGTGACCTTGGACAAATCCCTTGACTTCAGTGAACCTTAGTTCCCTCATCCGTAAAATGGGATAAAAATGCCCATCTTGCAGGTCCATAAATGTGCATAGTGCTTGGCAAAGAAGAGCTCATGGGAGGGAAGCTGTCGGCTCCTGGTGTTCCCATCACCAGTTCACCTTTGTAGCAGCTGAGTTTTCCCAAGCCCATTCTTCCAAGTCCATCCCCAGCACCAGCGTGGGGACTCTGGGGTCTGTCTGTGGAGGAGGGAAGAGGGAATCTTCCCGTCTCAGCCTGATGGGCTCCTGACTGCTCTGACCACCACTTGTTTTGTTTAGCGATTCCATTCCCTCGCCTCCGTGATTAGGATCCACGATTCAGCTGGGTCGTTCCCTGTCAGCTCAGCCTTGGCTGTGAATTCCCTTGCAGCTGTCAGAGTGGAGCGCTGGAGCTGCCTGTCAGTCAGCCAGCCAGCCGGTGAGCCAGTCTGCAAACCCAGCAGCTGTCCTGCTGCTCCACACCCCGCATCTGTCCATCACGTGGGGGGTGCGCTGTCCCTGTGCTTCCCCCCACCCCCGCAACATGCCTGCCTAGACACATGGGAGGGGTCCCTAGCTCCTGCTCCAAAGCTCTCCTATCAGAGCCTGGGGGTGGGGGGCTGCGGTGATTCCTATCATGTTCTGGGCCGGGGGCGGAGGAGGGGGGGTCCTGCACTGCACTGCACCGTACCTCCAAGTGTGCCTGTGTCCTGCCACGGGACATGGTGGGCTCGGGGTGGGGAGGTGTACTCTCACGTTCTGAGAGCTCATGGTATATGGCTTAGAGCAGGTCATGCCTCTCCTCCCTTCATGTGTTCTTTCAACACCCATGAACCTGGAAGGATTATCAGGAGCCCAGGAATGCCGCTGCAGAAGACAAAGAACCAAGTCTGCGACGCTGGTCAGTGAAGGCACAGTGCCCCCTGGCGGCCATCCCTGCCGCCCCTGCAATGTGTGGGCAGCAAGACCAGGAGGAAGAACTCAGTGGCGGTGGCCAACGCCATTTGTCCTTTCGTTCCACAGATGGAGCAAAACACACCTGTGTGTGTGGCCAGCAGTGGCTTACACACTGGTGACAGGGTCTTGGCAATGAATGGGACCGTCGGGGCCTCTGCTCTCATGGAGCTTATGGTCTAGCAGGGAAATGGCAGCAAATGGGGTGAGCGACAGTCCACGTAGGGTAGGGATGTCGACAAGCCCAGGGTGCCAGGGGAGGTCTCCTCAAAGTAGGGGCCGTTAGTTGGCACCTGAGGGTAATGAGGGCATTCCTGGCAGAACTTGGTGGTCTTAGGGGATGAAGGGACATAGAGGCTGAAGGTGTCCAGAAATGATGGGACCACTGAAGGTGGCGGGGACAGCAAACTAGGGGTCCTCTGGGCCTGGCAAAGACACCCGATCTGATCTCCTAAGGCCCGAAGAAAGTCTACAAAGGCTTTTTGGAGCTGGGAGCTATTTTGAATTTAAGGACCATTCTGAGATGAAGAGCTGAAGATGGAAACAGAAAGGCTGGTCGGTCAGCGGTGGCTGCCACCATCTGGGGAGGAGACGTCTGAGGCCCGGACCCAGAGGCTGATGGGGGAATTCGGAGGAAGATGGGAAGACAATTTCAGGAAAAATAAAGGGGGTAGTGCACTGCTGGATGTTAACACTGGCTCTCGGGCTGGTCGGGAGGGGCTCATTTGCAGTGTTGGCGGATTCCTGCAGTGTAAACGCTTCCTCCCGGGCAGATTCCAAGCTACTGATGGGAAACGGGGTTGGGTCCTCATGGGCTGGTAACAGCCAGTTCCTGCACGCCACTGAGTCCGCACCACTTGGGGACTGATTGGGAACAGAACAAGGCAGATTTGAGTTTCCAGTGAGAGCATCGGGACGCTGGTGCCATTTCCTAGGAAGGGGAGCTGATCCTCATTGAGTCCGAGACGCCGTTGGGACTCTGAGTGTAGATGTCCAGAGGTCAGATGGAGGATGGGGAGGAGCTAGGGCAGATGTATGTGTGTGCGAAAGCACAGTCCACAGCCCATGGTTGTCCAGAGCCTGCTGAGGGGGAAGGACCAGCCCTTCTCAGCGAAGGGAAGCAGACCTGCTGCAGCCCATCCACAGCAGCCTTGGCTGCAGGCCCAGCAGAGTCTGCCTGAGTCTGCCTTTGTGCAGAGCCCACAGGGAGCCCCTCCCTGCCCATAGGGGCAGCCTCCTGACTGCTGCGGCCCAGGCCCAAGATAATGATCGGTTGAGCTCTAGCTGGCTTCAGGATGTGTCTTTCCGGCCGCAGCGTCAATTACTGAGCTGCCCTGTGGCGGCCAGACCTGTCACAGCTGCTGCTTTCGATACTCTGAGAGCCACAAAAGTGAATCTGTTCTAGCCGATGCTTCCTTGAAGCACCCCACTCCCTAGCAGCTCTGTTCCTGCAGCCAGAGCCGCTCAGTCCGCAGGGAGCTCTCCAGCCCCCATGGGGGGAGTCAGGCTCCTAGAGGTAGGGCTGCAAAGGAGCTGCCCCAGGGCTCAGGTATAGAGACACCAATTCTCGGAAGAGTCCCCAGAGGCTGCGTACGGGTAGTCACCGCTGTCCACGGATCGTACCCAGACGGGCCCCAAGACTGGGGCCCTCCCCACCCCCAGCCCAATGCGAGCTCCCTATACCAGAGCCGCAGCCCCAGGCTCTCCTCCTGTGCCATACAGACCTCTGATCAGCAACGCCATTTCAGGGAGCATCCCGCGTGCTCTGAGCAGAATGGAGCCTCTGTTTGCAAGGGGAAGCCCGGAGGTGCTTGGAGCACCGTGCAATGGGAGGGGGGCCCTGCCACGGGTCCAGGTAGCTGCAATCCACATCGGAGAAGAGAGGGGACTCCCTGTTCCCCTGAACATCAAGTTAGGTCCTGCCAAGGACTGGGCCAGCAGCACCTCAGGAAGCTTCTGGCCAGCTTCCCTGGGGGTAAGGCCTGGAGAACAGCATTCGTCTTGGCCTTGGTGGCTGCTGACTGTGGGGACACCACCGTCCCTGGACATCTAGCCAACACCCACCTTCTCTCCCTTCTGGCTGGCCAGCCATTGGCTCTGCCCAGCCTGGTGCTCTGGGTTCTGGACAACAGATGGCCACACTGACCACAGCACCCCCAGGCCATCCTGGGGAGCAGACACCCTCTCCACTGACTGTCGCACCACAGCGGGCTGGGCTCCATACCCGCATCACACACGCTTGCAAAGACTCTCAGATCTGTGCATCCAGGCCCCCGGGTGTACGCAGAGATCCCTCTGGGGGCAAGTGGGGAATGGCCAAGAAAAGGGGAGGTCCCAAAGAAAGGGCAAACCTGGAGAGGGTTCTTACAATGTACTGCAGGTGAAGGATAGGGAGCCTGAGTTCAGGCAGCCCAAGAGAAGAAAGGGAGGCAGGGCTGCGGAGCTGGGTGAGTCAGGGCGGAAGGGGAGGGCAAGAAAATGTCTGTGCCCCACATGCTGTCAGAGGGTGGTCCGGGGGGACAGAGAGGCCGACAGAGGACAAGACCCAGTCCTGAATTGGGCCACGTGGACCCAGAGGCACAAGACTTGGGTAAGGCTTGCAGTGAGGAGCTCTCAGCTGGAGACAGAATAGCGTGGGCCAACACTGTCCAGACACAAGCCGCGCATCCCAGCCCTGCGACGACCGGCATCCTTGAAACACACGCAGCCGACATAACGCCGGGTAACAACACCCTCGTTAGCTCTGAGCACAGGAATATTAAGTAGAACTAAACCCGAGAAATGTCACCCAGAATTTTCACAATTACCATGTGCGCTGAGAATTTGCCCAAGTCTTTGAGGCGATCCCTCAGCCGAGACCCTCGGTCTCCGCCCCTCCCCAGCATTCTTGGGGTGCCTCCTTAACTGTGAGAGGCACCATCTTCCTGCTGGGAGCCCGATGCTGTTTGCCGGGGCAGGGTGGGGGTGCGCGGTTCCCGGAAGGCACTGTCTGAGGTCCATGAACCTCCCCCTTCAAGCTCAGCAGGTGTCTTCTGGAAATTAGACCCTCCGGTCTTGCATATAAAATATGGTCCTCCGTAATGGATGCTCCAAGGTGGCGGGGGTCTCTGCGCAAGGAGAGCTGAAGACAGTTCTGAGCTGTTTGCCTGCTTCCTTTGAAGTCCCACCAGCGGCAGCTCTCAGGACGACGACGCGAGCCGTCACAGGCACAAAGACGGCCCCACCCGGCTGCGTGCTTCTCCTGCAGAATTAAGACTCCTGTCTGGATTCCCTGGCATGTGTTTGGGGTATCTCTTTGCGGTTGTGAACACGCTGTTCCAAGAAACAAAAGCAGCCCGGCGTGTGCCTCCGGCTTGCCATGCCCGTGTGCGGTGCCGACGAGGAGCTGCCGTGGAGGTGTGTATGGGCCCGTCCTCTCTAGAATGAATGATTTGCTTCCCAGGCAAGGGCTGCTCAGCCCACTGAGGCATCTTCTGCAGGATTAAACGTCATTCCTTCTAATGACTTGATTTATGTCTAGAGGTTCGGAGCTCCAAACAAAATATTGTGATGACGGCCATAAATCACACCAGGGACGCTTACAACGGCAACAAGCTTGTTTTCTGTTTGTTGGGGAGGTGGCTGCAGAGCGAGGGGTGCTGCGTAATGGTCCGCGTGGGGCAGGGAGGGCACAGGACCCATAGGGGTGTGGGCGGTGGGTGGCATGGACACGGTGCAGCAGGCTTGAATGCCTGAGGCTTTTGTGAGAATTTGTGGTTGGAGATGGCAGGGATTTGGGAAGTCCTGGGTGCTGGGGACCACGCATGGGGGGTGGACTTCCTGGGAACGTTATTTCCAGCTCTCAACCACTGTCTGCCCGGCTGTACCCCTAACTAGGGGCGGGAAGTCAGGGCAAGGAATTCTCCCGAGGATTACACCTTTCCTCTGGGCTCAGGACAGTTTCTGGAATACGCTGAGGCCATTTTTCAGTCTGCAGCCCTGTCCTGGGTGGGGAGAGACCTGGATGGACCAGGTCTGCGGGGTTGAGTTCCGCAGGTGCAGGAGGACCCACCCGGCTCCAGACAGATGCCCCTGGGCTGGCATTTCTCACTCTGAGGATCAGATTTCCACCGAGACCTCGCCCTCCTCCTCCGAGAGGAGCTCAGAGGAACACTGCCATCAATGTCAAGGTTCGGGAAGAAATAGGCAGCTCTGTTTCCCCAGTGCCCACCCGTGGCTGAAGTACTCTGTCAGAGACGCTGTCACCCATGCCCCCAGCATCTGGGACCGGCTGGCCCCGTGAGGCAAGGGCAGAGGCTGGAGACGGCGTGGTGGGGGGGAGGGGACACATTTGGGGGACTGTCACAGCACAAGAGGACCATTTCCACCAACCCAACTACAGCTCTGTTCTGGCCAGAAGTCTGTTAATAAGTGTGAGCTTTAAAAAAAAAAAAAAAAAAAAGTGTGCGCTTTCTCTTTGGTGAAATTAATCTTGCCCCTGGCATCCAAGCTCTGGGAAAGATGATGGGAAGAGGTGGGCCTGGCGTCAAGTTTCAGGGAAGGTCAATTCATCCCAGGGCAACACAGCTACTCCCCCAGGTCTTCTCCCCTTCAGGCAGAGATATGTTTGCACAAGAGCCCATGGCTGAAAATACCACATCAGAGACACTTGGCCTCTAAGAAGTCATGATATAGGGTGACTTGGGGATGCTGGGCATCGTGGGGAAAGTGAGCCATTACCAGGCATATGGCCCCAGCCCCTGTTCATGGCACATTTAACTGGGAAATCAGGGTGTGTGTGTGGGGGGGGGGCTTCCATGTCAGATGTGATGGGGAGAGGACCTGGAGGGGGGGGCCACACTGATGGCAGCTGGGCTGGGGTGTGGGCGGATGGATGGATGGATGGATGGAGAGTGGGTGACAGGTGGATGGTGGATGGATAGTTTGAGGTCCAGAGAAAAGGACGTGAGATGCAGGCCAGGCAAGCTCTAGGGCTGGAGAGGACTGGAGGAGAGATGGATGGGGAAGCCGTGTGCCACAGACAGGCTCCAGTCCGGCCCCACCAGCTAAAGGTGCATCTGGCTCTTCCCTCCCTGTAGGCAAGAGGGACAAGACACTCAGGCTTTCCTGACCATCTTTGGTTTTCCTGGATCTGGCCCAGGTGACAGCTCCAAACTGAAGGTAAGCCAGGGTCCCTAGTGACCCCCCTTGAGCCCTGGGAGTACCCTTTCCCTTTCTACCCAATACTGGAAGCAATCTCCAGTGTCAGAAGACAAAGAGAGCTCTGTCCGTCTTTGATTAAAACAAGGACAAAAAAAAAAAATGTTGTTTATCTTCTAAAGTCTGGCAAATTTTGATAATGAAATCTTTAGAATGTATAATACGGAAACCTTTCTAATTCCAGGCAGATAAGGAATAATGGTAACGTATTTCAACTTCAGAAGCAAGAAATAACCTTTTATCACCTAATTTAACAATGTTACTGGGAAAATATGGTAGGAGAATGTAAAATGCTATTTAAATGATAAAATATGCTGTCTTCGATGGCAAGGATTTTAATTGCCACAATCGGAGTCCAAACACACTTTCACGCCAGCGCTGACAGACACTGCTAATGACGGTGTCCATAACGAGGCACGGCGGAGAGGGTCAGCATTGACTTCCACCGTCTCCCCGGGGAAACTGCCAACACCCGACAGCTGTCGGGCTCTGCCGGGCTCATCAACATCACTGCCTTGTGAAGTAGGAATCGGTTCTGATATTAATATTAATCGGCCAACACATTAATATTAATCAGTTAATATATACTTCCCATGACAACAAGAGATAAAGGAATCTTATTATGTGGCGGATCCGGAACGCGGAGTATCTGAGTGTATTTCCTTGGGACACGAGGCACAAAGGAGCCTAAGCCTCTTAAGGCGTGTCATCTCCGCAGAGAACGGACCTGGGCGCACGCGTGGGCCAAGTCACAAGCAGGGAGAGTGAATTCCTCTCCGCGGGGCAGGGAGAGGTATCCCCCCCAGTCAGTGAGCAAGGCGGTGGGATGGTGGTGGACATGGGCGACCCCGATTATCTTTTCCACTTGGGATACAGCAGGCTGCCCAGAACGGGACCCCTGACTTCCCATAACAGGATGACTCTGTCCTGACCCCCAACCCACCGGGCCCTAGAGGCGGGGTCTGGTGTGCCTACCCCATTCACATGGAAGCACTGAGTCTCAGAGAGGTTGGCTGTCTTGCCTTTGTCCACACTGCTGGCTGGGAGGGTGGCAGAGCAGGGGCCCGGGCCAGACGCAACCCCATGTGCCCTTGTTCTAACCATCAGTTCCTGGGGACCCCTGGGGTGGCTTGGGAGGCGGTCACGGCACGCCTCACACAGCCATCCCCTGTGAGAACAGGCACCGGGTTCTTGGTCTTGGGCGACCCACCCTGGGGTTTCCTCGGAGGCCAGCCGGTTGGGTGGGGGTGGGGGGCAAGCAGGGGTGTAGAGGCAGAGCTCTCTCCGCACACGGTTCCGTTCTGCACGCTTCCTTGCAGACAGCCTCCACCGGCAAAGGCACATCTGAGCACAATTAACATTTTAAGCACTAATTATTTTACTTGGGTGTCTAAGTCTGAGGATCCTTCAATTTCAGTATAATTGGAGAAAAATGGTCATCAGTTACCGAACAGCAGGGGGGCGGCTCCATGCTTCCCCAACACCAAGCCAAGCCGAGAATCATCTGAACATATGGGTCCCCGAAGCAGCCGCCGGGCAGCCGTGCCAGGCAAGGGTGCGGTGGGTGGGCCTTGGGCACCCTGCCCTGCCGTCCCTGACATCTGCTGGGAAGGCTTTTGGGCCCAGTTAATTACTCGCCTTTTTATCTTTTCCATTTTGTTCCATTTTCTGCAACAGCATCTGTTGCAAGAAAACCAAATGCAAGAGGAAATGGGATTCATTATTAAAAGGAGAGCTTATAACGTCCCCTTCACTCCCCCTTGTACTTGATAATAATCTGAGCTCATAATGAAATCCTCAGGCTCTCCGTGTCATGGCTAGAAGGCTGCAGGGACCAGTGCTGTCCTGGAAAGGAGGCTTTGGTTTGAGGGGCTTGGGCTGGCGCCCACTGTCACCTCTCCTCTCCCTGGGTGGGTGGGCGCCCGGTGTCTGGGGTCTCATGGGAGAACTGTGAGGCTTTGGTGCCCAGACTTGTGGAAAACTACAAAGCATGTTTGGTTTTGCTTTGCCTTTTTTTTTTTTTTTCTTTCCCCTTTGGTCTCCTATGAGCAACCAATTAAGAGAATCAATAGTTCTGAACTCCTGACAGGGAGACTGAGAAGGTGGGCCTTCAGGAGCCTGGCTGCTGGTGCAGTGGGGGTGTGGCGATCTCTTCGGGGAGCCTCTGGGGCCTGGCTGGCCCAGCTGGAGGCCTGGGGGCTGGGGGCAGGGGGCATGGAGAGAGGAGTGGCCCAGGACACAGGGAGATGCTAACTCAGGCCCGGATAACCCCAGAGGGGAATGACCAAGAGACCCTGAGGAGAAAGGGTCTGTCCCCTTTTGTGCCTTTGCTAGGGACCAGTACGCCTGGTTAGAGCATCTAATTTTGCAGACGGCTAGGGAAACTGAGTTTAGCTGTAACCCTCCCCACACACTTGACAGGCCCCTGTTCAAGAATGCATTCTCCCAATCTTCCCTAACCCCTGGAACCCCACTCACAAACTCCAAGACAGTCTCGTAAGTGCCACCATCCCCCTCAGACACTCCCTTCTTGGGTCTTTCTCTCTCAGGTTCCAGACCTCTCTGCCTCTCCTCAGGGAGCAGTCCCACGTCTCAGGCAGGCCTGATGCAGCGCACCCTGACACGGAGTCTGGGTCCTTCCCGGCCTCACCCCATGGCCTCTCAGCCCTGTGGACCCTCAGTCCCATCAGGGAACCTGGGGCCTGGGGCCACCGCTTGCTCCTGCTCCAGGCTCCACAGAGGCCCTCAGGCCCCACAGAACTGCTGCGAGGCAGCTGGTGAACAGATGGAGGTCAAGAACCACTCAGAGACCCAGAGGGCCTGCCACAGCCCCTTGCCTGATGGCTGCGATGCCCTTGACCCTTCTGTGAGCCACCGGCCCATACCCTCTACAAAGGGCCACACTCCCCTTCCCGGATGTCTGAACCTGGACTAGAAGGCTGGGTGCCCCCACAACCTGGGGCCTCGGGGCGATGCACCCAACCACAGTGCCCCCCCTCCCCAGTGCCTCTGAGGCAAGATGTGGGTGGGCTGGCTTGTCGACGGAGGGGCCGCCCAGGGACGGGGTGAGCAGAGCCCCGCCTGGCTCTCCCCTCAGCCGTCTTCCTCAGCAAGGGCATGGATTCCAGGTCCCCACTAGCTGCGAAGAGCCTGCCGCACTGGGACCTTACAGAGGCCCATGGGGTCAGGGCCATGTTGATCCAACTGGGCACATGAAGAAACCGAGATACACACAGGTTAAGCCACCCAAGGGTACACAGCTGGTCCGTGGATAAACCAGGATTTGAACCCAGCTGTCCTTGGCCCCAGGGTCTGTTCTCTACTCCACCTGCCGCTTTCTCATGGTGCTTTCTTCGCTGGTGGCGGCAAGGTGGGGATCCCACAGGGGCCTGCCGAGCGAGGGACAGGGCCTGCCTTTGCCTCCTCTCCTCAAGGCTCAGCACCCCTCCTCCCCAGGTGTGCTCCCCTCAGGGTGGGACTCTCCCTCCAGCCTCAGCCCAGGACTTATCAGAAACGGCTTCTGGAACTTCTCTGATGCCCTCAAGTGTCTGTGGGTACCTCTGGGAAGTGAGCTTTCCCGCCTGACTTCTTTCTTCAGACTCTCCTTGTTCTCCGCCTTTATTTATTTATTTATTTATTTTAAGATTTTATTTATTTGACAGAGAGAGATCACAAGTAGGCAGAGAGGCAGGCAGAGAGAGAGAGAGAGAGAGAGAGGAGGAAGCAGGCTCCCTGCTGAGCAGAGAGCCCGATGTGGGACTCGATCCCAGGACCCTGAGATCATGACCTGAGCCGAAGGCAGCGGCTTAACCCACTGAGCCACCCAGGCGCCCCTGTTCTCCGCCTTTAGATTGAGCTGGGGTCCCTCCTTCTTCCTGGCACCAGCCCTCCACGCCCCCCAGAAGATCTGTCTGCAGCCCTGGTTTCACCATCTCTACAATGAGCAACCAGGGGCTTTGGACCCAAAGACCACGGAGTCTCCCAGACAGCAGGACATTGTGAACCACAGGGCCCACAGGCATGGAGAAGGTGTAGGCAGAACCCCTCCCCCCACCTTGGAATTCACGCAGTAAGAGCCTCTGGGTGACCGGGCGGGAGGGGGCGGCCCACGCTCTAGCTCCACCTCCCGGGCTGGGAGCCCCGCCCAGACTGCAAGCAGAAGCCGCACCTTGGGGAAGGAAGGTTTTGCTGAAGGGGCAAAGAATTGCTTCGCGGGGAGTAGAGGGGAGGCTTGGCGTCAGGCCTAAGGACAGCTCTCCCCTGTGCTCTTGGTGGGAGGGGATACCGCACAGGACAGTCTCCCCACGGCCCCGCATTCACTTCCTCCTGTTGCCCAACTGAGCAGACCAACCTCCATCCCGCGACCACAGTCCCCCCCTCTCCCCCACAACACTCCTTAGGGCTGTGAACTTGGTCTAGGACTGCGAACAGTCTTCACTCTGCTTCCACCAAAAACCCGTGCCCCGTATGCGCAGGGGACATCGAGCTCAAAGCTTTCCATAGAATTGTTTTTGTCATGAAACATTTCATTCATGCAAAAGAAGATAGAATTCTCTGTTAATCGTTCTCTTGCTTTTTTTTTTTTTTTTTTTTTTTTTTAAGATTTTATTTATTTGAGGGAGAGAGAGAGAACATGTGCGAGCGAGCACAAGCAGGTGGAGGGGCAGAGAGAGAGGGAGAAGAAGGCTTCCCGCTGGGCAGGGAGCCGGATGCCAGATTCCATCCCAGGACCCCAGGGTTACGACCTGAGCTGAGGGCAGACGCTTAACCCACTGAGCCACCCAAGCGCCCCCAATCGTTCTCTTGTCTTTTGAAATACTATTATCTGCACGTGCCTATACCCCTAAGCAACTTATCTACTTTGCAACATAGTTTACAATTTACAGGAGTGAATGCGACCCATCAGGACTTTGTCCCTTGCGTCCAAAGCACGTTTGCCACCTTGTGTTTGGTGGTAGACCACCTCCAGGAGGAAGGCATTGCCTTCCAGGGGGGCCTCCCTGTCACTGGAAGTCAAGCTTCTGATGAAGGACGGGGCTGTGAGCCAGCAGCTGCCCAGCACAGGCTGCGGGGCTGGGGGAGGGGGGCGGAGAGGGGCGGGGCAGAGGGGGCGGGGCGGAGGGGGCACACCCACCTTGAAACAGGTCTGTACGGGGCACCCGCAGCGCAGCAGCTCCTACAAGGACTCATACCAAGGTCCACACTCCAAGTGACCCCACAAATCTGTCCACACATTTTTTATTCTGGGACTCACACAATTTACAGGCCACTCCCTGGAGTCAAGCACATACTTACCAGAGCTCTTCCCAACCTGAAATTATTTATGATTTGGCATTCAGGGGGGAAAAGCAATTTTCTCACAATGTCTGATGTCATGATATATTGTCCGTTTGACATGCATGTGCCAAAAACGATCGTTCTGCCGTTCTGCCCCTCAATTGCGATTACCCTGAATTAAAAAAGGAGAATTAATACTGTTTGGCAGGATGCTACCTCGAGTAGCATCCAAAGAAAATGCCTCAAGCATCCTCTAGAAAATAATACATGCCTTGGAAGAAATTATGAAATGCACCAGTGATCTAGCCAGATCCTTGTTTCCCAGGGTTCTTTTGTTAAGTGATACTGGAGGAAGGGGTAGCTGTTGGCCCCAGCCTCACCTGGCTGCATGGCTGTTCACGGGTCCCCCTTTCTGCCTGCACTTCACTAAGGACAGCACTGCCCGAGTCCAGGTGTGCTGGGACAAGAAACTCTAAGAATGTGCCCACCCACGAAGAACAGATAAACCAAGGATGGCATTTCCATACAATGGAATGCTCCTGTCCACAAAAAAGAAACAAGTCACCAATACACATGACAATGGGGTTGAGGCTGACAAACACTCTGAACAAAAAGAAACCACAGTGTACATACTGTAGGGTCTCACTTATCAAATTCCACAATAGGCGAAACTAATCTCTAGTGACAGAATAAGATCGTGGTTGCCTGGGGGACGGGGACAAAGGGGTGGGGGATGAGTGAGCAGGGGCATGAGGGAATGTTCTGGGGTGAGGGAAATGTTGTAGATCTCCACTGGGGTGATGGTATACATTTGTCAAAGCTCACCATGAATGTGTTCTCCTGTATATACATTATACCTCAATTAAATCGCTAAAAAATTGTGTGAACATATTTTAGAACTCTAAAGTGCTATGTGGGAAAAAAAAAATATGCTATTTCAGTTTTGCAGAGATCACGCTTATATCTCAAAAACCAAATGGCAATACCTGGAAGGAAAAAGCTTTTATCAAACTGAAAAAAGGACTGAATTCAATAGCATCAGCTATGGTTAACTTTCAATGATCCTGGAGTAAGCAAAGCAATTTGGAAAAACTGTCCCCTGCCCCCCAAACTAAGCCTCGGGCAATCCTTGTCGTATGGGGCTGAGGAGATGGAGTGAGTGGGAGCTGGGAGCCAGAGGTGACTGGCTGCAATCAGATGAAATTTGGGGGATGATGGGGTGTTGTGACTGCCATGGAAGCACAGTGACACGGCTCACAGCCCAGTTTCTGTGCAGAGATCAACTCTGGGCTCTGGAAGGTCCCCTCATCGAAGGCTACATCTTCTTCCTGGAGGCTGCCCGTAACCCGCAGTGGGCTGATGTGAAGTAAACTGTCTCAGACCTCTTACATCGATTCAGGACAACCCAGCTCCAGAACTGTGGGCAGGAGTGGCCGGCTCAGTCACAGTCTGACTTCTCCCGGCTGCTTGATTACGCTTCCTTCCCTTCCCCATGGGTGTCAATCCTCTAGGACCTTTTCCCACCCTACCACACACTCCTTGCACCTCCTCTGAGTCTAATCCCCAGGAATGTGACAGTTGGTGCCAGTGGTCCAAGAAAGCAGATGCTAAGATGAAACGTTAGACTCGAATTGCCTGGCAACCAGCCACCAATGAGGACCCCAGAACTGGCTGTAGGTGGAGTGCAGAAAGCCCTTGGCAAGACGCAGTAATGCAACTGTTAAATTTTGTACTGGGGGTCAACTAGGATGGCATACGAAAGGAAGTGCCCTGGGGTGTACCGAAATGTATCAAAAGGTTGAGAAATATGAGGCAAAAAGCAATTTAGGGACAAAGGGCTATCGCTCTTTGGCAGCCTATCAAGGGACAGAAGACGTGAGTCTTCTGCTCCAGGGGGACAGTTCCAGATCCTAGTGGTAAAAGTAGCAGAGCCGCAGAGAAGGCAAATCTCTGGCAGTGTCAGGCACCTGATGAAGAAGGAATGGGACCCTGAGAAATGGGATGGGGACATCTGGATTGATGCTCTTGAAGAGGAATGTGACCCTACTCAGAAAGAGGTGAAGGAACCAGGAACCAGGTCCTTGTGGGAGCCAGAAGTACACACCCAACTTGATTCTGAGGATCTTACATAAGACACCAGAATATAAAGCTGGGTAATGAGGAATAATTTATATGGAAGCATTCTCCTGGGATACAGGATTGAACAGTATGACAAGGACCCCAGATGATGATGCTAATATGCTGCTAGGATGCTCTCAGGAACACCAAGAAGGCCATGGCCCACACCAAATGAAGTAGAAATGACAGAGTTGTTGTGGCAGACACTGGAGGAAGAGATCAAAGGGCTCTCAGAGGTGATCGTGCCAGACTGATCAATGAAAGGCTGGAGGACCGACCACATGACTATGTTTTGTGGGAGGGCCTGGAGGGTACCTCCCTGTCTAAAGCAATAGGGAATTTATTGGTAGAAGGGGCACCAGCATCAGTGAGAAGCTCAGACATGGCTCTCCTCTGTAGGACAGGGCTGAGTATGGGAGATGCCATTAGAGACCTGGATTTCCAGATACCAGTGGGGAACCATAGGATCTGGAAACAACAGAAGCCACATGGCAGTACTCAGTCATCACAAATGAATCTCAGTGAGCAGCACTGTCAGTGTGGCAGCCCAGAGAAGCTGACCAGGAGCGAGCTATGAGGATGGTTATTAGAATGTGACATCCCTATGGGCAGGAAAGATGGGCGGCCAACAAGGTATGCACCAATACATAAAACTAAAAGAAATCAGGGATGGAAAACCAGGAGGCTAAGGTCAGCTGTCCTAATAACAGGGCATAATCCCTTAATTAGTTTTCAGATGCAGAAGTCAATGACTGATGACAGGTTAGTTCCCCAAGAGGCAGAACTCTATCACACCATGGCAAGTGTATAGTAAAGTTTCCCTGGTCCTTCCCCAAGTGACCTGGAGTCATTTATTTGGTTAAATGTACATTGTGGCGGAAGGAAACACCAAATATGTCAGATTTTTGTCTGAGTTGACATTTACACACAGGGGTTTGATACTTGGCAATTTATAGAGTCACTGTAACTTCCTAGAGAGGACAAACAAAGGCCAGGTAATAAGTTGCCCAAATCTGGCTCAAGTTACGTTCAAAGACTCCCCCACCTCAGGGGATCCATTTTCCTCAGTCTCTGGGTATATAGTTGGCAAAACTGCCATGTCCTTGACCCCTGGGACAAGAACTACCATAATAAGGAATGCCTAGTGGAGACATTTGAAAGTTACCTTATCACCTGAACCAACATATTGAACAAGGGTAATAATACTGGAAAAATAGCAGAGATTAGTGTTACCTTTAAAGACCTAAGCTCAGGACTAGTCATACCAACAAATGTCCATGAAATTCAACAGTCTTGTCCCTACAAAAGAAGAATGGGTTCTGGAGGATGACAGGAGATGGCCATGAACTCTATCAAGCTATAGTCTTAATTGTAACCACTGTGTCAGGTGTGGTATTTTAACTAGAGAAGATTTACATGATCTCAGGTAGGCAACCAATGGTCCGATAAATAGGTTCTTTTCCATCCCTGTCAAAAAGGAGTGGCAGAAACAGTTCATGTTGACTTGGATGGACAACAGTAGACGTCCATAGTTTACTCCAAAGCTAATTTAACTCTCCTCTATTATATCATCCCAATAAACTTCCTGCACACAAATCCCTGTCTCAGAGTCTGCTTTCCCAATGAACCCAACAGGCAACAGGCTGAAATGGAGATATAGTTTTGTGGTCAGAGGCCAACCCTTGTTCAGGGGCCGGCAGCCCTGAGGTGACAGGCAGAATGGATTTGGATCTGTCAGGATCATGTCAGACTGAGAAGCATGATGAAAGCAAAAGGCCAGATTTGGGCTGGGATCTAAGGTGGACTAAGAAACAGAGCAATTATCAAGGAAGTGATGAAAACCAAACTGAGACCTGGCACCAGAGACATCTCTGAGAATGGGACCCTGTGGTGGCAGTTCAGCCAACTGGAAGAAGGGAGGTCACTTTCAGGACCACGGACAGCACCTAATGATCCTTGGCATGGATTTAGCCCTAGGCTCTGCTCTCCTGGATAACCTACGTGAGGTCCTGGCCATCAGCATGGCCACAAGCAAGTTTTAACACCATAGACAGTTCCTAAAGGTCCAAATCTAAGCTCAAAAGCCAAGATCTGTATATGTACAAGATATCGGTCTGAGAGCTGATACCAAAGTAAATAATTTATCTCTAGAGAAGTCCACTATCCAAGATGGTGAACATGTAATGGCCTTTTAGGGTCTTTGAATCTTTTCAAATGGTGAGCATCGTGTGTGTGTGTGTGTGTGTGTGTGTGTGTGTGTGTGTGTTTAAGAGAGAGGGTGGGGAGAAGAAAGAGGGAGGCCCCAAAATGTCAAGATCCACTTGTCTGGACCTTTGGCTGGGGTAGGAGTTAAAAAGTGTGTTTTAAACAAGTTTTGATCAGTTTCAGTGTGATTCTCTGCTTCCTGAGAAGGCTTTTCCACTAATTCTCTGAGCTGACCTGGTCTAGCAGCTTATGTTGGTCCCAGACCTAATGTCCCAAGGCACATGGCCACACAGGCTGAAAGCCCACGGAAACCCCGAGTCTTCTCAGCCTGGCAGGTACCCGGACTTTGAATTTGGTATGGCACATGGTTTCTGTGGGACAGTTCTGCAAATATACCGACAGAATTGAGAATGGTCCTGGGGGCCATTGGAGGGGGTCCCCTTGCCCTCAGGGATTGGGGATATCCACCAAGGAACTCTACCACCCACTGTGAGGCACTCTTGGAGGGAGCTGTGTGGGATTTGCTCCTATGAGTCAATCTGAGTTTCTCCATTTGCTGAAAGGTTCTAGCACAGCCTCCTATTGGCATCTAATCTGGGACAAGTTACAAGCACTAATTGCAAATTGATTTAGAAAACACAGAACACATACTTGCTCTTTAAAGGCAATATGTAAGGACTTATTAAGAAAATGACAGGGTCCACATATGCACCCCTGCTTCTGAGAGTTAGCCTCCTCTAACCACACTGCACCAGACCAAAGCCTTGAGCATGAGACGCCACTTGCCAGAATGAGGACATGTCTGGCTCTCTACGGCACCTTGTCCATCAGCCAAGACCTTATCAGATCCTTTGACCTTCTCTTTCTGAGAGATGCCCAGAGTGTGGATGTCAGAGAAGAGCGATCTCATTTTCGACTCTTCCCTAACCATTCAGGGAATATGAAAAGAGACAAAAATAGGCTTTTGTAAAAATCCATAAACACACGCAAACTCCTGGGAATGGTGCTTTAGGGCTAATGGAGTGAGTCTTGAGTTCCATTTAGCACACAAGCAGGTGCACGGTGTCACACCCGTGCACTCACAAACAGAAGTACCACTCGAGTCTCACACTGTGATCTGCAGCAAAAAGTAAATGAATGACTTAATTTCCATTGAATAACCAGTGCTAAGCACATGGGCTAAAACAACAGTGTTAATTAGGGATGAACAGCTACAGACACTGTGTGCAGTTTCTGAGGACGATATGATCCTCTGCGGAAGAAAGAGCTGGTCCCCCAGCCCTGATAGAAGGGGAGGGAGGGAGGGAAGATTTTCTGCTTCTGTGACTTCTGGGGGATGGCTGAAGTCAGGTGGGGTCACTTTTCTCTGCTTGATGGTCCTCCACCTTCTGGGTGAGGAGGAAGAGTTAGCTCGGGCAGCTAAAGGTCGAGCCTGGGGAAGAGATTGGGTGTTTGGAACTAAGCTGAAATGAGACTCTAAATCTCCATGAACTTACATTTGCCTTCGGCTCTAGTGCTCCCTCTCTCTCTCCATTCTCTGTCTCACACACACGGAGATGAAAATAGAGCGAGAAGCATCAAGGCAAACCCTGTAACTTTAAGTGGTAAATGGATTTCTGAAGCTGGACAGGGTTGGGGTGGAGAGCTTTGCCTGATCTCCTCGGACAGAGCCCCTATCAGGGAGCCATTCTGGAAGGCATAGGAGGCAGGATTCTTGTGGCCTTAATTAATCCTGCCAATTTCCTCTCTTCCTGCTGTCTCTCCAGCCAAGGACAGCTCTGTGCACTTGGTAAGGAACTTGCCTTCCATCTCTCTGGATGTCAAAGAGAACTAGTATTTACTCAGAATAGTAGTACAAGGCCTCCTTGCTGGCTTCCTAATTCATCTGCAGTCAATTACTCTTTGCTTCCGAGGCAACTGAAGGTTTTCTGAAGGAATATGGGAATGTGTTTCATTAATCTCACTATCTAACTGGTTTGTGGCATTTTGCTGAAAGCCCAGCCATGGGGAGCTCAGGATGACCACAGGCTCTTTGCAAAGGCTGGTCAGAGTCCTCCTGCTTCTGTAGTTGTCCCATTTTCCCAGTTAATGGCTCGGGGAAGGGTAGAGGTCAAACGCTGTCCAAATTTTTCAAACATTACTAGGGCCCGGGCCCTTTACTTGGCAGGTCCGTGACCTTAACCTCTCCCCCAGGCTGATGGTGACTAGCAAGGGTGGGGAGAACAGGGTCCCCAGATCAGCCCTGGGAAGTTTTGAGCAGTCAGAGAATATGATATATTTATCTAGCAGAATGTTCTCTAGCTGCATGTCATATCCTCATCAAGAATGAGAAAAGGGTAATTGGATTTAAATGTCAAGATGTTCCCAGCGTAGGGTAGAAGGCACATATCTATTTTCTCAGCTTTTTTTTTTTTTTTTTGGTCTTATGATAATGAAAACTGCAACCACTGGTTGCTGAAGATGACATGAGAAAATTCTCCAGGACTTGGAAATAAGCACTGAGTCACAATCCAGGGCCAGGTGCATGGCTCTCAAAGGCAGAAGGGCCACATTAACAGGCAGTCCCAGGGAGAGAGGGAAGCCCAGGATCAGGCGAGGGGACTGTCTGCAGAGAGCAAACCGGAGAAGGCCCAGGGGGAGCCCAAAGGAAGAGTCAACTGAGGCATCCATCCTGGGAGGGCGGCCATACTTCAGAGAGTGTGACCAGCTCAGGTACTGCCTGGGGACAATTTGCTCCCCAGAGCTCTGTCCTAAGGCTTCTTCCTGGGTTCTGGAAAGCTGACTGTGACGCCCGACAGCACGGGGAGGTGAACTGTCTCCTCCATTCGTCTCGGCTCTAATCATGCCCACAGCGAATCCTATCCTGCCAATCCCCACTGCTAGGGACAGCTCTGAACGCATGACCCACTGGTCCTGCTTGTGGGCATGGAATGATAATGACACAGCACATATCCTTTCTTCTGTGTAGTGTTGGGGACTGGGCTGTGGGCTGTATCCTGCACGGCCACAGACCCATACCTTCTATGGAGTGGGGTTGGGGGCCTGGGGTGGTGGCCGGTGTGTCTGCTGGAGCTAGCCCATCTCTTAAAGCACAGGAAGGGAGGGGCGCCTGGGTGGCCCAGTTGGTGGAGTGTTGGCCTTTGGCTCAGGTCATGATCTCCAGGTCCTGGGATTGAGCTCTGCATCAGTGGGCTCCCAGCTCAGCGGGGAGTCTGCTTCTCCCTCTCCCTTTCTCCCTGCTTGTGCTCTGTCTCTCCCTAATGAATAAACTGAATCTTTAAAAAAAAAAAAAAAAAAAGCATAGGAAGGGAGTCTGGACAGGACATTCTCACAGCCCCAAGGACATGGGTCTCCCTGCAGTGCCTGATGTCCCCACAGTTGCCCCCATACATTCGTCTGCCAGGATAGTGGTCATCCCAGTTGGTCTGAGAGGTGCTGGCCTATGCATCCAGTCTGAGCTCAAGAAGACACCCGACAGCACCCCAGAAGGGCCCTCAGAGGGGCCCTCTCTCTAAAAGGGAGGTCTCCCTCTCTGAAGACGGCGGTACCAGCTCATAGAAGCAGCCAGGCGCCAATCACAGGCAGGGCTGGGGGAAGGGAGATCGCTACCCCACCCCAGCCTTCCATTCTGATTGGCAGGGTCTGGGAGAGCCCCGTGTGATCCTAACACGGCCTCTCCCCACTCCATCCATGAGCACATTGTGAAGAAAGGTGGGCAGAATGGGAAAGACCTGGAGGGGTGACCCAGAGGACACTGGGGAAAGCACACAGGACCCCAGTTGGTACCTAGTTCCCAGGTAATTCTTCACTGCCAACTTCCAAAACACACCTCGACTTTGAAGCTCTCTCTAGGGGGTCCTCCAGCCTCCTTCTCTGTCCCTCACTGATGGGGACAAGAATGAAGCAAGTAAATCACGCAGCCTGAGGGCAGAGCCTGGGGTGCTGCCAGACTCCCCCAACTCAAGGGAGAATGAGCTCACACGAGGATTCCAGAAACAGCCTCCGAGGCTGTCCCCAGCTAAGGGTCCAGATCGGGGAGTGAGGCCAGAGAACCCCCCAGCTCACAGAGAGCCAGGCCCGCCATCCGAGCACACCCCCAGTGTCTTCCGGGGTCACACGTTCTTGGCTTTGTTGGGCGGAGACCACCTGTGGCCCCTCGGTAGGGAGCCATCCTCCTTGTAGGTGGAGGGATGTGACCTGAGAAAACACTACCCTCATAGAAACAGGTGCAGAGGACCCTCTATTCCATTTATAGGTGTGAGTGATCCTTCTGGCGGATGTTCTATGGCTGCTACGGAAAGTCAAGTGTCTGCGTGTGTGTGTGTATGTGTGCACCCCATGCTCCCGCGCAGGGCGGGTGGGGAGGGAGAGAATGCACTAGAACCAGCCCTCTGGCTGCCCATGGGCTGCGGAGTCAGAAGGGGAAGGGCTTGGCTGGAGGCAGGCACGGTCCCCTCTTCACATTCCAGCTCTGCTGCTGCCGGGGGCACATCTGATGCCTTTTCCCATCAATCTGTGAGTTCTCTTCTCCAGCTCAATTGCTTCCCCTGTGTCTGAGGCGTTTTAAGCCTCGTCTGGACGTGCCCCACGCTCCCTGCTGAGAAGCAAGGCAGCCTCTGCGGTGGGAGGCTGTGTGCCAGCAGGGGAGGGGGTCTGGAGCTATCTCCACCCCTCTCTTCCATCTTTCCTCAGCCAGGCTGTTTCCAGGGATTGTCTCGGTTTCTGCCAACAGCTGGCATTTTCTGATCCAAAGCCAGGCCTAGCGCCGCTCCCTGCCAGCAAGCTCATGCCTCTAAAGGATGCTGCCTTCTCCCCGGGGCCGGGGACTTCCGGGCCTGACATTTGGTATTGTCTCTGGCCTTGCTCGGCACATGGCATGGAGGACCCCGGCCCAGGGACCCAGCTCACCCCCCTGCTGGGCTTGATGCTGGGGGGTGGGGCGCGGCAGGAGATGTTTCAGGAACCCGCTGTGGAATATTCAGAATCTTCATGTCCCTGAAGGGGACCTCAGCTCCAACTCACCCAGCAGGGTCTGCAGGGGTGTCCCAGCTCCCAGGGTGGTGCTCTGTGTGCTGCAGAAGAGGCAGGCGAGGCCCAGCCAGGGGCAGCTCTGGGAGCAGGAAGGTGAGTCCCCACCGCCAACCGACTGCACTGCTGGTGCCTCCCTCGCCTGGGCTCTGAGCCAGGCTGGTGCTCTTCCTCCTGCTTCCTGTCCCTTCACGGAGTTCCTGCACTTGGGGTGACAACGGAAAGGCATTCTCTCGGTAGTTAGGAGCCCGGGGTCTGGCCTAGCTAGCCACCACCCAGGCCCTTCATCTCTACGCCTGCGTCATGCAAAGCGGGTCCCACCGCCATATATGCTCACAGAGAAAGGAACCTTGACCTGGAAGAAGCACTAGCTCAGCGGCTGAAGGGTCTGGCTCGGGCTGTGGCGGCGGAGTGGGGCCCCCCGCTGCACGGTGCTCCCCGCCGTTAGGTGACAGGCACCGGATGTCTCTGCTCTTAGGTCACACGCGCTTTTGAAGCTGAAGCTGGAACCACTGATAATTATCTACTCTACTCCACCTCGGCATACAAGAAATGAGAAGAGCATGTATTAAAAGCCGGTCTGACGGAAGAAGGAAAAACCCGGCGGGGAGAGAAATGGATCCGAAGCCGGCCTGAAAGTTGCATTTCACCGCAACCCATTCACCGGGGCCTGGGCTGGAGTCTAACAAGGAGTAGAACCCGTCCTGGTCTCCAGACTCCCAGCTCTGGAGCTTCCAAACCCTTGGCATTTCTTGAGTGACAGGTGTCTTCGTTATGTTAATGAGGTGACTGGTGGGGGGGGCGGGGCAGACAGTTTCGGGATGGGGGATGGTTACCAGAAAGGTCAACGGCTTGATTAGAGGATTGGAACTTTCAGCGCCTGACTGAGGAGGGGTGAGGGGCTGGAGACTGAGTTCCATTATGTGGCCAATAATTCGTCAATCATGCCTACCCACCGAAACCTCCAGAGAAACTCCAGACAGCAAGGTTCCCCTGACGCGGGCACGCTGCGGTGCTAGGAGAGCGATGTGCTCCGGCTCCGTGGGGGAAGGGCCTGGAAACTCTGCACTGAGGACCCTCCGGGATCTGGCCATGTGTATCCTTTACAATAAGGCTGTTCTTGTGAATAGAGTGTGCCTTGGGTCTGTGAGTCATTCCAGTGAATTTTCCAAACAGAAGGGGTCATGAGAACCCCCCAATCTGCGGCCTGCTGGTGAGCAGAGCAGGAGGTCTAGAGACCCCACTGGTGGCTGGGGTCTGCAGTGTGCACCCGTGGGGTGTGACGAGGCGGATACTGTGATACTTCTCTTTTTTTTTTTTTTTTAAAGATTTTATTTATTTGACAGACAGAGATCACAAGTAGGCAGAGAGACAGGCAGAGAGAGAGGGGGGAAGCAGGCTTCCTACTTCCTAGCAGAGAGCCCGATGTGGGGCTCGATCCCAGGACCCTGGGATCATGACCTGAGCCGAAGGAAGAGGCTTAACCCACTGAGCCACCCAGGGGCCCCTTGTGATACTTCTGAGACTGTGCCAGGCATCAATATCAGAACCGCCATGCAGTCAGTAACAGCCCATCTCGGGGAGAAACAGATCGTGAGTGCACACCTCAGGCGGGAGCTTCCCAAGTGTGCTTGACCTCATCCCTAAAGGGCAAATCGGGAGTCTGAGGGGCTGTGTTTCAGACCTGGTCAGCAAAGAGGCAGCATCACAACAGGACACACTCAGCTCTCAGCTGAATTCACACTAACGTGCTCAGTGTGACGACAGACCAGACCGGGCCGAAGGGGAGGCTGTCCCTGCAGGTGGATAAGGGACACCCTATGCCTGTGTCCCAGTCTCTGCCCATCGAGTGGAGGTGCTGGGCTGGCCCTCCTGTTTCCCTGAGGGGTGAGCTGCTTCGGTGGAAATGTCGCAAACTGGGGAACCTGGCTGTACCCTCATTCACGGAGCCTGCAGCTCCCCAGAAGGAACCCGAACCTGGTCTGCAATCACTATTCACACTCACGTAGACACAGAAAGACACCCCCAGTGAACTGAAGGGGGCCACGGCCAATGCCAGACCCTAGAGGAGGGAATGGCTGTTTCCAAAGAGAAAAGCCTACGTGGCCACTAGGCCCATGCCAAGCATGGGCCTGTTTTATCTTATTTATCTCTCGGAGGAAGGCTCTACTGTGAGCCCTACGCCAGCTTGCCCATAGCAAAGCTCCCAGTGAAGTAGGCTTTCCCCCGAATGGTCCCCCGGCTTCAACTTTCTCCACAGAGCAGCCGGAGAGGTCCTTTTGCAACCGTAAACCAGAACATGCAATTTCCCCCATGAAAGCCCCTCAGTCACAGCCCACCTCGGGGGGCAGCCTCCAGCTCCCTGCCAGGTGAGCTGCCCTTGTTACCTACCCTCTGTAAGCGCGGGCCGGCCACAACTCACGGGACAGCATGTCACTTTGGAGGGCGAGTTACAAAGACGCCCAGTCTTCTCTTTGGTTTGCCCTCTCCTGCTTACTCACTCTGAAAGAAGCCAGCTCCCATGCTGTGAGCTGTTCCTGGGAGAGGCTCACATAGCAAGGAACTGAGGGAGTTCTCAGGCCAAGGCAGATAGAACGGAACCTGCCAGCAGCCATGGGGCTGAGCTTAAATATGGGTCCACCCTCGGCTGAACCTTCAGATGGGACTGCTGCCCCAGATGCCTCAATGGAAGCCTGCTTCTCCTTGAGCTTCCACTGGTTTTCCCTCTAAGCGCCCCTGGACCCTATAACTCCAGGGATGGCCAAAAGGCAGGGCATCCTGGAACAGCACAGCAGTGGGCCCACCTCCCTTCCCTCCCACCCCTGCAGCACCCCCACCACCCTGTGCCAGAATGCTTTGTTGGCATCTGGTGAGATGCCTTCTTGTCTGTTCCCAGCCCCTCCCAAAGGACACAGATGTGGTCCAGTGCGGGTGAGCCCAGGAGCTGAACTGGTGCACCCAATACCCTGTGGTGTGTGGGCTTCTGCCCAGAGATCCAAGGCTCCCTTAAAGGGGCAAGCCTGCCTCTTGGTGCATTCTCTCCCAGGGGGTCCCAACACCTCTCACCCCCAGCTCACAGCCATTCAGAGAGCTGTCGGGGTGGGGGTCTGCCTCCCTCCTTTCCTCCTTCCATCCCCTGCTCTGGGCTCTCCCACACCTCTCCCCCAGCAGGCTGTGAGCCCACTGAGGGCAGGTGTACCTCTGGAGCCCGCCCAGAAGAGCATCTGGGAGACTGCTCAAATGGCTGTATCAGGGCTGGGCTAGGAGCTCCCTCCCATCCAGGACTGCATGGGGTCCTGGAGGCACGCAGATGGGAGCTTTGGCCTGAACTTGCCCCTCTCCTTCACCTGGCACCCCTCGCCCCACAACTTTCTGGGTCTGAGTACCTTAAAGAACATCCACTGTTGAGGGGTGTGATGTGTCGTCCTAGGAAAAGCCAAGGGCCAAGCGCTGTTACCCAGAAAACCTGAGGGCATCACCTCTACCCCTGGAGCCACCCCAGGAGCCGTGCCTACAACCAGGCGGGGGACGTGGCCGCCACCACTCACCCAGGCTTGCGCCAGGCACTGTCTTAATTACCCTGAAGGTGTCCAAGAAGTCGTGGGTTGGACTGAATCTACCCCTGAAAGAAAGGCTAAGAAGTCCTGCGAGAGGCGGGCTGGGGTGGGGTGGAGGGGGGGGAGTTCCGGAGCTGAACAATTAAAATCTCTCCTGAAAATAAAAGCAGTTCTGCCCACTGTGCCAAGATGAGTGTGGCTGGGAACCGTGCTGGGGCATTGGGGGCGGGGGGTAAAGGTGTTCACTCGGCCCCCAGGCTCTGCTCACAGCATCGGCGCTCAGGCGAGGCACCCACCATGAGCATCCGTCTGCACCACACTCACAGGTGGTATCGCCTGGCTGGGTTCGGGGCTCAGTGAAGCAGTGAGGTCCAGAAGGGAAGGCGCGCAAGTTTGTGAGAATGGCATGCGGTTGGCCTGGAACCCGGCGACCAGACCTGCTATGGCGGGAGGCTTCCCGAGGGAGCAGGTTCACTTGGCACCTGGTCACGGTAATTACTGCTGAACTTGAAAACCTAACGCAGCAAAACCGCAAATATTTAACATGTGATCCTCCTCCCGGGGTGTGCGGGGCAAGGGGAGAGGGGACAGGAGCAAATGGCCAGATTCACACCACGAACTCTCGGGTCTGCTCATAAAGGGATTAATGAAGAAGCCAGCCTCAACAAGTGCACAGACCCCAGCCCTCCTGGTACTGTTCCTCCGGCTGGGAGCCAGAGCCTGCCTGGCCACAGACTCTAGGGCACCCGGTGGCCCACCCCAAGACTCAGGGGCACACACACGTGCACAGACACACATGGGCGTGGATGCATATGCCCCTAGGCTTGTAGAAACCCCCACACACATAATGCATACACAAACGCAGTGCCCTCCAACCAGTCCCCAGCTCCCACAGGGCGGGGACCCCTTGAATGGTGCTGAGAGCCACTAGGAGAACTGGTTCTGCCTCCCTGGTTAGCACAAAGTTGTCCACTGCAAGCTCTACAGATGGAGGGCTTCCTGGGGGCAGCAATGCTCCAGATACCAGGTTTTCCCCCCGTGGGAAGGTGGTGGGGGGGGATCTCAGGATACCTCTGGGGAGCTGGACACATGGTCCCCAGGTGATTCTGGACAATGTTCACCATCTGGGCTTGGGCTGGAAGGGGGACGTCAGGTCAGGAGCGATCAGAGATCACGGACAGGCTGGAGGGCCGGAGTAGGGTGGGAGCAGCGGCCCCGAGGCTGGGCAGTTGGGGGAGCCTGAAGGCCAGGCCCACTGTGACACTTTCCTCCCCTGGCCTCTGCTCACAGCCCTCAGCCACGTTTCCCTTACCAGGGGATCTCCCTCCTTCATAGCCATCGGGATCAAGAAGCAAAGTCAGACCTTCCCCTGCCCGATCAGGTGCTCAGCACTATCATCGAGAGGCACCTAGCTGGTGGCCCTCTCTGCTCCAGGGAATTGGACCCAGCTATGTCCCGCTTCCGGTCTGTGCTCCACCCCGACCTCCAGGCCCAAGCTTCACATTCAAGTGGCTCGAAGTCCCAACCCAACGTGGCGGGTTCTGCACCATCTAGAGGGCAACTGGCTTCATGCTTGCCCTCCCCAATGCCCTGTCTTCCACTCCCCATGGACATCATGGTCATCTCAAGAGATCAGTGGTACCAGAAGCCCTCTGCCCAGTCCACAAAGGCCTCATGGCAGAGCTGGCCTCATCCCCAGCTGACCACCCTCTCCAGGTCCAAAGGGGAAGAGAAGGTGCAGGACATCTGCCACCACAGTAAGCAATGATACTCCTACCCACTGTGGCAGCATCTCTGTGGGCTCATGGGGACAGAAGCAGGCCAGAGCCCCGGCCACTCTAGCCTGAGTCCCTCCAAAGGGACTCTACCACTCCTGGAAGATGGGACAGAAAGGGACACAAGGGACACAGGGAATGGCAGGGCCCGAGGCGGGGAGTGAGCTGCACCTGACTGCCGAGTCTGGTTCTCCTGGCTTCCCTCGCACTGCCACCCCTTCCCTCTGCACGGCCTCTACGCAAACCCCGAGTCCCAGGTGAGGACGGGCAGAGCTGCAAGGAAATCCTGTCTCCTGCTCACATGGCATGGGGAACATAGGAAGTAGAGTCACCCCTTTGTGTTGATGAGAAAGGAGGTTCCTCCGTGTGAGCAGAACAGCCACAAGAAGGGCCGTGTGTGGCCTCGGAGACCCCACACGGGCCCCAGCAGGAAGCCGGGCTGGCCCAGGGCCCAGAGCAATGTGGCAGCTAGTTTCTAATTTTCACGTTTCAGAAATGTCATTACCAGGAACTCTAGGTTGGAGGGATTAGGACGTCAGGCTCAGCTCTCAGAGGGAGGGTCTGAGAGGAGTCCCCGACAGCAGCAGTGGAGAGAGGGCTCTGGGACAGGATGCCCTGGAGCTGGGCGGGGGAGGTGTCCAGCCTGGAGCTCAAGGCAGAGGCCCTTCTGGGACCTCTCAGTCCTGAGCAGACATCTGATGTGCAAAGCCACAGACACAGAGGCCCAGGTGTGTTTCTTCAACCTCACACCCAGCCACGCAGCCCCTGCCGCACCCACGCAATGCCATATGCTTGCACACGCACACGCATTGCCCTCAGGATATCTGCTCTGCTCAGCGTGTGCACACACACACATGCACACACACACACACAGCTCCCTGGAGCTCAGGGCAATCACTACGTACCTGCCCCCTCTACCCATCCCCTGCAAGTCCCTCCTCCAGGGATATGCTTTGGGACAGTGGCAGGCTGGCTATGCTCTAGCCTGGCTACCTGGGGTCTGCCCAGGTGTGGCACATCCCTCTGGGCTCCCTGGAGCAGCTGTCCAGAGAGGTGGCCGCCCGGGGGTGGCCCCAAGTCAGTCCCCTTGGAGCCCTTCCTCCTTGGTCCTACCCCGCCCCCACCATCTCGGTGCACCTGTCTCCTGAGCCCTTGGCGGCGGGGTTGGGGGCTTCCATGCCTGTCATCTGCAGCAAGCCCTCCCAGTCGACCCTCTCCTGCCCTGGGGGCTCTGAGGGTAGGGAGGTGGGGAAGGAGAGAGGGCCAGGGCGGGGGCAGGCCCAGGAGGGGCAGGCCTGGGCCTGGTGTTCCCCCCCCACCCCCAGTCCAGTGCTATTGCTATTGTCTGAGCTTGCTCCTAAACACAACGGGAGAGGGGGGCGTCCTCCAGGCTGCGGGTGCACACTTAAGGTGTTTTCAATTATTCATGGAGACTTGGAAGAGCTGCCTGCCTGCTGAGAGCAAGCCTGCAGCCACACTTTGCAGAACGGCTGCTCGTGGCTCCTGTGGCAGTGACCCAGAGGAGCCATGGGTGTCCTCAGCTATCGCCGGGGAAGGCGAGTCCCTCCCCCATTGTAAGACCCCAGGGCTGGGGGCCTGGCCCAGTGCCCTCCCCTCCCGGGCTTGAGGCCCCACACCCAGGGCAGATGCTGCCTGCTGGTTGGGGTCTTTCGGGAAGGTGAGGCAATGGTAGATCAGACACGTGGGGCCTAGCCAGGTTGTGGGGTTTTAAGGGCAAGAGCCCGCTCAGGGCCTGCGTGGCTGGAAACCAAGGGTGGAGCCTAGTCAGGGGCACGTAGTCTGAAGCTGGGGGGCGGTAGGGGTGGGGGGATGGGTGAGGTGTTCTTTGAAAGCCTGAAGCGGAAACAGCTGGCCCCAGCCAGGGGCATGTGTAGTAGCTGCTGTGAGCCTCCAGGGGGTGCTGACAGCGCCAGGGCCCTTTCGGATGCAACTGTTCACGCCTCAGATGTGAGACCTCAGGCAGAGAGAAAAGAACCCCCACACAGCTTCCACCCACCCATCTCCCATTCCCCTCCCCCTGCACCCACCTTCCCCTCCCCTGCTCTCAGACCCTGTGGTACACACCAGGAGGGGCGTGTGATCCCGCAATCGAGTCCATCCCTCAGCCATAGGAGAAACTGAGGGGGGCCGTGGAAGTGTGGAGATGAGATGGCCACCCCCAGGGGCGAGGATGCCCGGCAGTGAAGCACATAGGGCAAAGCAGAGGGGAGGAGTGGAGACGCTGAGTTCTTCCGACACCAAGACGACAGCTGAATACAGCCCTACCTGATGCTATCACTTTCAATTCAAATGCTCCTGTCAGATGAATGGATAAAGAAAATGTGGTGTCTCTCTCTATGTGTGTGTGTGTATATATATATATATATATATATATGCACAATGGAATATTATTCAACCATCAAAAGCCAGAAATCTTGCCATTTGCAATGACACTGATGGAACTAGAGGGTATTATGCTAAACAAAATAACTCAGCCAGAGTTATTATGATTTCACTCGTACGTGGAATTTAAGAAACAAAACAGAGAAGCATAGGGGAAGGGAAGGAAAAATAAAGCAAAACAGAATCAGAGAGGGAGACAAACCATAAGAGACTCTTAATCATAGGGAACAAACTGAGGGTTGCTGGAGGGGAGGTGGGTGGGGGGGTGGGGTAACTGGGGGATGGACAGTAAGGAGGGCACGTGATGTCATGAGCCCGGGTGTTATACACAACTGGTGACTCACTGCACTCTACTTCTGAAACGAATAATACCCTATATGCTAATTAGCTAATTAATTTAAGTCATTTAGAAAAAGAATAAAGATACTTTAGAAACTAAAAAAAAGAAAGAAAGAAAGAAATGTTCCTGTCAACCCAGGACTCCCCTCCTCCCTCCGGCACCTGCTTTCTCTAGCAGGAAAGGGACAGAGAGGGAGCACGGGGCTCCAGCCACCGTTCCTCCCTTCCTGGCACCAGCTAGGGTGGGGGTGACAGCGAGATGGCTCAGCGTGGGGCATCATGCTAGCAACTCCCCTCCCGGAGAGAGGACTCAGGAGTACCGGGGGGCTTGTGGTCTCTGGCATGTCCAGCAGCACCCTGATGGCAAACATGGGCACCGAGCACACTCCTTCATGCAGACAAGGTCACACACTCACGGGGACGTGAGTTTCTACATGCCTGTGCATGCACGTGCTCACACGGACCCTCAGGGATCAGCACGGATGTGCACACAGTCAAACCCATACAGGCATATGCACGCACTGCTAGATGAGCCCTGAGGCATGCCCCAGAGGCCAGCCATGCACCCTCCAGGTATGCTCACACTCCCAGGCACACGTGTGCTCCCAAGCCCCAGGTGCGCACACATTCCCACTAAGCCATACCCTCATGCAGGCGGTGGTGGGAGGGAGGCGGGGGGGGGGGGCGGGCAATGCGGAGAGTGGGAATGTGGCCCGGGAGGCTGCCTGCAGCCTGCAGGGGAAGCAGGGCAGGGTCTGTCAGCCTCCTGGTCTCCAGCAGGCCCGGCGGCAGAGCCCGCAGGTCTCTGCAAGGGTGAACACCAGGTGGAAAATGATTAGCTGTCACTCAGCCCTTGATAGATGCAGCCTGCTCTTGGCAAAGGGCTGACACGCTATTGATCCACTTAGTGTACTCGTACCAGCACCCTGGCTAAAGACCACAGGAAGCAGGGGAGGGAAGGGCCGAGTCTGTGCAGGGGGCGGGGGGCCCTACCAGGCTGGTCCATGCCCACAGCCCCTGCTTGGCCCGCGGTTACACTCAGGCAGGGTGCTCCCTCATCCCACGTTTGCGTCTCCAGCCGTGACTGCCCAGTCTGGGCTGGAGAGGGGAAGGGGAGTAACTGGGGCACGGGAGGGACAGAGGGAAAACAGATGCCAAGACCACAGGACCACTGGGCACGGAACCTGCAAGAACAAATCAACACCTGGGCCCTTGTCCTAGAGATGTTGTTAAACTTCTTCTGTTCCTTAAAAGACCTTCATCTGTAGCTGGGGCTATGGCTTCAGTCCATCAATAAGCCTGAACTGACCTTTTAGTGCCTTCTGATGGTGTATTTACCTATCCAACTGTCTGTCCATCCACCACCTTCCCATTCGTCCATCCACCCAACCATCTGTCCACCTGTCCATCTACTCACCCATCCATCCATACTCTGTCCATCTGTCCAACCACCCAGGCAACCATCTATCCAGCTACCTACCCCAACCATCTACTCACCTGCCCATCTGTTTATCCATCCATCCATCCATCCGTCCATCCATTCCTTTCCTCCCTCTCCTCCTTTTTCATCTATCTGTCCGCCCATCTGTTGAACCCCACAGCCACCCAACAGACATTTATTAAGCACTGAGCATGTGCGGGTCCTGCATCCGTTATGGTGATGGGAGGTGGGAAGTTGGTTGTAGGTGGACAGACAGGACTAGACCTCAGTCCTGTCCTGGGGATGCCCTGTCTCCGAGGTCTGAGGGCAGATTCGAACATCGTGAGCTGGCTCAGGGCACCCTCTGCTGGTGGTGAGGCAAGTGCACACCTCTAACACCAACACTGGCTCCAGGCATTTTAGAACTGGGTTTCCAAGGAGTGGCCATGGGGACCCCAAGGAAGGACCGCCAGCCTTCTTGCCAGGCCCCGTCGTTTCCCACAGGGGTTTCACTTGTGGAGATGAGGGCTCTAGGCTCCCTGCTGCCACAGACCAGGCATCTCTGGGACAAATGGCCTTGAGCCTGGGGATGGCCACAGGTGCAGGCCCAGGATGGGCAGAGAGCATCCGGTCAGACCACGCTTCGGCTGCCCTGGCTTTGCCTGCTTGCCTCTGTGCACCATTCCTCCCTGTGTCCAGGCTGGGCCAGAGCCCAGGGCTGGCCGCCTCTGCTTTCAGCAGGGATGGGCATGGTCATCCTTGATGGGGGCTCCCCCACCGGTGGCCCCAGCTCCCAGGCGAGGCTAGACCATGCAGGGGATTCAGGAGAAGGGTCCTGCCCTGAGAAGTTCCTATCCTGCACTCCTTTGCTGCTCCCTGCTTCCTGCCTCCTCACGGCTTTGGGCTGGAGAAGGTGCCAAGCTCTCACCAGCCTGAGTGCTTCAAACGGGGTGCGGGGCCGCAGAGGGTAAAAGTGGGGAAAGGGAACCCCCTCTTCAGGGAGCACATGCCAAGCTCAACAGAGGAGCTTTAGCTTGGTATGATTCGGGCTGGTGAACAGGTGCCAGTGGGATGGTTTTGTGTGTGTGTGTGTGTGTGTGTGTGTGTGTGTGTGTGTGTGTGTGAGATATGTGAGCACACCACAGGGCCCAGACAGTCCCTCCCTTCCACTCCCTAGCGTACCGGGAACCTCTGGCTCTTCTTGCTCCTCTGACTGCGTTCTTGAGTCAGGAAGGCCTGGCTCAGAGGGCTAAGTTCCCCGCCTCTGCAGGAGTGAGCCACTGAGGCAGACAGTAGGATTGCCCTGCTCCCAGATGCTGCCCCAGGAGATCACAGACAGTGCTGAAGCTCTCACGATGGGAAGTGGCCCTTGTGGCCCTACGTCTCCCAACAGTCACCTGGCAGCTGCCACACGCAAGCACACAGCCGCACCGGGGACCCGGGCACAGTGTACGCGGGCCTCCCTGGCTGGGAAGAGAAGGGCATGCACCACGGAAAGCCCAGGCCTGTTGTGAACAGTCTGGATCCCACTGCACAAATTCTTTTATTTCTTGTAGCTTAAAAGAAATCGCTGCAGGCCCCACCTGGCTAAGGGGAGGGTCAGGCTCAGCCATGTACAGCCCTTCCCCCTCTCTGGGGACCCCAGAAACTCCCCTCTCAGGCCTAGAGGGTCTGGAGCCTCCAGCAAGGGCCCTCTGCTTTGCTTGTTCTTGGCCACTGCAAGCAAGAGGATGGTTTAACCCTCCACTCTTATCCGGTTTCCCCAGGTGTGCCCTGCAATCCTGCCACCTCCCTGGGCCTATTGCTCAAGACCCAGGGGACCCCCAAACGCCCATCTCTTCCTAGCCTCCGGTGAATTCTGTTGCTCTCAGCTTTGGTCACTGGATCGATCTTGTATCTTTCAAAGATATGCCCTCCGTCCCTTTTCCCTTGAACAACTCCTCAATGAGCTCAGACCTTCCAAAACAGAAGCCAGAAGCGGGGGTGGGGGGTGGCGTCTCCTCAGATACAAAGCCACTCCCTTCAAGGACACAGAGAGGCCTTGGAAAGAACAATTTTGCTAAGCCAAACACAGATCATCATTGTCAACGCAAATTACCTTGTGACAGCTGCTCAGCCCTTCTGCCCATCCTGGAGTTCCCCTCCCCCCCCAGACACAGGGCCCACCCCACCCCTAAGGCTTGGGTCGCCCCCCGGAGACCCTCTTATGTACTGGGGGGCCCCGAGGCCCAGGGCTGCTCTGATCTGGCTTCTCCAGTCTCAGGCGCCCCCCACCCGACCCACGCCCGGCTGACAGAAGGTATTTGCCTTATATCAAGGGAAGTGTAAATGGTTTTTAAAAAAAAACATTTTAGCAGCTTCAGCAACAAGTTTGGAAAACATGCATTATTTTGGAGGTGTCAGACACCCACCTTGTCTCTGGATCGAGAGTGGCACACCTATGACATCACAGGGGGAGAGGAGGCTGGCGGGCAAGGCAGGGGCCAGGCCCTGG
Source organism: Mustela nivalis (assembly GCF_964662115.1). Taxonomy (NCBI): domain Eukaryota; kingdom Metazoa; phylum Chordata; class Mammalia; order Carnivora; family Mustelidae; genus Mustela; species Mustela nivalis. Next base: position 40,712,227 of record NC_139037.1, on the reverse strand, counting down.
CAACCCGAGCCTCCCAGGGAAGCTTCTTCCCTCTCTGAGCAGCAACAGTGATTCAGGATTCAAAGGGCAAGCCCCAGGCTGCTGCAGCACCCCCGACCAGATCCTGCTTCAGAGCCCTCCCTGGCAGGCTGGGGCTCATCCCTTTTCTTGGGGGAGAAGCCAGGACGCTTTGGGGAGACAAAGTGGACAGAACATGTACATTTGTCTCATCTTCCTCCTAAGATCCCAGTGTAACGACAGCGAAGGAATAAAACAGAAGGCCACGGGAACAACAGGAGCTCGAAAGGGGGTGGCACAGATTCCAACCCATTTTTGGAAATTAGAAATTGGATGGAGGGTGGTGACAGATTCCACACGGGGAAGGGGACACGGAGCTGAAGGTCAAGAGGAGGTCGCTGGGGTGCGTCCTCATCCAAGAGGACTGGTGTCCTCCTAGAAAGAGAAGTTCAGACATAGGGAGGGACAGGCCAGGTGGAGACACGGGGAGAAGACGCCATCTATGAGCGAAGGAGAGAGGCCTTGGAAGAAAGTAGTCCCGCCGATAGCTTCATCTTGGATTTCTGGCTTCCAGGACTGATAGAATAAATGTTTCCTTGTTTGAGAGCCCCACCCCCAAGTCTAGGGTAGTTTTCAGCAGCCCTAGTGAACTAGCACAGTCTCCGCTGAAATTCTCCACCGAGAAGGATGACTCTTCATTCACCCCACCCTGTCCTCCACTCCACACCAGTCACGTGCTGGGTGCCCCACTCCCAACTGTGGACGGAGGGCCACCAGGCATGTGAGCCACCATCATGTGAGGACAGCCTCCATCACCCGAGAGACAAAGAGAAGCAACCAGAAAAAGACGACTCTGGAGGAAATAGAAATGATTCGGGAACCAGCCCCACAATGCGAATAGCACAGCGTAAAGCACAGACCAGTAGAGAGCGGGTTGAGCAAACCTATGCTACATCTTCACAATGGTTTAGTTCCATGGCACTGCCTCTGAGCAGGGGTAAAAACCACGGACACGGATCAGTGTGGAAAGCGGTCGACCATGTCGCAGAAGGTGCTGGGAAATGGATCACAGTACGCGGGGTGCGACTGTGTTTGTGCAGACTGCGTGTACATAAGAAGGGTCTGGCAGAAGGTGGTAGGCAGGCCTGCGGGGTTCATGGGTTGAGAGTGTCTTCTAAATGGGCTCACATAGGTGCTGGCAAAAAAAAAAAAAAAAAATCCTGTGGATCTCTGGACCTCCATGCTTACCCAGCTACCTCTGGACCCACAGAGGCATTCCTGTTGGACCCGGAGGGCCAGGAAGCCAGTGTGAGGTCAGCCACACAGCAGGCACTCAACACTTGCTTGCTGGACAGATGGGTGGATGGCTGGATGCACGGGTGGCTGGCTGGACATGATCCTGTGATCGTGCAGGTAGCTGGGGACAGCTGAGGCCAGTTAACAGAGCAAGAAGGTAAAGGTCATCCTGAATGCCAAGTTGTCTGCCCTGTGAAGATCAGCACACCTCCAGGGATCCCGTCACCTCCTGCCTGAGCAGGCACGGATGCTGACACTAAACCCGTTGAATTGCCAAGGCAAGCATTAGCGTGCTGGGGTACGGGGCTCATTGTCCCAGGAAGTACCATATTCCGTTTCCTAAACCGCAGACCTACCAGTGCTACCTCAAGGTCTGTCCCTATTAGTTCAGAAACTGACCCTCTGGGAATACTTCCCTTTCCTGACCCCAGTTCCAGAAGAAGCCGCAGCCAAGATCCCCATGTTATCCAACCCTGGGAACGGGGGCCTGGGTCTGAGCTTTTTGTAGGGGCTCAGACCTGACAGGGGACAAGGCAGGGGATGACAGCCAGATGGTGGATTAGGAGCTTCAGGCCACTGACAACACACCTGTGGCCTGAACAAAGAGCAGCCCCAGGGTGAGTGGGCAAGGCTGGGGCTCTTTAGTGGCTGGTTAAGGGGGTTGCGGCTCAGATGGCAGGTGGGGAAATACAAGAACAGAGAAGCATCCTGGATGAGTCATCTAGAGAGAACTGGGTGGGAAAAAAAGTGGGTATGGGAAAAGGTGACAGTGGCCTTGATGTTGGGGTCAGGTGTCTGCCAGGGCAGGCAGGGGTGGAGGTAAGCTGTGTTGGAGAGAGTGCTGTGTGGTCAGGAGGCTGCAGAGACCTCCCTATGGGCGGGACTGCTTTGGGAAGCTGAGTCAAGTTCAGAGGCCAATATCAGAGGCATGGGAAGCCCAGTGTCAGGATCCCATACCAGGGCGGGGGTAGGGAAGGAGGGGACAGGAGCAGGGGTTTGGGCAAGGCAAAGGGAGAGCCACACTCATCAGTGTACTACTCCTTAAGAAAAAAAGAGCTGCCAGGACCCGAGTCCAGGCTTTGTCACCTAGTGATGTAGACATGTTTGCTTGTGATCCCCAAAGAAGCAGAAAGCATCTTCTCTCGCTCTCAGGCTTGCTGGGCCATTAAATTCTCCTCAACCAGCATTTCTCAGCCTTCAAGTGCATTCAAACCACCAGGAATCTTGTTAAAATGCAGATTCTAATTGAGTAGATCTGGGGTCAGGAAGCTTCTTAGGAAGCTCCCAAATGTTACTACTGAGTCTACTGGCCTACAGAGACATTAAGTAGCATGATCCGAAATATAAACCCTTGCTGTTAGAAAGGCAGGATCCTGGGGCACCTGGATGGCACCAGCATCCGACTGTTGATTTCAGCTCAGGACATGATTTTGGCGTTGTGAGATCGAGCCCCACAGCAAGGTCCATGCTCAGCGGGGAGTCTGCTCGCTCCCTCTCCTTAGTGCTCTCTTTCTCTTTCTCTCTCTCAAATAAATAAATCTTAAGAAAGAAAGAAGAGAAGGGAAAAGAAAAGAAAAAAGAAGGAAAGGAAAGAGAAATGAATGAATGAATGAATGAATGCATGCATGCAGGGAATGCAGGGATCTTGCCCCCACCCCGCCCCCCCATCTACAGAATCAGAATCTGGATCTTCACAGGGGATCCAATCTGGATCTTCACAGGGGATCCAAGTGATCTGTAGTTACACTCTGAAGCCAGAGAAACACTCTTCCAAATCCAATGGCTTTCATGCTTGCTTGTGGCCTGAGGGGCTCTCCCAGAGATTCAAATCTGCTTGGTTCAGGGAGCAGCTCAGACATCGGGCTCTGATGGCCTGATTAACAAGCACTACGTATGTAGCAGCTGCCTCTCCCAGTTCCAGGTAGATGGAAGCTGAATGCCCTCATCAGGCTCTGCGCTCCCCAGGTAGGCTCCGTGGGGATTCTGCAGCTCAAAATAACTGGCAGGTTCAAAACCCCAGTCCCAGACTCTCCAGCAGTAATGACCTGAACTGTCTGGGTTTTGCCGGGTCATTGCATGCCCCAAGGAATGGAGACCCCAGGGAGGGAGGGAAGCAACTGCTTTGCCCGAATGTCTGCCCCTCCACGTGTTGTGGCATTTCAGACAGTGCCTCAGGGACGGCCGGGGTGGGGGCCTGACTGCTGACCTGTGCTCTGGGGTGGCTCCCTAGCACCAGGGCCTGCCAGGAGGGGGTCCCAATTGTCATTCCTACCTGATGGCAAGCAGATACTAGACGGGGCACGTCTGCAGAGCCCCATGGGCTGGAAGAAGCCGCAAGCAGCCAGTGAAACGTTATTTCACCCATCTGCTGAACTCCATTGCGGTTCTGGAAATGGCAGGGAGCACTGCCAGGCTCCAGACCCCCAGCATGGGGCAGAGATGGTGACAGGTAACCTAACCTGTGACAGGTAACCAATGTTGGGCTCAGGTCACATGGCTGGCCAGTCTCCACTGATGCTGTTTCTGAAGGGGGCACAAACTAGGCCCCGAGCTTATAGCACGTCCCTCTAAACTAAGATAGACAGACAGCTGGGGGAGAGAGGGACGGATACACAGGCAGAGGGAAGGGGCTGAGGGTGACCAGGGCAAGAGCGGGGCAGGGTCCCAGCACCCTTGCTGTGGCTGGGGGAGTCCTGAGACTGGGGCAAGGAGCCTCCCCTCCCCAGCTTCCTTTGCCCTCAAGGTGGTTCCCGCTGAAGATGACGTGTTTCCACTCAGACTGCTGCAGGACAGACTGCCGCCATGCCTGTAAGGTCGGAAAGTGAGGCCCAATGTCACATGCCGCCTTGATATCTGGTAGAGTTGGGAGGCCCTCAGAGAGTTCCAGTGTAAGTTCTCTCTCCGCTGTTGCACGTGAGGTCCCATAGCCAAACAAGCGTCCTCATCAAGGGGACCAAGCATGGTTCCCGCTTACCTGAGCACAGGGGTCAAATGCCCTGCCAGCCCACAAAATTACTCAATTAAAGCCAATGACATCTTCCCGTGAGAACTGGGTAGCACCTCACCCCCACCCCAAACTACTAGCCTAGCCTCTGACAGCCCCTGCTGATTACTCCACCTGGGACCCTGCGTGCCATGAGCCATCCTCCTCCCCATGTGACACATGTCTGTCCCATGCTGAATTGTTGGCCATCCCATAACCTCGGGCTGGGAATCCCTCTGTCACCAGTGAGGCAAACAGAAGGTGATTAAACAAACACCCAGCCCCGGGAGTGGGGCTACCTACCATGAGAGGGGTCAGGGCAGAGGCTCAGGGGATACACATTATACTTCCAGGGGTCAGCCATATTTTAAAATAAAGTCCAACGTTTGTTACAATCCCGGCATTCTGGTGTTTCCAGCACTGACACCCCTCCCTGTCACAGGTAACCCCAAGCCCCTGGCCCAGGCCCCACCTGACAGACCTTGACTCCCTTAGACTTCCTAACCCCAGTTACCATCCCCTGTCTGAACTTCCACATCATCTCGGTTCTGAAACCCCCACAAAAACAAGGGCTTCTGATTATTTTTAGAGACTTACAAGTATTTTTCTACCTACTGCCAACGTATTATCTTACCATTATTTCTTGCCTCCCACTCTCTCTGGTTGAATTTTCCTCTTACGGAATTACATCTACGCTATGGTTTGTCATCGAAACTAAGCTACCTCTAAGAGTGGGAGGGGCCCTGGTAACAATTACCCCTGACCACCGGTGGAAACTGGGACCCTCTCAAGCAAACTGGGCCAGTGGGCATGGATTCTGATGCCTCCCCAGGGTGCTATTTACAAGTGGCTGCAGTCCAGCTCAGCACCTTGGTTGGACAAGAGATCTCATCTCCTGTCGGGGTAGACATCATGACTCCAGTCCTGGATGTAGAGCTTCTGGAATGACTGAGGGAAGGTTGGCAAATTCTTTCCCCAAAAAAGAAATAACAGAGAAGGAAAAAATAAAAATAAAAATTGTTTAAAACTCCCACCATTTAAGAATTCTGGAAATTGACCAGAGATACAGAATTTAAGAAGAAGCATTTAGTCAAGAAGTTCTACTGAACCTCAGGAAGAGGAGAGTAAGCCTGGGTCGGCTTCCATCACCGCCCCCCACCCCAGCTTCCCCATGGACTGAAGTTCTACCAATGTAGGGCAGTCCAGGAAGATCAAAAAATCCCATGTCCAGGAATGTTGAAAATAAGAATTCCAAAAATCTCAGCTCTCTGAGGTTGTGATAGAGTTTGGGGGCAGCAACAGACCAGCAGACCAGACAGATATTTAAAGACAGCTCTGGGACAGGAGATCCTTAAAGTAGATTATGGATAAAGGGGCATCTGAGGGAAATTTAGAGCGGCAATGTCGTCAAAAAGAAGCATCTCAAATCAGTGACTTGAGAAACTAGAAACTTAAGAAACTAGAAGAAGAAAAAACCCAAAGCACGCCAAAAGAAGGAAATCGTGAATATTAGAATAGAGATCAGAGAAACAGAAAAGACAAAAGCAATGAAATGAAGAGTTGGTTCTTTGAAAAGAGTAACAAAATGGATAAACTTTTAGCTTGACTTGCAAACGAAAAAGAGAACACGCAAATCACTAAAATCAGGAGTGAAGAAAAGAAGAAACACCATGAACAAATACAGGAGAACACTATCAGCATCTTTTTGCCAATGAATGAAACAACTTGAAAGAAATGAGTAAAGCCAGGGCACCTGGGTGGCTCAGTGGGCTAAAGCCTCTGCCTTTGGCTCAGGTCATGATCCCAGGATCTTGGGATAAAGCCCCTCATCGGGCTCTCTGTTCAGCAGAGAGCCTGCTTCCTCCTCTCTCTCTCTCTGCCTACTTGTGATCTCTGTCTGTCAAATAAATAAAATCTTTAGGAAAAAAAAAAAAGAAATGAGTAAAGCCTTAAAAAGACATAAATTACGAAGCCGACTTTAAAAGCAGAAAATCTGAATAGACCTATAGTAAAGGAACTGAATTAGTGGTTTAAAAATCTTCCCACAAAGAAAAGTCTAGTTCCAGATGGCTTCAATGGCAAATTCTACCCAACATTTAAAGAAGAAAGAATGCCAATCCTTCACAAACTCTTCCAGAAAAACAGAAGAAGGGGAGGAAATACTTCCTAACTCATGCTGAGACCTACATTAATCTGATACCAAAGCCAGACAAAGCCATTGCAAGAAAACTACAACTATTTCTCAAACACCCCACAACACAACCCTAGTAAACTGAATCTGGCAACATATAAAACGGATTATACACCATGAGCCTGTGGGATTTATCTCAAGAACACGAGGTTGATGTATCACTGTAATACATCATATTTACAGAATAAAGGATAAAACCACATAACCGTCTCAACAGATATAGAACAAGCATTTGACAAAACTTGACATTCATGGTAAAAACATCCCCCCCCCCAACAAACTGGCAGTAGAAAAAGACTTTCTCCAAGTGGCAAAGGCCCACAAAAATCCTACAGCTCGGGACGCCTGGGTGGCTCAGTTGGTTAAGCGGCTGCCTTTGGCTCAGGTCATGATCCCAGCGTTCTGGGATCGAGTCCCACATCGGGCTCCTTGCTCAGCAGGAAGCCTGCTTCTCCCTCTGCCTCTGCCTGCCTCTATGTCTGCCTGTGCTCACTCTCTCTGACCAAAAAAAAAAAAAAAAAAAAAAAAAAATCCTACAGCTCCCATTATACTTAATGGTGAAAAACTGCAAGCTTTTCTCCCAAGATTGGAAACAAGGCAAGCAAGTCCACTCTTACCACTCCTGTTTCTTATTGTACTAGAGGTTGTAGCCAGTGCAAATAGGCAAGAAAAAAAAGGCACCCAGATGGGAAGATGAAGTAAAATTTGCAGACAACGTGACCCTGTGTCTTAAGAATCCTGGGGAATTCACACACAATTAAACTACTAGAATTATATGTTGCAGGGTATAAGATTAATATAGTGAAATCTAATCTATTTCTATATATTAGCAATGAACATTTCTATATATTAGCAATAATATCTAACATATTAGAAATGTAATTAAGAAAACAATTCCACTCACTATGGTGATGAAAAGAATAAAATAACTTAGGAATAAATTTTTTAAAAAGAAGGATGAGACCTGTCTACCAAAAACTACAAAATATTGCTAATCGGAACTAAGGAAACCTAAATAAATACAGAGGCATTCCATGTTCATGGATTGGAAGACTCAATATTCTTGAGAGTTGGATTCAATGCAACAGCCATCAAAATCCCTCTAGGCTTTTTGTTGGTGGAGATGAATGAATTGTAAAATTTATGCAAACTTTGCAAAGACCCAGGATAACCAAAATGATCCTGAAAAAGAAGTAGAAAGCAAGAAGACTTATAGTTCCTGATTTCAAAACTTATCAAGTTATAGCAATCGAGACATTGTACTATTGGCACAGGATGGACATAAGGCTCTACTGAATAGAACTGAGACCCTAGAGACAAACCCTTACATTTGGGCAATTTATTTTTGGCCAAAGCACCAAGGTAGTACAATGGTGAAAAGATGGTCTTCAGTAAGTGGTACTGGGACAATTGGACAAACCATACGCCACAGCTAAAAGATGAACTTAGAACATTATCTCACATAAAACATGAAAATTAACTTAAAACAAATCACAGACATAGATGTAAGAGCTAAAACTATAAACTTTTAAAGGAAATCACAGAAGAAAGTCTTTATGACCTTGGGGTTAAGCAAAGATTTCTTAGACACAACACCAACAGCATAATCCCCAAAAGAAAACAAATTGATGGAATGAACCTCTCCCAATTTAAAAACTTTTGCACTTCAAAAGACACCATCAAGAAAACAAAAAGGCAAACCACAGATAGGAGAAATCCCTTGCAAATTTAGTAAGTCCTTGGAGCTACAAAATAAAGAATAACAACTTAGCAAAAAAACAAATAACTCAATTTAAAAGATAGGCAAAGATTTGAATAGACATTTCTCTAAAGACGATATTTGAATGGCTAATAAGCACATGAAAATATGCTCCATATCATTAGTCTTCAGTGAGTGCAAATTAAAGCCACAATGAGGTATCACTTCACACCCACTAGAATGGCTATAATTAAAAAGACAGATCATACCCGGTGTTGATGAGGATGTGAAGTAATTGGAGCCCTCGTGCATGGCTGGCGGGAATGGCCATGGCACCATTTTGGAAACAGGCTGGCAGTTTCTTCAAAAATTCAACACCAATTTACGATACAGCCCCGCAATTCAACTCCTATCCATCCACCCGAGAAATGAAGACGTGCTCACAGAGAGACACAGGAGTTTCATAGCAGCATTATTCATAATCACCCAAAAAAAGTATAAACAATCCAAATGCCCAGCCACTGCTGAACAGCTAAACCACGGTGCTGTGTGACTTGGAAACATTAGTCAGGGGTAAATAGGAACGCATTCCCGATAGATGCCGCAACATGGGTGAATCCCGAAAACGTGACGCTCAGTGAAAGAAGGCAGATGCAAAAGACTATGTCTTGGAGGATTACATTTATGTAAAAAGTTCAGAAAAGGCAAATCTAGAAAGACAGAAAGCAGATCTGTGGTTGCAGCGGGGAAACGGCGGAAGGGGGGGCGGGGGGAGGTGGCTGACCGTAAATGGGCAAAAGAGATTTGGGGGATGGGGGCAATGGAAAGACCCTAAAACTGGATTGTGGGGATAGTTGCACACTCTGTAAATTTATTAAAAATTGCTGAAGTGTACACTTGAACAGACTGAGTGTTAGGGCACATGAATTATATGTGAATAAAGCTGATTTTTTTTTTTTAAAGCCCTGGCTCCAGGCGCCATGATAGGCATCCCTTGGAGCTCACGGCTTCTCCTGAATCTCTCTCATTTTCTGCCTCCTGGGATTTCTCTTTCCTTTTAAAGAAGTTTTAGGTCCTGTTTTTTCCAGGGCAGGTGGGCACACTGCCGAGGCTGACCACACGGTCGGTATTCGCTTTCACGGGATTCTGGTATTTTCTGCTCCCCGGGGAGGGCTTCATGCATTTGCTCCCCCCTCAGTGAAGCAAATGGAAGAAATCCAAACAAAAACTGGCCGGATGGAGGGGTGTTCTGGCCCTGGGTGTGATTCTGCTGTTGGCTCCCTGGCCCTCTCTTTAGGACACAGAATGGATTGAGTGGGGCGGTGGGGGGGGGGGGGGTCCGAGCCACACCAATGCCTTTCCTGTTCTTTCTCCCACCAACAGGAATCCTAGCTCAGTCCTTTAATTTACAAGCCCTGATGTGGAACAAGGATCAGACATCCCAGCACTCCTGGGACACTGCAGAAGGGCCAGCTTGGAAAGGAATTGGGGTGGACACCAGGAGCTCCCCATCACCCTACTCATGGTAAGTTCTGTCTGCCCAGGGACCTCATGGTCCTGCTCCCTGCAGAATCCCAGTGCCCAGCCAGGCTCGGGCTCAGTAAATATTTCTGAAATAACTGAGTGAACGTGGAAAAGTGCTCCCAGCCATTAAGAACCCCCCGTGGGCTTCTAATGCTTGCTCATGCTCTCTGGGAAGGGGCAAGGCCTAGCCCCTTCTTGACAGCCCCATATATTGTACACGCCTGATGAACAGACTCGGTTTAAGCCCACAAATCCTTTAATTAGTGCTGCTCCTTCTGGCTTGGTTCTGGGAAGGAACTAATTCGAGCAGCGATCACTCGACTTGAAATATTATGAACGTAATTTCATTATTTGGTCTACTCCGGTCACGTCGGGCAAAAGGGTTACAATAACTGGTTTTGCCGAGTTCCTGCTAGAACGGCCATGCCTCATTCCTCTGTGACTGGTCTGCCCAGCCCGGAGCCCTGCCTGTGTACATCCCCCATCTGCCTAGGGCAGGGGGGAACATCAGTGTGCCCTCAAAGCAGCCTGCCCCAAACTGTCCCACATGAAAGTGTTTCCCACGTGAGCAGTGAGCCCCAAGCACACATGCTTGGACCTCAGAATTGTGCACAAACACACTTGGGCACACACTGTGGGCGGGAGCCAGACGTGCACACATTCACAGAGGTCCCACCCCTGCACCAGCAGATGTATGCACAGACCAGAATGTACTGCAACACACAGGAATGAAGCATGTCCCAACACCAGCATGACCGTGTGGCACAGGCCCCCAGGCTGGCCCTCCAACATGGTGTCTCAGCTCCGAGTGGCGGTCAGAATCACTAATGAGACCCTGTGTCTTTGGGAATCTCGTTTAGGCCCTGCCACTTGCTGACTGTGTAACCTTGGACCAATGACTCTGCCTCTCTGTACTCAATTTCCCCATCTGTTAAAAAAGAGACCTAGTGCTAGGAGGTTTCAGGGAGAAGGTTCTGGTAAACAGCAGGCATTCAGCACTCATACTGTCATCATTGCTCAGACCACAATCCCTGGTGCCAGCTCCCCGGATGCTGTCTGGATTCTCTAGAACTCTCTGGTCCCACTCACAGCCCTGGTGGCACTGTCCCTGACAAGGAGACAGCAGGAAAGAAAGAGTACACAGTGTCCCTTGCTGGGCCACACTTGGTCCCTCACCCAGAAGACCCCAGACAGATGTGACTACCACAGACAGTATCCCAGGTAGGGAAGAAAGAAGGCCAGTGTAGCCAACCTTGCCATCACTATGGGAAGCAGGATCTCCATTGCCACCCAAGCCTGCTCCACAGGAAGCCCACAGTCCACTCCCAGCCCTTTGGTGAGGGGCCCACCCTTGTAGGAAGGTTTGTCCAGAAATGATCCTTTATTCACAGCACCAAAGCTTGCTGCTGTTAGTGGTGCAAATACTTGCATATGAGTAATCATGTGTGTGAATGAAGGAAGGTTTTCGTGTGCGCCTCCCCAGACCCTGACTTTGCCTTGCCTCCCCCAGGCCTCCGCTGACTAGTCACGTTCTGCCCCTCCCCCCAGGCCCCATGCTGAAACCATGACAGTTCTCTGGTGGGGCTTCGGGCCTCCCGAACCAGGCAAGTGCCCCCTCGGGACTCCAGGAGGCCACTGTTGGTCTGTCAGCACCTCCAGAGGCTCTGCTTTGACTCACTTTGGGTCTGGCTTGAGGCAAGTCCTACCAGGGCTGGGAAGAATTCACGAGTCCCCTCCCCATCAGGCAGACCCACTACCTCTCTGTCCTGGGGATGGGGGCTGCACAGAGAAGGCAGGAGGGGACAGTTCTCAGCCTGAGGGAGCTTTGGGGATATGGGACAGACCCCCTCCTTCCTGTCCATCCAACTAGTAGGAGGTACCCGTGTGAAGTGTAGTCCAACTCTAAAACTGTCTTCTCAACTTCCAAAATTTGACTGCCACTTAAAAATCAGGAGTAATCACAGAAATATGTTACAGATCCCTAGCTTCTTTGGAAAAAAATAAATCAAAGGGAGGGCCTGGGCACTCTGGGCCCACATGGCACCGAACTCTTGACTGGAGCTGAGCAGTGGCCCAGGCCTGTCTGCTCCCCACCTCCCTCCCCCACCCAGTCTCCTATGGTCTCCCTGCCCTGGATGCAATTTCTGATGGACCTGGTGACCCCACACACTTTTCACTGACATCGCACCTCATCCCTGTCCGTCCTGTCCCTGTCCCTCCCCATTTCCCTCCTTCGGAGACAGGCCAGACCCTGAGGGCAAAGGTCGAATGCATTCACAAATGACTGTGGCCTTCAACTTCCCAGGAGGAAACACATCTGGATACACAACCAAAACGGGGAGAAAGGTTCACAAACCATCCCCCTCAGTCCGGCCTAGGTCGGGAACCATCTGGGCTGAGAACCACTTGGCCAGGGACTGGACCCTTGACCTGCTTTGGGCACAACCAAGCTCAGGGGAGGGGAAGGGGAACTTGAACGGGGGCTAGACTGCTCTATAGGTGGTGTCTGGAACCTCTGAGGAGGGCTGGGCATGCCACGGCCAGGCCTCAAGGCTGGGTGAGAAGCAGCCTCAACTTCCTGTCTGGACCCCAAGCTGTGAGAATAGGAAGAACCCCCCAAGGGCTTCTTACTCCATCCATTCGGGGCCAATGTCTGTGCGGGGCTCCCAAGCAGCAGCTACATGGGGTAGGCAATGGTACCCATTGTAGCTGGGCTACTTTTCCCATATAAAGAAAACGTTTTCAATGAGAGAACGGTCCACGGAGTTTCCCCATGAAAGTTAAAACTGCAGAGCCCCCCCCATCCCAGATAAGCTTTATAATGAGAACACCAACAGATAGGTAATGGGAAGCTTCTGGCCTAGATGGCGTTTACCTGAGCTCCTAACTTCCTGCAAATTATTTCAGGAGAGAGAAGACACACGCTGACCCTTAAGCCACAAGAAAGGGTCACCATAAACAGGAGAGGCTAGGAGGTGGCGTGCAGTGAGAGCCCCATCGAGGCCTGACCCAAGGCATGCTGGCCTCAGCCTACCCCCAGGGCGCCCCTGATGGGCTCACCATGCTGCAGGCCTGCATCGGTCTTCAGAACCAACTTTCCAGGGCTGCTGTTGTCATAACTACCACCATGACCTTTTCAGGGTTTAAAAAACCAAGAACCACCCAGTGGCCATGCAGAAGGACAGCAACCATAGCAACAGGCCCATCCTCGGACCCTTCTGGCACAGAACCATTTCTCTGCTGCCCACATTAGCTACTTAGGCTTTCAGAAAGGTTAGAGGGCCTTCCATAAGCACACGGTAGGAGCCCACTGGACTCTTCCCCGCACTGGCAATGAACATGGCATTCTGATTCACGGTGTGCACTGAGCTCCCCTCCCGCCGCAGCACAGATGTGGCTGAGGGGAAGGCAAGCCAGGCAGAGGAGCTGCCCTTCAGAGCCCCATGCCACTTTGGGACCAGAGCTCTCTCTGCCCTTCCGCTCCTGCTGGCAGATCTCCTGAGTTGAGTGGAGGCCTTGACTCTGATGTCAATGACCCCCCCCCAACTAAAGATGCCTGGTTGGTGAAGGGGGTCAGGGGTTGGGGAGGGGTGGGGCCCACATGGAGGGAGAGGAAGCTCAGTCCTGGGAGTAACCCCTGAGCCTAAGTGCTCCTGGGGCTCAATGATGGCCCAGGGGCAGTCACAGCATACCAGACCGGATGTGATTCTGGGGCATCTCACACACAGATCTCGAGCCGCGCCCCCAACCCCGGTCTCCCTTCAGTTCATTCCAGGACGGGCAGAGTGGGATAGGGGTCACACCACACCTGAGCCCCGCTCTGGGCCCGCCAAGCCATGACTCACATCACAAGTGAACAGAGCCCGATTCACCTCCCAAGTGAGAGGCCCAGGGGAACAGTAGGTCCCTGTGGCCACACAACCTGAAACCAGGGTTTCTGTGAGCCAGCACGGGCATCGGAACCAACGGCCCCACTTAGCCCCGGCTCAGGCCCAGACACAATAGGAGACCCAGTTTTCCAGCACGACTGTAATTTCAGAAGGAGGCTTTGTATGGGCCTTATTAGCTAAGCCACCAGAAAAGCCTTGGGGCTGGAGTCAGGGTGTCCGGCTGCTGCTGGGTGTTGGCAAGAAATGCACTTTGAGGAAATGGCAGAAAAACATCAGAATGTACAAGAAAAGTAGACTGTGACATCAACCAGTAGCAAGAGGCAAGGAGGGCAGGGTGAGCCGAGGAGGGGCTTTGCGGTCAGGCCCATCCGGGTTCAAATCCTGGCTGGGGCCACTCTGGCTGTGGGACTTTGGGCCACCCACTTAGCCTCTTTGAGTCCCAGCTGAGGACAATCGTGTTGGACTCCCAGGGTGGAGAAAAAAGGGAAGGTGCCAGGGTCGGTGCCAAGCGCCAAGGAATGGGACTCTCATGACGTTTCACGCACATGGAAGCTTAATTACATGGTCTCATTAAAAAATTAACAAACACATGTGGGGGACTGTGGCTTTCTAAGCCACGTTCATCCGGGACCCGGTTAGACCCACGTAGTGACCCCATCTCCTATTCTTAACATTTCCCTTTAGTTCCTTTAAAACCGAAGTCTTGCTCGTACTGGAACGGAACCGGTGCCCCGATGTTCCGTTCTGCTCTCCTTTTTAATCTCCCCTACCCCTAGGAACCTTTAGCATAACAATTCTGGGACCGTTTTCTATTAATATCAATTTCCAGATTACAGTGATATGATGTCTGTTTCTTAATTTAATTAGGTGATTCCTGTTATTAGTTCCTCCATGTTCATTATTTTTCATTTAGCCTATTTTAACGCACCATAGGAAAGTGAGATTCTGGCTGGAGACCCCTGGGGTGTCTTCTGCAGGGATGAGGGGAGTGTTTGAGGCCTGAATCAGAGAAACAGATGCTGGGGAACTGCGGGCCAGGTGTGCCACTGAGAATGGCCCTGTTGCAGTGAGAGAGGGTGGGGACAGGGAAACTCCTGCTGTAGAGACAGGGCCCATAGAGCCTCCCAGGGAGGGCAGAAGGAGGGTCCTTCAGGAACCCCACCCCCCAAAAGAAGACTCCAGCTAGCACCCCAGAGTCCACCAAACCAGTGGGCTCCAGGTGCCCACACTTGAGGGCTATGTGTTCGGACACTGCCCTGCCCTTTCCGGCACCTTTTGCCTAACTACCATGTGAGGGATCTGTCTTCATCCCTACTGCCCTCAACACTTCCAGGGGGCAGCCTTCACCCCAGAGTCTAAGTCAGCACTACTCCAGAATGAGCACAGAACGCAGTTTGAGTGGTGCCCCCTGAAATACGCAGACTCTGCCTCCATGCGCCCACCCCATCAAGGAGGGCTTGGCCATCACACCCCTGGGCTTCTGGCCATGTGGGTTTCTAATCTTGCAATGGCTGAGCCCACGGGTTTCCTTCTTTCTGCCGGTACAGTGATGACTGGGAGGCCGCAGCTCACTACCACCCTGTGGCCCCAGAAGGAACCCCTCAGAGCCGCTCTGGAGTTTACAAGGATGAAGGGGGGGTGCCAAGAAGCCCCCAAGGGCCACACTTG
Organism: Mustela nivalis; assembly: GCF_964662115.1. Taxonomy (NCBI): domain Eukaryota; kingdom Metazoa; phylum Chordata; class Mammalia; order Carnivora; family Mustelidae; genus Mustela; species Mustela nivalis. Next base: position 40,696,979 of record NC_139037.1, on the reverse strand, counting down.
TAAGGAGACCATTACGAGGATCCTGCCCCATGGCCCTGACTTTGAGCCCGGTGCCTTCTGTGATGAGGAAAGTGCTCTCCAAAGACTAGGAGGAAACTCAGCAGGTGCTTTTACCTCGAGTAGAATTTCCTTTGCTGTGGTCACAGAAAAGCAAGGTGCGGGAGAGTGAGGCGGCCCTCACAAGCCCTCAGCACTGTTTGGCGAGACAGTCTGAACACGCTTGCAGGTGTGTTGCTCAGAAACACCGGGTTCTGGGAGTCCCAGCCCTGCTGATTCCGCAATGATATATTGCCAGCTACTTAACAGGATGGATCACTGCAATTACATGTCACTTCTGATATTCACAGTCACAACAAGGATGTGTCAGCCTCACAAGGTTTGTAGAAAATATATATGGCGCTCTGCAATACTGGTGGGAACTGGTCTCGGGAAACAGACTCAGGAGAACTCCAATAAAACCCACCTGCCCAGGGAAAGCAGATGGCTCCACAGAAATGGGGGCTGGGGGAGCGGGGAGTCTGGTTCCCCTGGCCCAGAAAGAGTGTGAGCACGCATGCCCCGGTGCCGGTTGGCTGTCCCTGCCCTGGGGCCAGCAGGGGGAAGAGGAGGGTCGGCCACCACACTTCTGCTCACGCCATCAACCTCACATAAGTGAGCTATGAATCGCTGCTCGGCAGTCACGCCTGCTGCCTCGGCCCACCCGGCCTACTCTGGCCTGGCCGTGCTCTTAGGGCTCCAAGGGGACATCCTTGGGCCAAGAGTTGCTGAAGAAACAAGACACACGAGCCAAGTGTGGGCTCAGTACTGGCTCAGGCAGGGCTATGTGTCCCCGGTAACCATGGAACCAGGAGTGAGGGCCACACTTTCTCCGGCCAGCACATCCCTGCCTCCAGGGGACCGAAGCAGGAGCCCTCGACAGCAGTTCTCAGCCCCTGGGCAGTGGAATTCTGGCTCTGCGGATTTGCAGCTGGGAGAGACTAGGGCAAGCACACTGCAGAGAGACCCCAAGCTCCAAGCGGGTCTCACCCAAACCTACTTCACTGCTTCCATGGTAGGTCTATACCCGGTGGCCTCTTGGGCGCTACAGAAGACAAACATGCCACCCACAGCTCCCCTTCTCCAGGCAGCCCTCCGGGCTCCTCCAGCTACAAACGACTTTGACCTCAGGCATAGGACATGGAAGAAGTGAATGTGAGGCCTGAGAGCAGAGAGGCAGGAGGGGGAGGGGGAGGGGCTTTCTGTGTCTCCTGCTTGTTCCTGTGAGTCTGTGAGTCTGGAGTTCAGGGTGGAGGACTGACAGAGCAGCTCTGCCCAGCAACTCAGATGCCACCTGCCTAAAAGAGAACACGTGGTCTCCAGCCCCCTCCCCCAAATCGCTCCCCATCTGGCGTGTCTGCCTCAGTGAGTGGTAGACCCGTCCCAATCTGTCAGAGCCAGCAGCCCTACTCACCCTCATCACCGTCCCACTCTGTGTTGCTGACGCTGCCCTGATCCCCTGAATCCACGCTCTCCGGGCTCCACCTCCCCAGGTCCTGCCTTCTCTCCTGCATTGCTCTAACCTCCCCACTGGGTTCCTTGTGCTCTTGTCACCTCCTGTGCTCCTGATCACAGCTCCAGATGTGAGCCTTCTAACAGCCACCCCCACCTCAGGAGCTCCCCTCGCCCTGTAGTGAAGTCTCGCTCCTCTGAGAGGCTCCAAGGGAGGGCTTGTGGGCCCCAGGACTGGCTGTGTCTGCAGCAGGAGTCTAGACCCCCAGGTCACACTGCGGCCCCTGATCCACTGGGAGTTCCTCCCACTCCAAACTGCAACACACCTCCAAATCTTGATCCAGGCTCTCTCTGCCCGGGCCCTGCTCTGAGGTCCGGGGAGGCAACATGGAGCATCACCATTGTTAGGAGGGAAGCAGGTGCATGTGGACAGCCTGCTGCCCAAGGACAAATCCCAGTTCCGAAACCCAACACTGTGTGGTCTCGGGCATGGCTCTTAACCTCTCTGATCTCAATAGTCTCATCTGTCAGGTGGCGTAAGAGAGCTTAACTCATGGGTTTAAAGGCATTCAGTGAGTACTAAATACCTGTAAAGTGCCGGGTACAGTGCCCAGCATGCAGCGAATAACACATTAAGAACAGTGCTGCTGTGTGCCCACCGGGCGGCTGTCCAGCACTTTGTAAACAGGAATAATCAGTTGTTCACAGAATTGTATGTACCGGGGCACCTCAGTGGTGCAGCTGGTTAAGTGTCTGAGTCTTGATTTTGGCTCAGGTCACGATCTCAGGGTTGTGAGATCGAGGCCCATATAGGGCTCCATGCTCAGTAAGGAGTCGGCTTCTCTCTCTCTCTCCGGCTCTCAAATAAATAAATAAATCTTTAAAAAAACAAAACAAAACAAAAACACAAACAAGAATTATATGTATTAAAACATACAAAGTGCTTGGCCTAGGGTCTGGCACATGGTAAAAAGCAGATTATTACCCTCAGCCTTGAATGCCATTGTGCTGTGGAAGGAATGTCCTGGGCAGACTGTTGCTGACGAGGTCACCGGGGGCTGTCCAGTCCCTTTGTCTGCACTAGGGGCCCCTGAACCGCTGCTGTCACTGTGGTTGCCTCTGTCCTCGACACCCCAGCATCATCCCCAAACCCAGCTCCACCGTTTGCAATTCCACGGCTTCAGGAAAGCCAAGAGCTTACGTCTCTGAAACATGGGGTGTCCCCGCTTTAAGAAAACTCACTCTAGGAAAAAAAAAAAAAAAAGGAAAGAAGGAAAGAAAAAAGACCTATTTATAGTGCGTTAGCAACAGACTCTGTATCATAAGATCATGGTTTTTTATTTGTCAATGAATAAACCAATCAATCCACCATCACTTTGGCTGCATGGGTCACTAACAACGACTCACCTTGCCCCATTAAAACAAAATCCATCCCACTTAAAAGAATGAAGGAGGAGGGGCACCTGGGTGGCTCGAAGTTAACCACCTGCATTGGGCTCGGGTCATGATCCCAGAGTCCTGGGATCAAGCCCTGCATCAGCATTGGGCTCTCTGCTCAGTGGGGAGTCTGTTTCTCCCTCTGTCTGCTGCTCCCCCTGCTTGTGTTCCCTCTCTCACTTTCTCTCGCTGTCAAATAAATAAATAAATTCTTAAAAAAAAAAAAAAAAAAAAAGAATGAAGGAAGAATGATAAACTCGCAACACCGCATTATGCAGTTGCAGCCCTGAATGAACGGATGGATCCAGGGGCTTCAGCAGTGGCTAACAGGCGACACGAGAGCCAGGCACCTCCTCATGGAAGAACATAGAATCACATGTGCATCCCCCAAAAAGAAAAGAGGAACACCTGGGTGGCTCAGTTGGTTAAGTGTCTGCCTTTGGCTTGGGTCATGAGCCTGGGGTCCTTGGATAGAGCCCCACATCGGGCTCCCTGCTCAGTGGGGAGTCTGCTTCTCCCTCTCTCTCTGCCTTCCCCTCCACTCCACTCATGCATGCCTGCAGGCACGTTTTCTCTCTAATAAGTAAAATCTCCAAAAAAAGAAAAGAAAATCTCCCAAACCCGTATCTGATCAAGCTGCTAGATTTGCTTAACTTACAGGAAGTACAAAGAGCACAAAACAATGTTAAAATACACCAAACAGGGCACCTGGGTGGCTCAGTGGGTTAAAGCCTCTGCCTTCGGCTCAGGTCATGATCTCAGGGTCCTGGGATCAAGCCCCGCATCAGGCTCCCTGCTCAGCGGGGAGCCTGCTTCCTCCAATCTCTCTGCCTGCCTCTCTGCCTGCTTCTGATCTCTGACTGTCAAATAAATAAATAAAATCTTAAAAAAAAATACACCAAACACATACGATCGGCAAAAACCCCAACGGGGATAAACTCGGCAGGACCTGGGACCAAGTCTCCTTAATAAAAGAGCAAGAGAGGGCGCCTGGGTGGCTCAGTGGGTTAAAGCCTCTGCCTTCGGCTCAGGTCATGATCCCAGCGTCCTGGGATTGAGCCCCACATCGGGCTCTCTGCTCAGCGGGGAGCCTGCTTCCTCCTCTCTCTCTGCTTACTTGTAATCTCTGTCTGTCAAATAAATAAATAAAATCTTAAAAAATAAAATAAAAGAGTAAGAGAAAAACAAAGGTGAGGAGAGAATCCTATACATTGAAAGAGATAGAGGACTCGACCACCAACTGCAATGTGTAAGCTTAATCTGGATCCTGGATAAAACAAAGTGGAAATAAGGGTACTGATAATATTATGCAACTAGAAATTTGAGCACTGGATATTGGGCGATATTAAAGAATCGTTGGATGTTTAAAAAAAAGAATTCTTGGGCGCCTGGGTGGCTCAGTGGGTTAAGCCGCTGCCTTCGGCTCAGGTCATGATCTCGGGGTCCTGGGATCGAGTCCCGCATCGGGCTCTCTGCTCAGCAGGGAGCCTGCTTCCCTCTCTCTCTCTCTCTCTCTGCCTGCCTCTCCATCTACTTGTGATTTCTCTCTGTCAAATAAATAAATAAATAAATCTTAAAAAAAAAAAAAAAGAATTCTTATCTTTTTTTTTTTTCAAGAATTCTTATCTCTTAAACAAAGCAATACATTGTAGTATTTATGGCTGAACTGACGTGCTATCTGGTATATGCTTTAAAAGTCAGGAGGAGGAAGGTGCCAGTGGCTGTGAACGTGGGCAGCCCCATGACAGAGCCTGCTGGTACCTGGAGCCCGGAGCTCGTCTCATCTACTCGGTGTGTGTTCCAAACCCTCCATAATAAAAAGTTCATAAAGAAAGGCCACTCGTAAAATTTCAGTCTGCCCAGCCACACGTCTGGAATCTGTCTTCTGTATCCCCAGGGCTAGCAGGCCAGGATGTGTCACTCCTGGTTCTGGCCTGTTCTCTGCATCTTGCACATAAGGAAGGAGCAAGCCTAGTCTCCTGGGTCAAGGAGTGAGTTTCCTGAGGCCTCAAGGCCTGACAATATTGGAGACTGGAAAATAACTGGATACCTGAATTCTCTGTTACAGACGACACACCAACATCTCATTTTAGGTGAGAGACAAGTTAACCAGCAGCTATTCACATTCCAGAAGGTTTGACTGATTTAAAATAGAGCAAACTTTTTTTTTTTTAAATGGCTTAATTTACAAAAGTTGGCAAGCCCGTAAGATTGCATCTGATGCATGAGTCAGGTGAGGTTTGCTAACTGGTCCCTGAGAAGTTCACATGCTATTAACACCTAATGACTGCCCGAGAGAAAACTGAGCAGCACAAGCAAGGGAAGGCTCCTTCTCCCACTCTTGGGCTTGTTTCTGGATCTTCACCTGCCCACCCTCCCCTGCCCAGCCTGGTCAACGCCACCAAGGGTGGCTCCCAGACCTCGAGTTCCCAGGGAAGTTGCTGATGCTATAAAAGCCCGAGTAGCCCGTGCGGAATTTCCCTCTCCAGGCGGCATCCCCGATGGCCTTCCCCAATCTGGATGACAGGGCGGCCTCCTGACTTTGTACCTCCCACCAGCAGAAATCCACAGGGAGAAGGCTTGTCCAGGCCCCTGGAGCCACCCACGCATGCAACTGGATACATACACTTTGTAAGCACTGGTTTCCAACAGATAAATGTAATCAAGGTTTATATGCTCAGAGAAGCCAACAGGATGGGATTGTTTCACTTGAAAGATCAGAAGAAAATTGTAACTAATGTTGTGGAAAATTACTTTGATATTGCTTTCTTGGTACCGAATCACAATTAGGCTGCTGTGAGAAGTACAGGGAAAGAATAAATGAATAGTAACAAATCAACACAAACAGCCTGTGTCAGGAACACTTTGCTCAGGGAAAGTAACATAAGCATTACTTAAAGTTTTATGACTGTGTTTGATGTGATTTACGTAGACCGTCAAGGTTGCCCATCCCCGGCCACGTGGCGCAGGTGGTCCGGCTCCATTTACACCATTACACCCACCTGGCTCAAGCCCCAGGTGTTCTTCTTGCACCAGTCAGCCACGCTGCCCCACTGCAAGGAGAAATACGCGCCGAAGCTTCGTGGCACTCCCCATGCCCTGCGGAGGCTCGGAGCTCCCTCCCCAGCTCGCCACTCCACCCTGGAAATCCCAGAGGTCCTCCAGGGTCTGGCCCCACGGGTAATGGAGAAGATCCATAGACGCATGCGCAGGCACAGCTGGCCGGGGGCGCATGCGCAGGGGCAGCCGGCTGGTATGAGGGGCCGAAAGTCACAAAGCGCAAGCGCTCTGCTTTGCCGTGACTGGCATGGCGGGGTGCGGGTCCGGGCCACCAGGCTCCAGCTTTACCCAGGGATATAGCATCTCCTTACAGTGTACCACAGCTGAGTGCATGACCCCTGCCCACACAGACGCCATTCACAGACTCGGGCCTTCTAGGCTTATCCCACAGAACGCAGACCCTGAACACAAGGACCCGCTGCCCATGCGTGCTCCGCAACCACACAACACACACCAACATGGGCACCACAGTTCCAGGGGTCACCCTGAGGATACAGTATTCACCCCAAACGACGTTTAAGGGCCCTTGTTCAGCACAGATAACCCTACGCCTAGGGGATCTGATCTCAGCCCGCCTGACAGCCTTACTCTACAGGGCCAGGTTCTGCTGCCACAGGGCCACCAGCGACTCTAAAGCTCACATGGGGCTATAAAGTCCAGAGAGGAGCCAGCTCAGAAGCAGGCAGTATCCTTGCTTCTCCAGAAGCTGGGGAGAACCTAGACCCGCTTCTGACAGCCACTATCCCTGAGGGCCTGGCCCAGGCATGAGTCAGTCCCAGTGACTCACCTGCTGTCTCCTGGGGTCCCACCACCCTGGCTGACTCTTACTGATTCTTGATGAAAGAGTGAACTCATCCGCCTCTCCGCCTGGGGCAGCTGCCAGGCCTCATTCTAGCTTCCTGGTGCTCCTTCTGACTTTCTATCTGATGCCTACAGGCCTTCAGTCTATGCAAAGGATGGCTGAGCCAGCCAGAGGTGAGGGCAGAGCTGGGGAGGGGGCTGTAGGCCCGAGTACCTGGGCCCCCCTCCCTGAGGGCCAGGTGCCCTATGCAGGGCCCTGCTCTTCTGCAGACTGGTGCAGGAATTTCTCTGCCAAAGCCCACAGCCTCTACTCATCTTCCATATTGTCCGTGTCCTGGAGCACACGGGTATCTTCACAGACTTCCCCCCTAAAGGTCCCAGGCCCACCACTGAGAGATGAATGGGGGCTGGGTCTCAGCATGAGGCTCCTTGCCTGAGCTCCCCCTCTCCATATTCTGCCTGCCTGAGGCTCCAGAACCATCCCTTCCACTTTCTCTTCCGCCTGTCCTCAGCAGATCTCTGCAAGTCAGGAAGGGCGCTCCCCTCCATGGCTCATGAGGGACACGTGGGATGCAGGCAGCAGGCAGATGCCAGGAGGAACAATCTCAGCCTCACAAAGGCAGGAGGTAGCTTGACCCCCTCTGCCCAGGCCAAAGGGCCTGGATTTGAGGAGTCCCAGGGTTGGCAGAGAAGCAGAGTCCCATGGAGGGGCATGACCTCAAGGAGAAGTCATTCACCCTCTAATATCCCAGACCACATGGGAGAGGCCCCCCAGAGATAACAGAATCCTCCTTAAGCCTCAACTTCACCAAAGGCAACAAGCGGATGAGAGCCTGGCTATCATTTTAAGAGGAGGGCACAGGCCAGAGACCACAGACTAGAGGCCAGAGGCTGATGCCCGCCAGGAGAAGGTCAGGCCCCCTCCTCTGCCTGCCGGGGCTCTGGGCACAAACTAGGGACTGGGGCAGCCATGGAGGCCTGCCCTTCAGACAGGAAAGCTGGGGCGCGCGGGCAGCAGGGCCCAGCGCAGGGGCTCACCTGGCAGCTGCTGAGGGGCGAGCTCCGTGGGGTCCTGCAGGCTGATGAAGAGGAGGAGGCCTGCGGCTCCGAACAGCAGGATGGATGAGAACATGCAGGCCAGCCGCATGGTTCCGGCTCGTGCGGTCATCCGGGGCTTGCTCCGGGGTCACCTCTCGGGTGTGGGAGGTGCGTTCTTCCTTCATCGTCCACACCATGCATCCATCAGGGCACGGTCTACGGCAGACGGGGAGAAAGAGGGTCCATCACTGAGACACAAGACAACTCGTGTGGGCTGAAGCCCCAGTCACTGCCTGTGACCAAGTATGACCCCCGACTCCTCCGTCCTTTAGAACTTACTCAAGCATGTCCCTTCCACTTCTCCAAGCCCAAGGAGGCTGAGGGAGGTCTAGTCACCACCTGTCGCTGGGACACCAGCTTCCCAGCAGGGGCTCCTGTATTTGCACCCCCAGAAAAACCAAAGAGGATACTCTCTGGACTCTGCCTGGGGGAGCCCAGGGAGGGGCCCCAGAGACCCACAGCCAGTATCAGCCCCTGCACTGTCCAGGCACTCTGAGCTTCCAGAAGAACTGGTGTCCTTATAGGTCCCTATAGGGGGTCTAGGTACAGGCCCAGCAATTTGGGTCCTTGTCCCTTACAAGTGGCCTGGTAGACAGAGAAGCTCTTGGATCTCTCTGCCCTGGCTCCTCTCTGCAGGGTGTTGGGGACAAGTATCCCTCCAGAGCCAGATGCTTTGGGAAGGAGCCTCCCAGGCCCAGAGGCTGTCAGGGACAGAGAATCCCCCACCTGGTGGCTGCTCTCACCAGCCAGGGCTGTGTCTCCCTGAAAGATGGGTGGGCTAGCAGAATAGAGACTCCACCAGTTAGTCAGCTGCGTCACAGGGAACTGAAGCTCTGGCCAGACCAAGCTACTCCCGTTCTTGAGGCCCTCGGGCCTGGAGCTGAGGCAGCCAGACCCACATTTGACAGATCCCAGGCTCAGAGGCAGGTGACAACTTCCCTTGTGTTCCTGCCAATGGGCACCCGTCACCGCCGACCCAGAGCGTGCCCAGGTGACTTGCCCCTCACCCCGGTTCCTCCTGAAGGGCAGAGCCAGAAATGCCAAACACCCCACATACCAATGAGTGACTCCAACTGGGCCAGGCTGTGGGTCGAGATGGGGGCAGCCCAAGGCCATTTGCTCATAGGAAGGAGGTAAGATCCTGCAGTGGGGTATGACATGGGTGGAGTGGGACAGGTGCTGAAGAGGGATCTGCACAGGAGGTCATGCTGGACGGGCAGGGATTTGAGACCCCCCCCCCTTTTAGAGAAAGGCCGCTCTGTCCCCTTGCTTTCACCCATTCCTACTAGTCTGGGCAGAGACACCATCCTCTCTCTACCCAAAGGCCTTGCGGGAGCTTCCTCCGCCCTGACACAGGACAGCTCTAAAGGAGGCTAAGACAAGATGGGCAGTTTCTGAGATCACAGGTAGGTGGTTAGATCCCCAGACCAGATGTGCTGCTTGGCACAAGGACTCTTCCCCGCCTGGAGTCTCCTTAGGCACTGTACTGTGGTCAAGGAACCCATTCCTGACCAAGCACCTAGGCATTGGGGGAGGAAGCCCCAGCTCCTGTCCCTCTGTGAACTCATGCTCCTGGGGGAGCACGAGGCAGGAAGTCAGAGGAGTCCTTCCCTCCCCAGCCCAGACAAAAATTCCCAAGGTCTAGACTGTTCTCAGCAAAGCTCTGGGGCTGACTGTTAAATTGCAGGTTTGGGTTTCTCCCCTCTGCAGTCTCTGTAATTATGTTTTCACTCAGTTAACTTTAATTAACCTGCCCCAGGCCTCTATGCACGGGAACACGTCTGAGCGCAGGGCTCTCTGGGCCGTGCTGAGCAGGTGGTTCCCACGACCTCCCAGCTTTTATGTTCAGGAGGCAGCACCGAGGAGGGCTGTTTTGTCTCTGGAGCCGGCTCAATTTGCCATTGGCCCCGACCTCCTGGCAATGGCCCCCACCCCAAAGAAAGATAGCTGCGCCCGCCATCACCAGGGACACCGCTGCAGGGGGCTTGCAGTGGGTAAAAATAGGCAGCCGCATGTCCCCAAAGGCTCAAACCCTGAAGTCCCTTGTGGGGCTCTGTGGCGTCTCCCTCTGTGGCTGCCCAGGATGGGACTGTCCTGGCGGTGGGGGGTGGGGGTGCAGTGCTTGGCTCAACGTCCTGCAAAGACACAAACACAGTGGTGCAGATCCCAGGCCCCTCTGAAGGACAAGGTCACTCTCAACACTGTGTCCTTCAGTCTCCCAGTGACAGGCCCTTTGTGCAGGGCCAGCCTCGAGGTCTGGGGGAAGGGGGGGGCAGGGGGCCTCCTGTCCCAAAGCAGTGGGCTTAACCCCCCTCTGGTTAACCCCCACGGAAAGGAGTCAGAAGAGTGGGAAAGTGTCACACACATGGATTCGGCAGGGACAAGACCCTCAGATAGGGAGCAGGGGAGGCGGCTCAAGGCCCTTCCAGATCAGATGCAAGGGCTCTAACAGACATACACACACGTATGCACACACAGCACGCACGCACACACCATCGACAGTCCCCAGCAAGGCCACAAGCTGTAAAGAAAGTACCACAAAGCCCTGATGTGTGGGGCTGGGGTGGTTGCATGCTGCCTGCAGCCTCACGGGCCTCCTGGGTCAGACACGAGGCCAGGAGGTCCATCTGACCTAGGGTGAGGGAAGGAGAGAGGAAGGTAGAAAGGAAGGGAAAGAGAGTGGCCAGTTTATGGCTGGGGCCCACTGCTGCCCAGTAAAACAGCTAATAAAGTGCCACCCGATCTTGATGCAAAGGCTCTAGTGGATGGGAAAAAAGCAGGTTGTCGGGGGTGGCTCAGAAGAACATGCTATCATCACTGCATTGTTTGCAGGAACTGGCACGGCCAAAGTGGCTCTGGAAGGACTGGCCAGTCCCCTCCCACTCCCAGTCACTGCCCCACTGTCACAGTCCAAGCCAATACAGACTTCCCCCATTCTGCAGCTGTGACCTGTCCTCACTTGTTTCTGAACCGACCCCCAACCCCCAGCACAGAGCCAGTCTCCAGCAGCCCACGTGCCTGGGAACCAGGATGAGGACCACATCCCTGGCCCCCAATCAGGGGGGCAAGGGTTAGGGGGAGAAAATCAGCCCTAGGACCTGCACCTTCACCACAGCGGAAGCATCAACCATTCAAGTGTCTGGTCTCAAAAGACCCAACCTTTTGTTGACGTCCAGGAGAATACAGCACCCTCTCTGTTCTCCATGCCCAGGGAAGCTGGCATTAGAGGCAGGCGTGGCTCTCCCTGAACCCTCCCTAAGCATCAGACTCCAGCATTCCCCTCAGACGCCTTCCTCTCAGTGTTTAGTCCTCACTGCAGACCATCTAATCAGCCAACTCCCTGCTATGTGCAAATGGAATCAAAAGGTTAACATGCCTCCCCTCCTGGGTAACTGGTTTGCAGGCTGACTGGGTCTTCACCGCCCCAGGAGGGGGCCAACATCATAGAACCCATAGGAACCTCCTTCCTTTAAAGGTGGAGGGTGGATAGGTGATCACCCGACACTCCAGGGAGTGTGTGTATCTGATCCTCTATTGTTCCCACGAGGGTCCTTGTCTTCAAAGTCACATGTTATTTTCAAGGCAACGGGGAGATGCTGGTCCAAGGCTGCTTGTCTCCTGGGAGTTGGGCTGCTGTAGGGGGAGTGGCCTCCGTGATCTGTCACAGGCCGGGGCCAGGCTGCCCAGGGCCCCGAAGACATACTCACAGTCCTCCACTCCCACCTGGGACTGTTACAGCCTTACAGTGCGCAGCATCCCACTCGGCTCCCCTGACAAGTCCCCCCCACCCCCCACCTCCCTGCCTCTCTTCCAAGACCAACAGACAATAAGAAAATTCAAGTAACTGAGGGCAGAGTGAGGAGGAGTAAGGCAAGAAAAATAAACAGCCCACTTGTCCTGTCCTCACAATCCCTAGTTTTCCCAGTGGGGTGCTCTCCCTGAGGCCTGAATGGCATCACCAATTTTTACTGTAAGGGAAAAAAAAAATGCAATTAATTTTGCAAACACCTCCTGGGACACAGGTCAGGGCCAAGGATTCCTCCCATTTCCTTCTTTATCCAATTTAAAAATTTGTCTCGGGAAAATTCACTTTAGGGCACAAGCAAGGACTTGGGAATTCAGCCAAAACGCACGCACCTCCAGTGGCGACAGGCCGGCAGGCGATGGACGGACGGCTCCAAGGACACGCTTGGCTGCGGCTGCTCCAAGGCCTGGATGCTTTCCCCCAGGCACCCAGAGGAACCCCTCGGGCTGTGAGGACCCACTCCAGTGCCCCACTGGAGGCAGCCGGAGGCGTCCGGCCCTGTGCTCCTGGGAGCACCCACTTGGTGTGTGGACCCTGGGCCCCAGAAAGTTCTCTGTCCAGTCAGTCTCCTCCGTGCACGGGCAGGAGCGAACAATGACGTCCCTCCCAGCTGAGGGCTCCAGGAGGAGCTGCTCATCGGGAGAGAGGCTGCTATGGCAACTTGAGGAGAATGGAGCCAGGCACTGCCGTCACCTTGAATCCGGCACCAAGCATTCCACCGCGGGCAGAGGAGGCTGAACCTCCGCTCCGCCCCTGACAAGCCTCCTGCGATGGGGCTGACCTCCCGCCTTCCCTGCTCAGCCTCCTGGCCTCAGGAACTCATTTGCTCCTCACTGAAACGGAGCACACAGCCCAGTCCCCCGAGAACGCCACCTCCATCTGTTTTGTCAGACAAGTTCTTCCGTGTGTGTGGCTCCTGCTTGCTTCTGAGATGGGGTTCTTCTTGATTTCAGCTCATTAAAATCCTGCAGCTAATTAAAACCTAACAGCAGCAGCGGCAGCAGCAAACTCTGGGATGAGTCCCTCTAGTTTTTATGCGTAGGCATAAAGTTGCAATGCCCAGCAAGGGTGACGAAAGGCTACAAGACAGACAGAGGCGGGGTTGTGGACTCCTGCCCTGCCAGATGCAAGAGGGCGCTGACCTGGGTCCTGAAATGAACAGAGCCTAGCCTCAGCACACCCAGCCCGCGTGGGTGCTCCCCTCTCCGGGGGAAGGCAGTTCACCTGCCCTACTCCTCTCCATTATAAGGCAGGGATTCCCTCCAATTCCCCATACTTTCTGCTGGGTGGGAGAAAGGGAGCCCTAAGGCAGAGGTAAAGGCATAAATCAGGCTCAAACAGCCCCAAAGCCTTGTCCCCACAAATCTACTAGGCTACAGCCCAGCTTTCCATCACTGCTCACACAGAGAGGCAGAGAGGAAGCCTGCAAACACACAGCTGCAGCGAGGGATCTCTGAGAGCCTGGCCAAGGAGTCACAAGCTATGATGCCCTGATTGCTTTCAGGGGAAGGACTACACCGTGGATACCATCTCTGCCCAAGACTTCACTTTTAGGGCATTTTATGAGGCAGGCTAGAGGACAGTTATTCTGCAGGTAGAGAAACCGAGTCCCACCCTGGCAGAATCTGGGATGCAGATTCAGTACCCCCAATCCCATAAGCATGTGTTACCTCGATAACAGCCCTTCTCTCACCATGCGGAGAGTGTTCACACACCTGTCTCAAACACGTGGAGCCCCGAGAGCAGCGTCACACCCTCTCCACACCTTAGCACAGTGTCTGGCACAAGGCAGGTGATCAACTTAACCTGTGTTGTATGTGGTGTGAGCATATCTGGGCCATCTGCAGAGAGGTACTCCACGGACCTGGTATTTCTAAAAGGTTGTGCTTTCTCAGGGAGCTGTGGGTTTGTTTTGATCAGGTCTGGGTTAGAATTAGGTCCAAAGAGGAGCTCAGTCCTGTGAGAAAAGAGGAGGCGAGGAAGTGGGGTCCATTAGAGATCCTGATGGAACCTGGCAGCTCCCACATACCCAATGCACACTCACCACAAGGATGCCTCTTTTGTATCTTCATTTTGGTAAGGCAGAGTTCAAATCATGGGGCTTAAAGACCAATACACTCATGGAGGTAAAAGTGGAATCTATTCATATATATATATACATATATATGTATATATATATATATATGTATTAATATACATAAGTACAAATATACAAGTCATTTAGATGCCATAAAATGGATTATGCTAGGAAACTCCTACGCGAAACTGAAGTTTTAATGTGTTGATCCAAAGTCAATGAGGAAAGTGGGGGAAGATAGTGGAGAGGGACAATCCTAAGTTCACCTCCACCTGGGGACATACTGAAGCATCAACTACACGTGTGACAGCTCACTCTGAAAACAACCTGAAGCCTAGCCAAACAGATCTTCCTGAGCTAAAGACATCAAGAGAAGGCCATATTGAGAAGTGTACGAGGGTCAGAGACAAAGTCGGGAACCAAACCCCCGGCGTGGCAATCCACAAGCAGGAGGGACATCACAGGTGTGGAGGAGTGAAGAGGAATAGCCCACATCAGGCATCCCTGGCCCTGAGGACCTGCACAGAGAAGATGAGCCCCCATGATGTCTGGCTTTGAAAATCAGCCCGATTTACCTTTGGAAGAGTTGGAGGTTTATAGGGAACCAATTCTCCAGTCTTAAAGGGCCAGTGCACTCTATCACTGGGCCCGAGAGCCAGCAACAGAAACAGCAGTTTAAAAAGCATCAGGGGTATACATGAAGGGGATTTATGGACTAATTCTAGAGTATGTGTTGGAGGGTTAGGGATCTGTGAGAGTTTTCTCCAGGAATGGGAAGTCCTGGCAGGTGCTATTTCTCTTGCCTGCCTTTTGTCTTGGCCAGATGCTTGAGGTAGCCAGTTCTGACACTCTCCATCTAACTTGCCCTGCCCCAGAATTCTTCTGAAGACTAGCCCCCCCACCACCAAACCAACCTACCAGCAGGCACCTCTCCAAAGTGGCTCCCACAATGAGCAGCCCCAGCCGGGATTGATGCCCTGCCAGAGTGACTATCAGTTCCCACACCCAACAGGTAGCTCTGTTCAGAAATGGCACATCTCCAGAACAAATCCTGACCCAGGGAGTGAGGGAATGAGCCCTACCAACTAGCACATGACCCTTTTATCCAATAGCATGTGAGCCAAGCCCCGCCCACCAGACAAGTTAGGCTGAAAACTGGCTCCATCCACCAGTGCACCCTCAGCACTCAGCTCAGTTCTAACTAGAGGGTGCTTCCAGCCCACATAGAGGAGCACCACATATATACATATAGAACAAACGCAGAGTCAGACAAAGTAAGGAGGCAGAGGTATAGAATTCAAACACAAGAACAAGACAAAACCCTAGAACACAAGCTAAACAAAACACAGATAAGGAATCTATCTGATAAAGATTTCAAATTAATGGTTATAGATACTCACCAGACTTGAGAGGAGACTGGAAGAACTCAATAAGAACTTCAACAAAGAGATAGAAAGTATTTAAAAAGAACCAGTCAGAGGGGCGCCTGGGTGGCTCAGTGGTTTAAGCCTCTGCCTTTAGCTCAGGTCATGATCTCAGGGTCCTGGGATCGAGCCCCACATTAGGCTCTCTGCTCAGGGGGGAGCCTGCTCCCCCCTCTCTCTGCCTGCCTCTCTGCCAACTTGTGATCTCTCTCTGTCTATCAAATAAATAAATAAAAATAAATAAAAATATTTAAAAAGAACCAGTCAGAGCTGAAGAACACAATAAGTGAAATGAAAAATACGCCAGAAGAATCAACAGATTAGAGGATGCAAAGAACAGATCAATGATCTGGAAGTCAGGGTAGTAAAAAACAACTAGACTGAAATAAGAAAAAAGGTTTTTTAAAAATGAAAATAAGTTAAGGGACTTCTGTGACAACATCAAGCAAAATAACATTCACATTACAGGAGTCTCAAATGGAGAAAAGAGAGAGAAAAGGAGATAGAAATCTTATTTGAAGAAATAATAACTGAAAACTTCCCTAACCTGGGGAAGGAAAGAGATATCCAGATCCAGGAACCCAGAGAGCTCCAAACAAGATGAACCCAAGGGGGTCCACATCAAGACACACAATAATTACAATAATTACAATTATTGTAATTATTGTAAAGTATAGGAAAAACTAAAGATAAAGAGAGAATTTTAAAAGCAACAGGAGAAAAACAGTTACATACAAGGGAAACCCCATAGAGCTATCAGCTGATTTCTCAGCAGAAACTTTGCGGGCCAGGAGAAAACAGCCTGAGGAATTCAAAGTACTGAAAGGAAGAAACCTATAACCAAGAATACTCTACCCAGCAATGTTCAGAATTGAAAGAAAGATAAAGTGTTTCCCAGACAAAAGATAAAGGAGTGCATCACCACTAAACTAGACTATAAGAAATGTTAAAGGGAATTCTTCCAGTAAAAGAAAAGACCCATAACTAGAAGTAAGAAAATTATGACAGAAAAAACTTTAACTGATAAAGCAAACATATAGTAAAAGTAGTAGATCAATCCCTTAGAAAGCTAGTATGAAGGTTAAAACATAAAAGCAGTAAAATCAATTATATCTACAAAAAGTAGTTAAAAAGTAATGTAAATTACTTTACATAAAGTAAAAATATGTAAAATATGACATCTTATACATAAAATGTGGAGGGGGAGTTAAAATTTAGTGCTTTTAGGGGCAACTGGGTGGCTCAGTGGTTAAAGCCTCTGCCTTCGGCTCAGGTCATGATCTCAGGGTCCTGGGATCGAGTCCTGAATCAGGCTCTCTGCTCAGCGGGGAGCCTGCCTCCTCCTCCTCTCTCTCTCTGCCTGCCTCTCTGCCTACTTGTGATCTGTCTGTCAAATAAAAAAAAAAAATTAGTGCTTTTAAATTTTGTTCAAACCTAAATGACCATTAACTTAATATAAACTGCTATATACATAGGATGTTACATATGAACCTCATAGTAACCAGAAACCAAAAACCTATCATAGATACACAAAAAATAAAGAGAAACGATCCCAAGTATAACTCTAAAAGACATTAAACACAAGAGAAGAGAGGAAGAGAAGAAGAAATGAACAGAGAATTACAAAAACAATCACAAACATAATTAACAAATGACAACAAATACATGCTTTTCAATAATTACTTTAAATGTAACTGGGGTAAATGCTGCAATCAAAAGACACAGGGTGACTAAATATACAGAAAAACTAACCCAACTATATGCTTCAAGAGACTCATTCAGATCTAAGACACATAAAGACTAAAACTGAGGGGATGATAAAAAAATAATCCATGCAAATGGAAGAAAAAAAAGTGAGGATAGCAAGCAATCAAAGACTGTAGCAAGAGGAAAAAGAAGGACATTGTATAATGATAAAAGGATTACTCCCACAAGAGGATATAATTGTAAATATCTGTGCACGTAACATAGGAGCATCTAAATATATAAAGCAAATATTAACAGACATAAAGAGAGAAATTGAGAGTACTCCAATAATAGTAGCGGATTTTAACACCCCATTTACATCAATGGATAGATCATCTAGACAGAAAATCAATAAGGAAACAGCAGTTTTGAATGACACATTACACCAGATGGGCTTAACAGATATATACAGAACATTTCATCTAAAAACAGCAGAATATACATTCTTTTCAAGTGCACATAAAACATTTTTCAGGATAGATCATATGTTAGGCCACAAAACAAGTCTCAATAAATTTATGATTGAAATCATATCAAGCATCTTTTCCAACTACAGTGGTGTAAAACTAAAAATCAATTATAAGAAAAAACTGGAAAAAACACAGATGTGTAGAAGCCAAGCAACACATTACTAAGTAACTGGTAGATCAAAGAGGAAATCAAAGAGGAAACAAAAAAAATACATGGAGACAAAGGAAAATGAAAACAGAATGGTTCAAAATCTCTGGGACAACACCAAAAGCAGTTCTAAGAGGGAAGTTTATGGGGTGCCTGGGTGGCTTAGTGGGTTAAAGCCTTTGCTTTCAACTCAGGTCATGATATCAGCATCCTGGGATGGAGCCCTGTATTGGGCTCTCTGCTCAGCAGGAAGCCTGCTTCCCTTCCTCTCTCTCTGCCTGCCTCTCTGCCTACTTGTGGTCTCTGTCTGTCAAATAAATAAAATCTTTAAAAAAGAAAAAAAAAGAGGGAAGCTTATAATGATATGGGCTTACCTCCAAAAGCAAGAAGAATCTCAAATAATCTAACCTTACACCTAAAGTAACTCGAAAAAGAACAAAAAAGGCACAACGTTGGTAGAAGGAAGGAAATAATAAAGACAGAGCAGTAATAAGTGAAATAGGGACCAACGAACAAACAAACCATATAGAAGATCAATGAAACGATTAGCTGGTTTCTTTGAAAAGGTAGAATTAATAAACATTTAACTTTTTCATCAAGAAAAAGAGAGGACTAACATACATAAAATAAAAAACAAAAGAGAAGTTACAACCAAGAGCACAGAAATACAAAGGATTATAAGGGACTACTAAAAAAAAAAAAAGTCAACAATTGGACAACTTAGAACAGATGGATAGACTGTTAAACACATACAATCTTTCACAACTGAATCAGGAAGAAATATGAAATTTGAACGAATTACTAGTAGTGAAATTAAATGAGTAATCAAAAAACTCCCAAAATGCAAAAGTCCAGACCCAGATGGCTTTTTTTTTTTAAGATTTTATTTATTTATTTGACAGAGATCACAAGTAGGCAGAGAGGCAGGCAGAGAGAGTGAGAGGGAAGCAAGCTCCCCGCTGAGCAGAGAGCCTGATACAGGACTCGATCCCAGGACCCTGAGATCACAACCCAAGCTGAAGGCAGCGGCTTAACCCACTGAGCCACCTAGGTGCCCCCAGAACATTGAAGATATTCCCAAGTTCCTTGCAGCTCTGGTATGAGACAAATGTCCAGAGAGAAAGGTGTTTTTGTGAATTTCATTTGCACAAGGCCACAATCAGGCAGAGCAGGAGGACTTTCAGCCAAGACATCCCTTATGCACACCTGCCACCCATCCCTGGCCACAAATCCGGATCACTGCTGGCCTCCATGGACCAAAGCTGCCAAGCTCTTTCCCTTCAAGACAACTCTGTCCTTGTGGAGGGAGCAAAGGACTCTAATCCAAGTGTTAAACTTGAAATTGTGTTCTCAGGTTCTTTCTTTCTTTATTTTTTTTTAAAGATTTTACTTATTTATTTGACAGACAGAGATCACAAGTAGGCAGAGAGGCAGGCAGAGAGAGAGAGAGGAGGAAGCAGGCTCCCTGCGGAGCAGACAGCCCGATGCGGGGCTCGATCCCAGGACACCGGGACCCTGACCTGAGCCGAAGGCAGAGGCCCTAACCCACTGAGCCACACAGGCACCCCTCTCAGGTTCTTTCTGAGCCACAAAGCCTTGTTTCTCTGAGGCCTGTCTGGGTGAGACGAGTCCCACTTGAGGTCACTCCCTCCCTACATGACCACTGCTCTCTGTCTCAACATCTACACTGAGCCACAGTTAGTCATGCCTCAATTTAGGGATGGAATTCATTTCAAGGCAGAAATCCAAACAAGGCTAATGACGGGGATTCCACTGTATCCACAGTCACCTTTGTCATCTAAAAATCTTTAATTAGGGGGAGGAGGCACCTGGGTGGCTCAGCCAGTTAAGCCTCCAACTCCTGGTTTCACCTCAGGTCTTGATCTCATGGTTCGTGGGACTGAGCCCCATGTCAGGCTCCCTGCTCAGCGGGGAGTCTGCTTGAGATTCTCTCTCTGCCCCTCCTTCCCACTCATGTGCTCTATTTCTCTCAAATGAATAAATAAATATCTTCAATTTTTAAAGAATTTAAAAGGGCAACAGGAGGGATCCTCGTGGTGACGGAGATGTCCTTCATCTTGACTGTATCAATGTCAATACCCTCACTGTGATATTATACTATACTATTACAAGATGTATGGGGTAAGTATAGGAACAGGAAACAGGAAAAAGGGCACATTGAGATTACTCTGTATTATTTCGTACAACTGTTATGTGAATCTAAAATTATCTCAAAATGAACGGTTTAATTTCTTAAAAATCAAGAACTTAAAAGTAACTGGCCTTTCCGTTCGTGCATAATGGAAGCAAATTCTAATGTTGTGCACGTAAATAATAGATAACCATTTTCATGGATCAGCGCCATCCTTTGTTGTATAAGAAACATTTTAAAGTTAAGGGACTATGCCTTTAATAGGAAAATTTGATGTGTTAGCAACTACTGGTTGATCTTTGTGCATTTTTCAATTGCAAATTGCACTTTAAAAATGCAAACAATTATTAATATTGATTTGGACTCAAACAATATTGAATTTCAATATATTTCCAGCTCTTTTATGAATTACCCTGTGGATACGTGGTGATTATGATAAAAGAGCATTTGCATGCTCAATTTCTTTTTCAGGGAGGAACCTTGAAGAGGGCTGATGTGATCCATGGATAATGAACTTCACAGGGACAAGACTGGCTCCAGAGTCCTCTGCTCGGCCCTCGAACTTAGCAGGCAGCACAGACTTTCAGGGCCACATTCTCCAAGCCAATATTACACAGCACAGGCTCAAGGCCTGGATGGGATTTAGTGTCATAGTTTTTAGGGCAAGGAGAAGGCATAGATGTATATCATGCTTTGTTAACCTTCCAAGTAGCATGCGGGATACTATATAAACATCCCATTTAGCTTTTGAGCAATAACCTCGTGAAATAAAATCATTATCCCTATTGGATACAGGATTGGTTCTCTGTAAGGAGATGTGGAGATGGAATTTAGGGTACAAAACTTTTATTAAGGATCATAACCTGTGAAGGGAAAAGGGAGGAAGCCAAAGCAAGCAGAAGAGGTTAGATAGGGATACAGGTCCAACCCAGCCTGAGTAGAGAGGGCTGAATTAGGTGTGGCCCATGGGAGTGTCCCACAGCAGGCAGAAATGACTGTGCCTTCATGCATCACTCTGCTCAGTAACTGGATGTGGCATGCCCAGGGAAAGGCACGACCCCAGAGAGGACAGTTTGCTGCAACCACAGTAGATCCTGAAGGAGCTGACAGCTGGGAGGTGGCTGCTGGCCACACGTCCTGTGGGCAGTCAGTGAGTCCTTCCTGCAGGGGGATCTGGATAGCACATCTCCAAGTCTACCTTCATTTTACGATGGTGAAATTAGGACCCAGAGAGAATAAACATGGCCAAGGTTACGTCTACATAAGTGATATCAGATCTGCCTGACTCAAATCTTGCCTCTCCGCACCCCATTCACTGCTTCTTCCAAACAAAAGCGTAGATCAGACTGTCCTGACCTTCAGCTACTGAGACATGAAGGGCTTAAAGTCTCCAGAGGAACACACAGAAAGTCTGACTGCGTAAGCAGATACCCTTACCTCACCTCGGCTGACATCTCTGCAACATGCACGCGTGTGCACACACACATGCTTAGTTCTTGGCGATTATCTCATTGCTAATGGAAGGCGGGGGCATGGATTTTCTGGGTTAAAAGTTCCCCTGACAGTACAGCCTAGAGAGCATCACCCCCCTAGCAAATCCATTGGGTCTTGCCAAGAGCAGCAGACGATGTATGATGCTGCACAGCCTCCTTTTACTTTTAGAAAGCACTGAGCTTTTCACATTTTCCAGCTGCTCTGACATCCACAGCCACAGCAGGGAAAATTACAGGGAGGAAAAAATTGCATATTTACTTCTCAAAATTGAAAGTTGGGGTATAATATGGACAGAAAGGAGTGTATGAGTAAACCTAGAATGCCCTGGCCCCT
Source organism: Mustela nivalis (assembly GCF_964662115.1). Classification (NCBI taxonomy): domain Eukaryota; kingdom Metazoa; phylum Chordata; class Mammalia; order Carnivora; family Mustelidae; genus Mustela; species Mustela nivalis. The sequence continues at coordinate 40,675,446 of NC_139037.1, read as the reverse complement.
GGCAGGGTGCAGCTGCCTTCAAGCTGCAAACAGCAATCCATAGACTCCAGAAGAAGAGAGAATGGCAAGGAGGTTTGGCTTTCTTCCAGGGAATCCCTCTCCTTGTGGCTGGCAGAGGGAGCCCCCAGAGGACTTGCCTTTGTGTTTCCAGCTGCCAAGAATGCCTGGCACAGAGTAGGTGCTCGGGCAATATGTGGCAAGCAAAGAGAGAGCTAGGAAGAGGAGGGAGAAGGGGAAGGGATCCTTGCATAGCAGGACCAGCTCGGTCCTTTGGGTTGAGGTCATGCGGAGTCTAGCAGGTATGCCCTGTGTGTCTGCACAGTGCGCATGCACGGACATCCCCTTTGGGAACGGGCTGGCCCCTTTAAGATGGCTCCATGGTTAACCATCACATCCTTGATCTTCTCTAGTCCAGCATGATTTTCCCTGGAGCCCTCTTCAGAACAGCTGGTGTCTTCCAACCTGAGCAATCAACTCTGTTGGCCCTACCCTGGTTATGGAGAATTGGGTCTCCCCTCAGGCTACCAGGAGGGGACCAGAATGTGAGTAACCTGGAAGTTCTAATGAGTGGCTAGACATAAGACAGGAGCCTGTCTTCTCCATGAGGCTCTGCCTCATGTCTCCCTCCAGCAGACACCCTGTGCTTCAAGTACCTCACTGACCCTCCAATTCTGCCCCCTCTTTCACCACAAGGTGTTGGGAAGCCAGAAATTTGGGGCCACCCTAACCCTCCCTCCACCTCTCCCCACATTCCAACTGTGGACTCAGCCTCCTGTGTGTTTCCTTTCCATCTCTTTTTTCCAGCCCCTCAGTGAGGCTGATTCAGCACCTGGACAGCTCCCTACCTCCACTTTGGTCCCCTCCCTTTGCAAAGGATACCCCACTTTGGTATCCCTCCCTTTTGCAAAAGAGTCTGAGGGCCCCCAGTTGCCCAGTGGTTCAAGTTTGAATGTCTTAGCATATCCCGCAAGGTTCACTGAGTATCCAGGGTCTGCAGCTCTCCTGCCTTTAGTCTCATTTCTCACCATTCCCTGAAGGTCCCAGGCCAAGTGAGGCATCCTCCTGTGTGTTCCTAGAGCCCCTGGGCTTTGTTCTAACACAGGTGAGAGACTAATGTAGAGGAAAGAGCTCTGGGCTCTTCCCTGACTGTGCCTGGCTAGTGAGAAGAGGCTCAGGATGGGTGGGATGGGCCACTGGGTCCCAGTCCTCTCCCTGCAGGGCACATGCTCTTTCATGGGTGGTCTTGTTCTGGTCTCAAAACAGCTTTGCTGACTTCATTGCTTACCTTGAACAACACACGGGTCTGGTTTATCTCCCCCTGAATTTTCAGCCTATTTTCTGCTGCCCCATGTCCCTGAGTTCTTGGCCTCAAGGACACAGACAGAAAAGGTGCTAAGTATTTACAATCTCTGGACATGGTGTTCTATGGCATGTTTGCTGGGCCAAGGATGTAGGCAGCACTCAGCAGACTGGGAGCACCCCACAGCAGAACAGCACCCTTGCAGGTCCCACACATGTCCTTGTATCACAATGTCATATGAAAGGGCACTTAAGCCCTAATTTCCAGCACGATTGTTACAAGGAGAAAGACACGGGTAGAAATACACATTTTCATGATGAGATCCAGAGTGGCCAATCATCAGTCTACAGTGAACACACATGTCAGAAGCAGTCCATTTCCTATACTAACTATATGGCATTTTCATAATGGAAATTATTTTCAAAATGACATAGCCAATGACCCTTGGTGGCAGATCCAGACCTTCAGATCTTCCAAATTGGAAACATGGATTTTTAAAAAAGATTTTTTACTTATTTATTTAAGGGAGGGGAGGGGCCAAGGGAGACGGAGAGAATCTCAAGCAGACTCCCTGCTGAGCAGTGAGAACCCAACACAAGGCTTGATCCCGTGACCCTGAGATGGTGACCTGAGCCAAAATCAAGAGTCTGACATTTAACAGACTGAGCTACCTAGGCACCCTGGAAACCTGGATTTTTAATGTGAAATTTCCTGATTCTCAAATTGGCAAACAACACACATTTTTCAAACCTACCCGAGCCGATCAAAACTCGTGTCCAAGCTGGATTTGGCTGGGCGGGGGGGGGGGGGGGGAGGGGTGTCCACCCATTGCCACTGCGGCCATGAAAATCATCGTCCAGGCTGGGGAAAGGCACCTGACCTCTGGATAAAAAGGATTCAAGGAATTTTATGCAAAAGCAGCTGAGAGGAGAAAAAGCCTGTGAGTCAGCTGGTGTGGAGAGAGGCCCCTGCCTCGCAGGTGTGGAGCTGCGCCCTACAGCTCTGTAACTAGATGGCGCGCACGCAGAAACAAGGGCTTCCGGCATGGAGGACAGTCACTGCGGTGGCACAGTCCACCCAGCAGTGATACACACACGCGCACCTGCACACACGCACACACAGTCACGCTCCTATGCACCAGTCATGGGTTGAACTGTGTCGCTCCTGTGTTGCCCCAAATTCCCATGTTGGAGTCCTAACCCCCCATACCTCAGACTATGACCTCATTTGGGAAAAGGGTCATCACAGAGGTAATGAGCTAAGAGGAGGTCACGTTGGAGCCTCTAACCTAATATGACCAGGGTTGTAATAAAAAGGGGAAATCTGGACCGACACGCATGCAGCGAGAATACCACGTGAGGATAAAGGCAGAGATCTACAAGCCAAAGAATGCCAAAGATTACCAGCAACCCCTCCCCAGAATCTAGCGGAGAGGCCTGGCATAGATCTGCCTTCACCACCCTCAGAAGGGGCCAACCTCGCTGACACCTTGAGCTCAGACTTCCAGCCTCTGGAACTCAGAGGCAACACATTTCAGCTGTTGAAACCCTCTTGTCTGTGGTATGCTGTCACAGCAGCCCAGCTCCTGCCTGCCTCAGTGGTTGCCATCAACTGTGTGCAGACAGTGTCGGACCAGCATTTGACACAAGGCTTGTGACAAGCAGGATGTGCTGAGAGGTTAAGTAACAGAAACCCTATCCCACTGGGAATCCCGTAGCTCCACAGAGTCATCAGGACCCGGATCCTTCCTGAGGCTCCACTCCTCTGTCCTCGGGCACGTTTTATCCTCAGGTGGCTTCTACATGGTTGTTTGATGGCTGTGGCCACAGGATGCCTAGGGGATCCTAGATGGATTTGGCAGGAGAGGGGGAGCCCTGGTCCCTAACCGTGGAGCCAAGCTCCTGGACCCTGAGCCGAAGGCCACCGCCCCGACCCAGTGCCTAGGGTTGGGGGTATGCCTCGTGCTGGTGGGCACAGGTCTGGGACCAGTGGGATGAAACTGCCTTTCTTGGCGCTGGGAGTGAGATCAGTGCCTCCAAACTCAAACACCAGGAGACAAGGGGAAGGCGTGACATAGAGTGGGCTACTGAGTCCCCTAGGTACAAAAGCTGCGTGGAAAAACTAGGACTAGGATGAGGAAAAAGGCTCAGAGAGGCTGAGTAACTTGTTCAAGGCCATGCTGTGGTGAAGTGATAGAGGCCTATTGCAGGTTGAGGTCCAAGAAGCGCTGTCTGCCACTCCCCACGTCACGTCCCAGGATTAACCACTCCGCCCGTGACAGAGGGAGCCACACTATGGACCCAAGCTGGCACACACCTAGTCTGTCAGTGGGCAGGGGCGCAGGGCCACTCCGTCCCTCTCGGAAGCCCTCCTTGAGACCAGTCTGTTGGCCTGCCCCTCTCAGCACAGCACTAGCCTGCTGGCTCCCACAAAGACGATGGCCTCCATGAGGGCGCTCAGCTCATCTGGGACTATGTGTGTGAGCACACGTGTGTGTGAGCACATGCGTGTCTGTGACTCCGTCCTGTGAATGGAGAAGGTGAGGGCTTGTGGCTGTGTCTGGGCAAGCATGGGTGTGGGGGGACGTGTGTCCACACGTGGGCATTTCAGAAGTTCCCATCCCTTTGCCCTGCGGCCACCGGGACGATGACCAATGACCATCACCCCCAGCTCAGAGGCGCTTCCCCCCCACCAGCTGCTGCCTGGGGTCAGCCCTCCTTCCTGGCAGAGGCGAGCAAGGCCCCCTTTCCCGCGGGGGGCCTGGAGGGCGGGTGGGCTAGAGGGGGGCTCCGAAGTGGCAGCCCAGCAGGGCCATCTGCCATCTGTGCCTCCCGCTCCACTTCCGCCTCTGTCCCCTCTCCGCCTCAGGGTGCATCACTCTGGCGACCCCTGGGAATTGGAAGCTAATTTTCCACGATCATTAGTGATGGAAAGACCTCAGGTTCTGCCTTTAATTAAAGTCAAACGTGGGGCTGAGGAGAAACGCAGCACGCAGGCGTCCTCTTCTCACTTGTAAAAGCCATATGCAAATAATTAAGCCAGGCATGGAAGCCATAATTAAAAATTTCACAAACCCCCTCATTAGCTGAGCAGCCTGCACAGAGAAGTGGGACCGCGGCACTCCCCCATGCCGAGAGCAGCTCCCGCAGATGGTTAATTGGGGCTGGGTGGGGGGAGAGGCAGACCCTTCCCCCCCCAGGTGACAGTGCACCTGGCAAGGAAAGAGCTGGCAGGGGTCCTGGGTTCCCGGGCTAGCAGCAATGACCTCTCACCTCTGCTTAGGAGGCTTCCAGCCGGGGACCAGGCTGCCAGGGAGAAGCAGATGAATCCAAACATGCATCCACCCACTGCAAGGTGAGGAGACAGGACCCTGGTCCCAAACTTCACAGCTTCCCCTGGCCCCAGGCCCTTAGTGTGCCCAGGAGGTTGAGGTGGACCTTCGGACTGAGGCAGGCTCAGCAGACCCCCTCTTCCCCAGCAACTATGTGTCCTGAGGCTTTCAACCCCTAGCCATGCATACAGATGTCCCCAGACCTGGTGGCCATTGTGCGGCAGGGGTGGGGAGATGGGGCTGAACACCAAGGCCCAGACAGGTCACTCACCGCACCCCATAAACACAGGCAGCCCCAGCTCCAATCAGCATTTCAAGAACTATGAGGAGGGGCGAGACAGCCAGGAAACGTCTGAACTCACTACTCATTCTCAGGCCCCTTCCCCCCCCACCCCTATGATCCCCAGGATGCCCGGCCCAAGCCCTCAGCCCCTGGAGACATCTGATTCACCTCAGGTCCTGAATCGATCCTTCCAGGCAAGTCACCGCAGGCATAATCTCCCCTTGCGCATTGACATTTCCAAGTGAATATTCACTCATCCTAGTCCTGGCCGCTTGTTTTCCCGTCTGGCCTGATCAATGACGTTTCCCTCAAGAAGTCGTGCTCATCAGGGGCACTGAAGCTGCCTGGGTGTGCGGGGATGAGATGTGCCCGCCCCGCTGAGAGCCTGGACAAGCTCACCTCACTCGTAGACCACGGGCCCTGGCCTGAGCCAGAGTCCCCCTGCAGCTGAGATGCTCACTCTGTCAGTATCACAGACATAAGCTGAATATGATTAAAAATAAATCCAGAAACTGGCTTTCCTTTTGAGGATTTGGGGATCTGATGGAGCCACAGGATGTCACTGAGCCAACCTCTGAGTTCTGTCCCGCTCAAGACAATCCTGACCGAGAGGAGTCCTCCATCTGATGTCTTTGGCCAGAATCCTAAACCTGACCCTTTCCCATTCTGGTCTTGACCTTCCCAGTGGCTCAGGAAATAGCATTCCTCTTTCCAGCTCTCCTCTAGCAAACAGAGGGGACGCAAGCCCTTCCACCAAGGGTCATCAGACACCTGCCCCCCGGCTCCCTGCTCTCGGAAGCTGATCCCAGGCAGTCACGATCTTAGCTGATCTGTCTTGTTTCTTGTCTGAACCCAGTTAGCTTTAACAGTCAGTTCTGCAAGTCAGCTTGGGCACTCTTCCTTTTGTTCACCCTCTAAGCCAAGCTGCTCTGATGGTCAGCGCCCCTGCCTCACCCTTCTTATTCCCCTCCCTCATCTGCAGCTCCCCAGTTACAGACGCATCTGCCCAAGGACCCCTACTTTGAGCCACTGACACAAGGTAATACCCCCAAATAGGTCAATATGTTCTCATGGGGAAGGAGGCTATTCCACCAAGAAGGTGGTATTTGAACCATGGGGATATCTAGGGAACAGCCTGTGCAAAGGCCCTGGGGTGGGAGTGTTCCTGACACCGAGTTTGTCTACAAAGGGGTGAACATAAAGAAGAGGGAAAGGAGACACAGTCAGAGAAATAAGGGGGGGGCAGTTGGGTTAGCCATTGAAAAGAAGTTGGCTTTTACTGTAAGTAACATAAGGGCATTATCTGGTTTGGATTAGAACAGAACCCGACTGGCCACATAGGCAGGCAAGGGCAGAAGCAGGAAGGCCAAGGAGAGAGATTTCGGCTGTAATGCGAACATGCAGGTCTGTCATTCTTATGAGAATTGGCACTTTAACGAGAGGACTTTATTTTGACTTTGAAAATTACATGTTTTTATTCTGACGCTCTGATAGCAGTATGTATCTTCAGTCTACTTGTCGGCCATGAGATTTTCTGACATGAGGATTCTGGATCCTGAAAAATCTGTAAGTCTTTCTCTCTCTCTCTCTCTCTCTCTCTCTCTCCTTTTTAAAGATTTTATTTATTCATCTGAGAGAGACAGAGACACAGAGAGCACAAGGAGGGGGAGAGGCAGAGGGAGAAGGAGAAGCAGATGCCCAGCTGAGCTGGGAGCCCAATATGGGGCTCAATCCCAGGACCCCAGGATCATGATCTGAGCTGAAGGCAGAAGCTCAACCATCTGAACCACCCAGGAGCCCCTATAAGTCACTCGTTTCCAGAGCCAGAAGTGCAGGAAAATCAGCGGCTTGGTACTTGTTGGTGGAGCGAACGTGGGATACAGACATTCGGTGAGGACTGGGAAGAAGCCAAGTGGCCTGGGTCCAAATCCTGGCTCCATCAGGCACTGACCGTGTCACTCTGGGCAAGCTGCTTCAGCTCTCAGTGCCTCGGTTTCCCTGCCTGCAGTATGGGGGTAATAATGGCTGCCCCACAAGTTGTCCTAAGGACAAGCTGAGCATTAAGGGGCAGTACCTAGTGCACAGGGACAGCTCCATCATGTTAATGACTACTTTGGGAAAACGACCAGAGCTCCTCAAGGTGCTTCTCTCCCACGCAAGTCTGTCAACCCGCAGCTGGAGCAACAACCTGCCCTTGGACATCACCTAGCACAGCCTGAAGGTCACCGAGAAACAGGAGCCATGGTGGATCCTAATGGGGCTCTCCAGGGAATATCTCAGGAGCTCAGGCTACAGCAGCCCCACCGAGAATGGTGACCTTCTTGGAAGGGCTTCCATGAAACTGGCCCTTGAGCACTTGGTCAAGAAGGAAAAACACGTAGCCTCTCCCAGCACAAGCGCCTCAGCCCCCGGCACCGGCCTTGGGCTACCTCCACTGGTGCGCGTCACACCCAACAAAGGGGTTGGTATTTATTTTGACATTCCATGTTTGCTAAACTATTTCAGTCTTCTCTGCAGAGTAGGCCAAGCATGTCAGGATGGCCAACTTTGAAAGTTGAATGTAGCCGGTCTTTCCCCTGATGATTAAAAATATAGTACCTTCTATCTTCGGCCCATGTGCTCACCATGTACCCACTCTGACAATTTCAGTTCAGACCAGAGCTCGGTATGTGCTGTGAGCTCACAGGCAGTCAGATCATCGCAGAACCGGGAAAACAGCCTGGCATCTGAGGCCTTGGGTTTTGGTGGGCATTTTTTTGGTTGGTTTCTTTTTTTTCCTTTTCTTTTCTTTGTGTACATAATTAATTATTTCGCAAGTAAGGTTGCAGTCTTCTTTAAAAATTGGCAAAATTGTTAGAAGCTGAAGCTTGCCAAGGAATGATGGAGCATATTCTGAAAATATTTGTGAGGTTTTCCTCTAGATTCACACAAACACACACAGTCCTTGTCTTGAGTTTAGCATTGCAAGAACACCTATCATGGAAAGTCTAATATTATTTTCCAATGAAAATAATTTACTCATTTACTTCAAAGAAATCTGACTCCGCTTCAGACAATAACCAATTCTACCAGTGGTCTCAAAGGCTCAGGAAAACAGCATTTCCTCTGATCTACCTTTTAGCCACAGGTCTCCTCTACCCAGGTAGTGTGCCCATACACATGGTCTTTTGTCATCCATTCATGACAACTAATAGCCAAAAAATACATTTGACTTTTGGCAAAACTTCCAACCTTCTGCCCTCCCTAGGTCATTGTTTTGGCCTTTGCAATGAATTCCGCCAAGGTTTCTCATTTTCTCTCCCAGACAAGGTCTGGTGGCCCTCAGTGTATGTTTCATGGGAGTTTCCAATGAGGCACAGGTCTGTGTCCTTAAGGCTACCAAGAGGTTGCTCACACAGGTGACAAGCATTTCAGATCCTGACGATGTGTTCCGCTTCGACTTTCTTTCCTGTGAAGCGGAGAAGGATGTTTTGCAGGCAAAAATGAAACCCACAGGTTTTAGAATAAATTTCATGTGATCTTGGTCCAACACTATTTAAGGGATGAGGACGGTCTGGCATCCCTGCCCAGAGCACCTCAAGGAAGGTGTGCCCCATCTTTGCAATAGATATAAGCCTCGAGGGAAAAAAAGCAAAATCAGGAGTCCTGATGCTCAATTTTGGTCTGTATACTGCAATGTGACCTCTACGGCCCGCAGCCAGAGGGCGGGGGGCAGGCCAGGCATCCAGCTATGCCCAGGCTCCAAGAAGCGGGATGTGTCTGTGGGTTTGTTTCGCACAAAAGTGATGAGCACGGTGCACTGGCACCTGTGGCGATGGAAATGATCCTTCTTTGATTTCCAGCCTGCAGTGTTAGGACCAACTTCGCCTCTGGGAAAGGATAAAACCGGAGGTGTAAGAGGCTCCCGGTCCCTTTTTTGTGCTGCTCTGTAGTAAACAGAAAAATCAAACTCTCCCTCAGAGCCCATCCTCACCGTCAAACATGAACCACTTCTGATGTTCGTGACATGGAGTGGGAACCGTAGGACGGATGGTGACACAAACACACAGTGGCAGTCTACAACGTACCTCCCACAGGTGTCACTGAGCGAAACCGCCAGATCTCTTTCTCTGGAGATTCTGCAGAAACCCCACACCAGGAAAATTGCAGAAAGCTTTGCATCCTGTTAGTGGGGAGTATGAGAATATAACTTTATGCTTTGAACCGCCCCTGGCACAAGAAGATGTCTCCAATTACGAGATGTTCTTTTTCAAGCCTTATAAATCCTCCTTTTCTTCCCTAGAGATGGATACACCTGCCAGAGGCTCTCCTGACCTGTTCCTCTTCCTGTCTCCCTGGAGGAGAGTCCTGCTGTCGACCACCACCTCTGGGGAAGGTGGTTAAGACAACGTCACTTGTTTTTCCGAGCCCTAATTGCTCAGAGACTTTTCTCCCCACCACGAGGGCTGCAGCACCTGTGCCCCCTCGCAGACGTCGTAGTGGGGACCAAGCCCCAACAGGCAACATTAAACAGAGGGGTGGAGTTCGGGTCCTCCCAGGCCAATGATGAAGGAGGCCAAGGAAGGCTCTCAAAAGGAAGGCAAGGTTTTAAGCAGCGTGCTAGCATGGAAAATCCGGGGTCCCCGAGCTCTAAGCCTCCATCCCCTGGCAACAATCACTCAGATGCAATTCAGTTAATTCCCTCCTGCGCCATCTCAGCGTTCATGGCAGCCTTCCCACACACAATAGCAGAGGGGGCAGAGTCATGGGCAGGAAGGGACCTCAGACTCACCCTTTGTCAAGCAGAGATCATCAAATACCAAGCAGCAGATTTGCTCCTTGACATGTGGGGGGTTATGGTCACTCTCATTCTTTCCCTCAGGCCCTGTTGTCTTAGGATGATATGAAGTGACTCTAAAAATGGCCCGTATTTCTCCCTTGACACAAGGGCATAAATCACTACATCTTCGGCGCTTTCTTTGCAGTATCGATTCTTCTGAGAAGGAAGGCAGATGGTTCCGATATGGCATCATCTAATATTCGCCCAGCTTGATTTATAGATTTCTTTGTGCATTACCTGAACATAAACCGGTCTTACCGGCTTTCTTATACACTTGTCAAATTAAGGTAAGATATTCTTGTTGACCTTTAAACCCCCCCCAAAAAAAAAATTTTAAACGTGTCTGAGACATTTTCCAGCAAGCATTCAGATGGGCTAGGCCCTCAGATGCCAATTAAGAGGATGTAATTATGAAAGGGATCGTAGTCTGTGCTTCGGGTAATGATTTAATTTTAGTTTTAATGCGTTCGCTCAATAGACGGAAAGAAAATAAGCTGGTTACGAATAATCTTGTGAAAGAGACGAGGACAATTTGGCACCATTTGTTCCTTAATTTACCAAAATGGGAAGGAGCTGGAGGAGCTTGGCGCCCCAGCCTTCCAGGAGGAAGGAACACTTCTCGAAAGGTGCAGAGAGAAGCTGCAGTGGCAAGAACCAAAATAGAGACGAAGCAGCCGTTTGCTGTGATGTTACCAAACACAGCCAACGCCAGCCTTCAAGCTGCGCGAGGGTGTGAATTGGATCTAACTTCTAGCAGGGGAGGAAATTCCGTTTGGGTGCTGCATAAGGCTTTCTCCTGTGTCATTTCTCCCACTGCCATTCCCACAGCCAAGTCCAGACCTGGGGGTCTGGGCAATATCCACATGAGGCTGGCCATTGTCTGCCTGGACACAGGAAAAATGCAGGTACTCTTCACCCTCCTTCTATGAACACCATTCTTCAAGGTGAAATGATGCTGCTTATACCTATTTGGGCTAACGTCTGTATGTCCAAACCTAGATACACACACACACACACACACACACACACACACACACACACCTGTGACTATATCCTTGAGGTCCCTTTCAGAAAAATACCCACTTAAACCACTTTAATCACTCATAAAGCTAGTATGAAGGTTAAATAACAAAAGCAGTAAAAATAAGTATTGATTACAGCAATTAGTTAAGGGGTACATTTAAAAAAGAGGTAAAACACAAAGCATTGGGGGAAGGAGAATAATAATGTTGAGCTTACAATGGGATCAAACTTAAGATGTTATCAATTTAAAGTAGACTATTATAAGTTGCTATATGTAAGCCTCATGGTAACTAAAAAGGAAAAACCTATAGGAAATACACAAAAGATAATGAGAAAGGAATATAAACATACCACTTAAGAAAGTCGTCAAACCACAAAGGGAGAGGGCAAGAAGAAAGGAACAAAGAAGAACTCCCAAAAAATCAGAAAAAAAAAAATCAGAAAACAGTGAACAAAATGTCAATAAGCATGTACCTGCCAATAATTACTTTAGGTGTAAATGGACTAAATTTTTCAATCAAAAGACACAGAGTAGCTGAATCGATTTAAAGCAAAAAAGACACATTTATATGCTGCCTACGAGAGACTCACTTCAGAAGAAAGGACACAAATAGACTGAAGATAAAGGGATGAAAAAAGATATTCAATGGAAACCAAAAGAAAGCTGGAGTAGTTATACTTACATCTGACAAAATATACTTTAAAATAAAAGCAGTAATAAAAGAAAGAAGGGCATTACATAATGACAAAGAGGTCAATCCAGTAAGAAGATACAACATTTGTAAATATTTATGCACCTAACACAAAATACTTAAATATATAAAGCAAATAATAACAGACCTAAAGGAGAAATAAACAGTAATACAATAATACTAGGGAACTTTAATACCCTACTTACATAAATGGATTAGGTTTGCCAGACAGGAAATCAATAAGGAAATATCGGCCTTAAGTGACACATTAAACCAGATAGACTTAGATATTTATAGAACATTCCACCCAAAAGCAACTGAATAGACATTCTTCCCAAACGCACATGGGACATTTTCCAGGATAGATCATGCATTATGTCAGAAAACAAATCTTAATACATTTTAGAGGACTAAAATCATATCATACATCTTTTCTGACCGCAATTGTAGGAAACTAGAAATTACATGAATAAAACCGGAAAATTCACAAATATGTGGAGATTAATCAATATGCCACTGAACAACCAGTGTGTCAAATAAAAAATAAAAGGAGAAATTTTTAAAAATACTCTGAGATAAGTAAAAATGTAAATGTAACATACCAAAATAAATGGGAAGCAGCAAAAGCAGAAATAAGAGAGCTGTTAATAGCAATAAGTGCCTACCTCAAGAAACAAGAAAAGTCTCAAATAAATAACCTACTGTTATACCTCAAGGTATAAGAAAAATAAAAAAAGTGAAACCCATAGTAGAAGAAAGGAAATAACAAAGATTATAGCAGAAATAAGTAAGAGACTAAAAAGACAATGGATAGGATCAACAAAACTAAGAGGCAGTTCTTTGAGGATAAAACAGAAATAAATTGATGAACCTTCAGCCAGACTCACCAAGAAAAAATAAAGAGAAAAAAATAAAAACTAAAGAGGACTTAAATAAAATAAAATCAGAAATGAAAGAGGAGATACTGCAACTGATACCATAGAAACAAGGGATCTTAAGAAACCACTATGAACAATTATGTGTTAACAAATTTGATGACCTAGAAAAAATGGATAAATTCCTAGAGACATAAAGCTACCCAGACTGAACCATGATGAAATAGAAAATCTGAGCAGACTGATTACTAGTAAGGAGATTCAATCAGTAATGGAAAGCTTCACAACAAACAGAAGTCCAGAACCAGATGTCTTCACTGGTGAATTGTACCAAACATTCAAAGAAGAATTAATACTAATCCTTGTTGAACTCTTCCAAAATTAGAAGAGTAAGAGTAATTCAAACTCTTTTTACAAGGCCAGCAATACTTTGATACCAAAATGGACAAGAATGGCACAAGAAAAGAAAATTACAGACCAATATCCTTGATGATCACAGATGCAAAAATCTTCAACAAAATATTAGCAAACTGAATCCAACACACATTAAAATGATCATACACCATGATGAAGAGGCATTAATTCCAGAGACGCAAGGATGATTCAACATTCACAAATCAGTTAATGTTATACATCACATTAACAAAACAAAAGAGAAAAATGATATAATCATCTCAACAGATACAGAAAAAGAAATCAATAAAATTCAACATACACTTATGATTAAAAAAAAAGACTCTAAACAAAGCAAGTATAGAAGGAATGTATGTATGCATAATAAAGACTGCATACGACAAACCCACAACTAACATCATACTCAACAGTGAAATGCTAAAAGCCTTTCCTCTAAAATTTGGAATGAGACAAGGATGCCCACTCTTGCCACTTTTATTCAACATAGTATTGGAAGTCCTAGACAGAGTAATTAAGCAAGAAAAAGAATTGAAAGTCACCCATATTGGAAAGGAAGAAGTAAAACTGTCACTTGTTTTAAGTGGCATAATGTTTCATATACAGAAAGCCCTGAAGATTTCATCACAAAATGGTTAGAGCTAATAAATTCAGTGAAGTGGGAGGATACGAAATCAATACACAAAAATCTGGTGCATTTCTATACACTAATAATGAGCTACCAGAAAAAGAAATTCAGAGAAAAGTCCCATTTACAACCGCATCAAAAACAATGAAATACCTAGGAATAAACTGAACCAAAAAGTTAAAGACCTCTATACTCACAACTATAAGACAAAAATGAAAATAAATTGAAGACACAAATAAATGGAAAGATATTCCATTCTCATAGATTGGAAGAAGTAATATTGTTAAAATGTCCATACCAGCCACAGTCATATACAGATTTAATGCAATCCCTATAAAAATCCCAATGGCATTTTCCCCAGAAATAAAACAAATAATCTTATAACTTGTATTCAACTATAAAAATACCCCAAATAGCCAAAGCAATTTTGAGAAAAAGGGACAAAGTTGGAGGTATCAAGCTCCCTGATTTCAAGCTATACTACAAAACTAAAGCAATTAAAACATTATAGTAGTGGCATAAAAACAGATACACAGATCAATGGAGATTCCAGAATTTAACCCACACATATATGGTCAATTAATTTATGACAAAGGAGGGGCGCTTGGGTGGCTCAGTGGGTTAAGCCGCTGCCTTCGGCTCAAGTCATGATCCCAGGGTCCTGGGATCGAGTCCCACATTGGGCTCTCTGCTGAGTGGAGAGCCTGCTTTCCTCTCTCTTTCTCTCTCTGCCTGCCTCTCTTCCTACTTGTGATCTCTGTCTGTCAAATAAATAAATAAAATCTTTAAAAAAAAAATTTATGACAAAGGACCCAAGAACATACAATGGGGACAAGCAGTCTTTTCAATATATGGTGTTGGGAAAACTGGACAGCCATAGGCAAAAGAATGAAACTGGACCATTTTCTTACACCATACACAAAAAAATAACTCAACATGGGTTTAAGTCTTGAATGAAAGACATGAAACCATGAAACTCCTAGGAAAAACATAGGTGGTAAGGTTCTTGCCCTTGATCTTGGCAATGATTTTTTAAATCTGACACCAAAAGCAAAAACAAACAAGTGGCATTATATCAAGTAGAAAGTTCCTGCCCAACAAAGGAAATCATCAACAAAACGAAAAGGCAACCCACTGAATAGGAGAAAATATTTTCAAGTCATATATCTGATAAGGGGCTAAGGCCCAAGATATATAAAGAACACCTACAACTCAACAGCAAAAAACCCAAACGATTCAATTAAAAAATGGGCAGGAGATCCCAATAGACATTTTTCCAAAAACAAGTACATGAAAAGATGCTCAACATCACTCATTATCAGGGAGATGCCAATCAAAACCAGAATGAGTTATCACCTTACACCTATTAGAATGGATATTATCAAAAAGATAAGAAATAACAAGTATTGGCAAGGAAGTGGAGAAACGGGAGCCCTCGTATCCTCTTGTGGGAATGCAAACTGGTGCAGCCACTGTGGAACACAGTACGAAGGTTCCTCAAAAAATTAAAACTAGAACTACCCTATGATCCAGCAATTCCACTCTGGATATTGATCAAAAGAAAATGAAAACACTAACTTGGAAGATATCTGCATCCCATATTCAGAGCAGCAGTTTTTGTAATACTCAAGATACAGAAATAACCTAAGTGTCCATCAATAGGTGAATGCATAAAGAAGATGTAAGACACACACACACAGTGGAATATTATTTAGCCATAACAAAGAACAAATCTTGCTATTCGTGGCAACCAGGGTGGACCTCAAGGGCATAATGCTGAATGAAATAAACCAGAGAAAGACAAATACCATATGATCTCTTCTATATGTAGAATCTATCTATCCATCTTCTTAAAACAAAACAAAACAAAACAAGCTCAAAGATAGAGAGAACAGATTGGTGGTGGCCAGAAGTGGGGGTGTTGGGGCGTGTGTGGAAGAAATGAACTGGTTTTGTTTTTGTAGCTTCAACAAATTGAATTATAAAAATACCCATTTAACAACCAACCTCTAATTAAATCTATCTGCAAAGCTCACTAAGGTAACAAAAGGGATCCCACCTGTAATGCCCGGCTCCCTGTCAAAGCCCTGTCTCCATCTTGCCTCGCAATCTCCCGTGTATCCCTTCTGCCCCCAGACCCAGATTTCAGCCTCCTTGGCCAATAGCTTCCAGCTCCTTCTACTCCCTTCTTTCCGCCACTGTTAAGAACTCTGCTCTTCCTTGAGTAACCCTATCCCCTCTTCCTTCCAGGACCAGCAGGACCTGTTTTTCTTATTACCCTGACTGCAGGGAGGCCTGGGAAATGCCAGGCAGGCAGAATTCTCCCCGTGAGGCTGGGAGGAAGGACGTGCAGGTGCTGGTCTAGCAGTGATTATTTCATGGTCACGCCCATCTGCGTGCGCATGCGCATGCGCTCACAACCTCTTTCCACCTAGAAGGCTGCAGGGGGCGTGGACAAGAGGAACCACACTCCACAGGCGGCTCCTGACCTTCCAAGTCACGTGGGGTGTGAATTGCTCAATGCCAGATACACGGGTGTTGCATCTCTCTAGCGACCTGTCTAATGAGAGTGGTCTATGCAGCTGGGTGCCAATGAGTCCTTCCAGTCCCGCAGCCCACGGTGCTTAACCTCGGCCCTCTGGCCCGGGGGGGAAAAGCTAAAGCAGAAGTGTTCTAACACCCCATCCAGGAGGCAGAGGCTTGTCTGGATCTCGGCATCTAACCTGGGGATGCCAAGAGCGTCTCCCCAAACCTGGCCATGCTGGTCCTCCGCCCCAAGTCTGACCCTGCCCACCACCTCCTTAGGGCCGGGGGCAGGGGGTGTCTAGGCCACTTGGAGCCCTGTCCACATAACCAAAGCTTACTGAGAGCCAGCCACGTGCAAGATCAGGCTCCTCACAGACTGGCACAAGATCAGACCACTGTTGGAGCATTTTCCAGAAGGCGTGCTCCCCGCAGAGCCCCAGCAAATGCCCTTATCCAGGCCTTTCCCCTGTGTTCTGGAAGCCCCTCTCTCACCCTGGTCTGGCTGGAAGAGACTGCAGGACAGTACTTGAGAAAGGCAGTACTTTTTTTAAAAAAAAAACGTTGTGGCCCCTCAGACAATGCTTTCAACATAATAGTTCTGACTAAATTCCTAAAAAATACTTCCATTAGCCATTTTTCTCTATTTTTGTACCTATCTGTGTCTTAAAATTCGATAAAACCGGTGGGGAGCCAGCCACTTTCAGTCCATAGGCCAAAAGGACTGGCCACAGGTTTCTATAAATAAAGTTTTATTGGGACACAGCCATGTCCATCCTCCTGGTATCATCATGGCTGCCTCACATGAAGGTGGCAAAACCAAGCAGTTTCAGCAAGAGACCTTTTCAACCATGAAGCTTAACATGTTTACTACCTGGCCCGTTAGGTAAAAAAAAAAAAAAAAAAAAAAAAAAGTCTGCTGACCTCTGACCTAAACTATAAATGTGATTTCTTTATCAATCATCAAAAAACCCTTGGGGATGACCAATCAACTATGGGTAAGCCGTTCAACACCATCACTTGAAGAAATAATGAAAATCCCAGATGCTCAGGGCAAATCGTGAAGAGCCCCAACTCCAAATCCACATTATCTCTTTAAATCACACACACGCAGAGGAATACATTCTCACAAGGGGGAAAAAAAAAACCTCAAACAGTATAATGAAAGATCCCTTGGAAAACCACTCCAATCCAGTCCATTCCGGAGGAAATGTGGTGTCATCGCTTCTAGGCTCGTCTCTAGATATGTACTTACAAATATGTAAATAGTGAATATATACTAGTGGCTTTATAGCCATCAATGTTCTATATGTATGCATTGTTCTTACTTGGCTTTTCACTTAACAATACATTTTGGACGTGCTTCCCAGGCCGTTCCTACAGATCTACCTCATGCCTTTTAACTGTCCAAAATATTCCAAAGGTGGGGGTGTTACAAACTCTAATCTCAAGGCACACAAACATTTGGAGGTGACAGTACCAGCTCTCCTTCCTGGGACAATCAATAACCACCAGTCACCTTGGAACGTGACCTTCAGTGGACGGCCTGCAGGCCCCTGGCGCCCACCCCATTTATGGGAAGATCCACCCCCCACACCCTGAGGGCGCCTGGGCCCTTGCCCACAATGAGTCTTTGCATGACCCTCAGCCTCTCCTGGCAGAACCCCTAAGATCCATGATTCCAAATACCCCATTCAAAGAAGCTATTTGAAAGGAGGATCGCTGTGAATTTAAATGACTTTCTCAGAAGCTTGACTTTTAAAAAAGGAAGATGAATCTGGCCCTTGCAAATAAAAAACAGATTGAGAAGCTGAGCTTCGTGGAGTGACTTAAACAGGCATTCAGAGCCGGCACCCTCTGGGAACGGTGCAGCAAAGGCGGGCAGGCTTCAGAACAGGCAGAGCCTGGAGCTTGGCTCAAGAGCATTCCCCCCCCCCCCCCCCGCTTTTTTATCTCCTCCTCTTCCCCCTGCCTTCACTGGCTCCCCCACCTTCACTTTAGCCCTTTGCTGCACCTCCCTCACTGAGCACTGCTCCCACCACACGCTGGCCCCTACGTCCCAACCTCACGGGGTTCCCAGGGATGCAAACGGTCCTGAAGCAAGGCCCCATGGTGTGCAGCCCTGGTCTGGGCAAAGGAAGGCTCCTGTGCCTAGGATCGGGGAGGTAGAGACTGGGGGAGGGCAGGTAAGAGATCGGGGCACCCCCAAGCAAAGGTCTGGTAACTGGTGCATGAACCTCTCCCACCAGATGGATGCAATTTTCTTGTTTAAAAGACCCACTCTGGAAAAAAAAAAAAAAAAAAAGACACACTCTGGCTGGTGGTGGAGAAGAGATCTGGGGAGGGGAGGGCAGCTGTCGGCCTGTTCTTTCTCCCCACCCACAAGCAGCTGGATAAACAGCCAAAGGAGTGGGAGTCCCACTCGTGCCTGGGGTTGGGGCTGTGGGGGATGCGGGGCAGCATGGCTGGGCAGGGGCATTGCCTCTTCCCTGATGGTCGGGCCATGGCGAACGGTTCCATGGATCCTCCCTTTGGGAAAGAAAGCAGGGCAGAGGGGTACTGAGCTCTGATCCAGCTGAAATTCACGAGGTGGCCAGGAATGGAGGACCAGGTTGAAAATCCCACTGGACCCCCGGCTGACTAGAAGACCACACTCTCAGGCTTTAACCTTGGGTTCCTCCACATCAGTGGTTCTTGGGGCTTTTCTGTAAGAACAAGGTGAGGTCACGCAGCACTGTACCCAACCAAGGGCTGGGCCCGCCGGAGGTACTCAGCGGCTGCTGCCGTGCACTAACATCCCATCAGCAGAATGAATTCCTGGCCCTTGTTAACAAGCCGGGAAGTGGAGAAACCCCTCTCCTGGAATCAAGCCCAGGCTGTCAGTGCCACACAGCTTCTGGGTCCCCAACGCTGCAGCCAGGGGTCCTGGAACCCTTCCTTCCTGCCATGAACGCGTGCATACATGGACAGAGTTCACCTGCACACGCAGGTGGGCTGGAGCTCCAGAAGGAAGTGGAGCCGAGCAACGGAAAGAGCTTTCACGCTTGGAAAGCAGCCGACAGGAGGAAAGGGACCTCTGTGCGAAGGGTGGCAGCAGGCACCAATAGCCTAATTCCTTTCCCACCCGATTTCCTTTGAAAGGGTCCAATCCATATAAACATGGGATGGCAGCACGGAGCCTGTGTTCATGGAAGAAAGCTGTGCAGAGTGGAGCAGGGAAGCCGGTGCCACCAGGAATTCCCGCAAACCTAGAGCCGCGGGCACAGGATGGGGGACCGGGCAGCTGCTGGAAGGTAGGGGAGCCTGGCAGATCCTGAGCACGCATGAAGGAGGTTCAAGAAGGCTTCAGGAGAGGGGCCCCTGGGTGGCTCAGCGGGTTGAGGATCTGACTCTTTGTTTCAGCTCAGATCATGATCTCAGGGTCAGGAGTTGGAGCCCTGGGGCGGGCTCCCCACTCAGCAGGAGTCTGCTGCAGATTCTCTCCTCTGCCCCTTCTCCCTCTCTAAAATAATATTTTTTTTTTAAAAGAAGGCTTCAGGGGGACACTGGGAGGGTCAATCCCCTGGAGTGACCTTTCCAGAGAGGCACTGATACATCTCCCAACATAGCTTCAGAGTGTATAAAGCAAACGGTTAGGGTAAAAGGAGACTTAACAAATCCCCAGTCACAAAGGTTTTTAACCCCTTTTAAGTGAACAAATGATGCAAGCAAATTTAAGTGAGAATATTAAATGTTTTACTAATAAAACTTTGGCACTCCCTCTTACACCTTTGCACTCAGCAAACAGAATACAGCTTTCTCACTCATAGAATATTTAGAAAAATGGGTTTCTATCACACTACAGGAAAGAAAACCTCAATAGAAGTCATTATCTAACAGAACGCAATAAAAATAGAATCTGAGAAAAGAAAAAGATTAAAATGTTGGCTACAGCTTTGTTTTTAATAGGAAAAAAAGATGGAAAAATATAAATTCCCATCAGTGGCTGAAAGTTTAATTAAGTTTTGGTCCATCTCGGGACGCCTGGGTGGCTCTGTTGGTTAAGGGTCTGCCTTCAGCTGGGGTCATGATCTCAGGTCCTGGGATCAAGCCCCTCATTGGGCTCTCTGCTCAGGGGGGAGTCTCTTTCTCCCTCTATGCTCTCCTCTCTCTCCCTCAACTAAATAAAGTCTTAAAAAAATTTTTTTTTGGTCCATCCAAACTCTGTAATCTTATGCAATTGTTGGAAAAATCACCCCATTCACTGAATACAGAGTTTCCAAAGAAAAGAATGGGGTACTGGTAGGAAAGTCAATAAACTGAGGTGATATGTATGGCTAAGAACGTTCTAGAATTGAAGAAACACATGATTTCTTATACAGAAAGTGTATAAGTGTATAGACAGTGCTAAGCAGGATAAAGTTAAAAAAATTCACCTATCTTGATAAAACATCACAATAGAAAGCAAAAAGAAAAATCTTAAAGTTTACCAGAAAGAAAAGACAGATCGCCCACTGGTGGTTTGAACAACAGCCGACAGTGAAGTATACATTTTTCCAAGTGCTATAGGTAAATAGGGGTCACTCTATTTTTTTTTTTTAATGAAAAACAAGAAAAATAAAAACACCTGTCTTTTAATGAAAAAAAAAAAAAAAAAAGAAAAACCACAAAAGGATACATTTTTGCAAGAGAAATGAACCCAGAGAGAAATGAGCAAGATTTAAAAAACACAAGCATGGATAAAAATTTGTTAGCAAATTGAATTAACCATTGACTCTACGTATTGGTAATACCAGATCTGTATTAAGGTCGGAAAAAATACTCAACTCTAACAAGATGGAAGATGGTAGGAGAGACTGTGCAGTCCCCGTGTGCAAAGATTCGTGATCGTTTTGAAGGATGACCAAGATGATAACTTTGGACATGCTAAAAGTTTATAGTTATATAGGTATGTTAACATCTTAGGGTACTCAAAGGATAGGGGAAAAAAAAAATCCACCATTTTCAAATCAACAGAGGAAAAAAAGAAAATGTTATCAATTAGACTGTGCACAAGAGAGGAGAATAGTAAACAGAAGCCACAAATAAGGTGATAGAAATAAATCCAAGGAGGTGCCTGGGTGGCTCATTTGGTCGAGCACCTGACTTCAGCTCAGGTGATCAGGATCCTGGGATCGAGCCCCGGGACCAACTACGTGCTCAGCGGGGAGTCTGCTAGTCCCTCTCTCTCTCCCTCTTCCCCTCCCCCTGCTCAGGCACTCTCTCTTTCTTTCAAATAAATAAAGAAAATCTTGAAAAGAAAAGAAAAAGGAAATAAATCCAAAATATCAGTGATGACAATAACCGGTTAGGGATTAAGCCAGCTAACATTTAGCAGCGCTCACTCTGTGTCAAGCCATGGTCTACGCATTTTCCGTGTATTTTCACATTGAATGCTCAAAGCGAGCCCATGAGCGAGGTTCTGTTTGATCACATTTTATAAATGGGGTAACTAAGGCCCTGGGAGTTGAAGGAATGTGTGCAATTGCCTCCTCCTGGCTGAGCAAAGCCAAAATCTGGACCCAGGCATGCAGGTTCCCCAGCTTGTGCCTTTCCCTGTGCTCTCTGCTGCTTTCAGAAACATGTGCTCCAACACATCCCGAGCCTCCTGCCAGCCGGATGAAGACCATCAATCTTGGTGGAAAAGCCTTTCAAAGGCAACAGAAATAAGTCCATGTTAAGTGGGATGCCAGGAAATACTAACCCAAGGAGAGCTGACATTGTGACGTTACTATCAGATGAAGTTGCGTTCAAGGCCAAAAGGAATCAGTGAGGGGAGGAGCAAGGAGTGGCACAACAGAAGGTGGAAAGGGGCAGTTTAAAAAAGAAGACGTAACAATTAGGAGCTCGTCGGCATCTCACAAAAGCACCTCAAAATCTACGCAGTTGACTCCTGAACAATGTGGGTTTGAACTATGCAAATTTTGCAAACAGTATATTAGAGCATTTTTTGAGGTTTGTGACCATTTGAAAAAACTCACAGATGAACGACACAGCCCAGAAACGGCAGAAACAATGGGGTAAAGTGAGGGACCCTTGTCAGAATACAGTACGTAATACATGTTCAAGATATACTCATCGACTGTTTATGTTATCATCACACTGGTCAACGGTAGGCTGTTAGTAAAATTTTAGGGGAGTCAAAAGTGTGACTGTAATATTCGACTGCTCAGGGACGGGTGCCCCTAACTCCCACTTTGTTCAAGGATCAACTGTAAAGCAAAAAGTGGTAATCACGAATTAAATGAACAAGTCTACCACAGTGTGGAAATGTTTTGTTTGTTCGTGTGAAAGATTTTAAAACAGGTCTCACTTAAAAAAGGAAAAGATCAGGGGCACCTGGGTGGCTCAGTGGGTTAAGCCGCTGCCTTCAGCTCAGGTCATGGTCTCAGGGTCCTGGGATAGAATCCCGCATTGGGCTCTCTGCCCTGCGGGGAGCCTGCTTCCCCCTCTCTCTCTGCCTGCCTCTCTGCCTATTTGTGATCTCTCTCTCTCTGTCAAATAAATAAATAAAATCTTTAAAAAAAAGAAATGGAAAAGATCAAATGACAAGAAAAAACTAGCAAGGATACAGAGAATTCGAAAAGCACTGTTTCAGGATTGATTTTATATACGTGTGACTGTGAATGTGTATATATGTGGAATGTACAGAAATATATACGTGTGCATGTATTCCTATAGCCGGCAGACTGAGAAGATACATTATTTTCAAATATCTGTAAAACATTTATAAAAAACTGACCACATACCGGGTTAAACTCTATTGCAAGGAACTAGTACCATATAGGTCACATTCTCAAATCACAATGCACTTAAATTTAAAACAAACCAGGGTGCTTTGGGGGCTCAGTCGGTTGAGCGTCTGACTCCTGATCTCAGCTCAGGTCTTGATCTCAGGGTTGTAAGTTCAAGCCCTGAGGTGAGCCCCACGCTGGGCGTGAAGCCTACTTTAAAAAAGAAAGAAAGAAAGAAAAATGAACGACAAATTCCACCTTTCAGACATTCTAAGATGTACTTTTTTCACATCATCTCTGAAACCAAGATACATCTTACAATTGACAGGATGTTAGAATTTAAGCAGTGGTGGATTTTTTTTCTTTCTTCATCGTATGGAAAATAATGGTATATGTTACAATCAAGATCATTCCAATTTCATAAAAAAATATGGTGGTTTTGATAAAATGTACGGGATGCAATACTGCCTAACTAGAAATTAATAACAAGAGGGAAACTTAGAGGCTATGAAATACTCAAAGAGGAGATAAAAATAGCAATTTTCGGCTATGAAAAATTATGATGGTGACAATTTATGCACACCAAAACTTAGGGAACGTGGCCAGAACTGTACTCAGAGGAAATTTTATTGCCTTAAGTGTTTTATTCTTAAAGAAAAAAATAATAATAAATGGCTTCAACATTCAACTTAAAAAAATCAGAATGAGAGCAAGATAAGAAACCTTAAAAAGAGATTAAAGATGACAGGAGGAAGTACTGATTTTTAGGAATTCAATAATAGGATGAATAAATAAACCCAACAGCTGTTTCTCAGAAGGGGTCAATAAAATATATAAATCTCTGGCAAGTCCAATTGAGAAAAGAAAGAGAGGAAAAGGGGCACCTACTTGGCTCAGTGGGTTAAGCCTCTGCTTTCAGTTCAGGTCATGATCTCAGGGTCCTAGGAGCCTGCTTCCCGCCCCCCACCCCTGCCCCTGCCTGCCTCTCTAGTTGTGATCTCTGTCAAATAAATAAATAAAATATTAAAAAAAAAAAAGAGAGAGAGAGAGAGAGAGGAAAAAACAGCATTAATAAGAAAGAGATGTAGCCAGAGATTGAAAAAAAAAAAAATTAAAACATAGGAATACCACGTGGAATCTTTATGCTAATAAATTTTCAAATCTTGATTAAATGTATGATAGTCTAGGGAAGCAGAAGTTAATACAAACTGATTTAAGAAGTAGAAAAGCCAACTAGAAAATAAGTATGGAAAACAATCATCCCCGCCCCTAGAGGCGTAGTCCTCAGACACATTCCACTGGAAAATTTCAAACCTTCAAGGAACTGAAATTTTCTATGCTGTTTAAAATGTTCCAGAGGATAAAGAAAGGAGGAAAACTTCCTAATTAATTTTATGAATAACGCATAACCTGGGTACCCAAACCTACCAAAGATGAAACAAAAAAAAAAATCACAGAATAATCTTGCTTGTCACTCTAAAAATGTAAAAATCCTAAATAAGAGATGATGGCCAATACGCACAGCATCTCTCCCTTGACACACACACTAACACCCCCCAGCTCCCAATGCATGGAAATGCTGGACAAAACACAATATAAAATAATTAAATACATAATTGAGTTTGAAGGAAAGAAAAGGAAATCCTCAGGTGCACAAAATGAAGAGATTTGAGAGTCAGAGTCATAAACTGTCAGCTGGTGCCCCAGAGGCTTTGGAGCAACAGAGACCCCAGAGACCAGGATGGGGGACCGGTGTCCACAAAGGGCAGGGATCCAGCCTGGGTTCTCATCCCTTTTGTGATAAGGAGTGAGATCTGAGGACCCGCACAAAACTTAGGCCCTAGAAAGCCTCCCACTCAGTGAAAGGAGGGGGCAGGAAACCTCAACCCTGGTCTGGGGGAAACACAAAGAATCTTGGTGGGGGGAGCAGTTTCCAGGAAGAAAGGAAGTCCCAAGCTTGCACCCTGGCTATAAAAGCTGAAAGTTACACTACGTCTACGGTGTAGAATCCTCACATATAGAAATAATGGGAAAAATGGGTCCCAGCTGATGCATCCCTGGGACTGCCAGCAGAAACATTTTTTGAAATGTTCCGAAGCAATCCTGGTACAATCCAAGAAGCATAGGGTTGCCATAAAAAAGTTAAAAAAAAAAAAAACAGTCTTATTTTGGATAATTTTTGCTTCCCTAGAATATCATATAGAAATTATAATCTGGGGGCGCCTGGGTGGCACAGTCGGTTAAGCATCCAACTCTTGGTTTCAGCTCAGGTAGTGATCTCAAGGTGGTGAGATTGAGCCCCACATCTACCTCTGTGCTCCGCGTGGAGTCTGCTGAAGGTTCTCTTCTCCCTCCACCCCTCCCCTCTCTTTAAAATAAATAAATAAAATCTTTAAAAAAAAGACATTATAATCTGCTCAAGGAAATGATTCACCAGGAGGGAAAAATCAGCTTGACAAACAAACAGAAGGACTAGCATTCTATGAACCTACAATAAGGGAAAACTGGAAAAAGATAATATAATTGTATTCTAAATTATTAAGTGAGTAAAGGAACTAAAAACAATGAAAGAACAGGAAATTACTAAAATACATAGCATGTTGATCTTTAAAAGCTCCATAGAAGTCCTAGAAATAAAAAACAGAGTGATGGAAATTCAAAACGCAATAAAAGAGTTTAATAATGGATTGATTAGTTAAGCCAGGAGACACTGTGACCAGGAGATCCATCTGACATAACCAGCCAGCGCACATCCATGGAAAATAGGAGACTGAGGTTACAAGGAAGAGAATAAAAGAAGGTCCAAAACGATACTAATAAGCATGGAGACTGGCAGAAATGCATTCCCAGGGACTAAAAAAATGTCAGATGCATCTAGAAAACGTATAATCACGTTATCATCAGTATAGGGTCTCTGGAGCCCTTCAGGGAACACTAGAAACTAAGGCTCACATAGGGCCGACCATATGCCAGGAGCCATTTTAATCACTCTACATATATTAACTCATTTAATTATCACAACCTAAGAGTTTATTATTATGCCCAATTTCTAGATGAGAAAACTGAGAAACAGAGAGTTTAAGTCATTGTCCTCAACTATTAAGCACTGAAGAAAGTTGAATCCACGGAGCTATCCCCAGAGTCCATATTCCTTTTTTTTTTTTTT
Organism: Mustela nivalis; assembly: GCF_964662115.1. Classification (NCBI taxonomy): domain Eukaryota; kingdom Metazoa; phylum Chordata; class Mammalia; order Carnivora; family Mustelidae; genus Mustela; species Mustela nivalis. Next base: position 40,649,643 of record NC_139037.1, on the reverse strand, counting down.
TAAAGCTTTATTTATTTATTTATTTATTTATTTGACAGAGAGACATCACAAGTGGGCAGAGAGGCAGTTAGAGAGAGAGAGAGGAGGAAGCAGGCTCCCTGCTGAGCAGGGAGCCCGATGCGGGACTCGATCCCAGGACCCTGAGATCATGACCTGAGCCAAAGGCAGCGGCTTAACCCACTGAGCCACCCAGGTGCCCCAGAGTCCATGTTCTTACCCGTCACATCCCTCACACGAGCGGCTGGCCTTTAAAGGGCTAGTAAGGAAAGGACCTATTTAAAGAGATAATGACTGAAAACTTCAGAACTTGAGACAACCATACAATTGAATAAATAACTGTTCAACTTCCAAGCAGGGAAAAGAAAATTATACATCTAGATATACCCAAGTGAAGCTGAAATATCAAAGCAAAGAGAAAATCACCAAAACAACTAGAGAGAAAGATATTATCCACAAAGGACTGGCAGACTAATGCCAGGGCTCCTTTGACAAATGGTAGAGACCAAAAAACAATAATCTAGCTCTTCAAGGGCTAAAGGAAAACACGTATCATCCCAGAGTTCTAGACCCAGCTCAACTATTCAAGGGCAAAATCATACTTAAATGAACAAAATCCAAGGGCATTTCCACAAGCCTTCCCTGAAAGGACTAAGGAAAGCAGTTATAGGAAGCAGTAGGAAAGGGAACCCAGAGAGTAGGACACAATAAGCAGGAGTGAGCAAAGAACTTGGAAAACAGCAATCAATCTAATTAACCATTAATTGTTAATATTAATGACAGTAACATTGATTAAAAAAATTAGGAGCTTATTAACAATATAGCGCTAAAAATAGACAAGATATAAGATGGGATATGATCAGAACTGAAGTGTTCTGTCATTGTGTTGTTTGGAGGAAGGCAGAAATCTTGGAGTCATTCACACCGTATTAAGCCAAGTATGCACATTAAAAAGGTGAAAGTAATCACTGAAAGAATAAATAATAGAATGCGTAACTTCTAAATCAGTAGAGGGAGCGAAATAAGAAAAAAAGAGAGTAAAATCAACTTTGCAGAAAGCAGAAAATATTTTTTTAAGTTTTTATTTTAATTCCAGTGGCGGAGGGGGGGCGCCTGGGTGGCTCAGTGGGTTAAAGCCTCTGCCTTCGGCTCAGGTCATGATCTCAGGGTTCTGGGATCAAGCCCCGCATTGGGCTCTCTGCTCAGCGGGGAGCCTGCTTCCTCCTCTCTCTCTGCCTGCCTCTCTACCTACTTGTGATCTCTATCTATCAAATAAATAAATAAATAATCTTAAAAAAAAAAAATTCCAGTCGGTTAACATACTGTGTAATACTAGTTGCAGGTGTACAATTTAGTGATTCAACAGTTCCATGTACCACCCAGTGCTCATCACAAGTGCCCTCCTTAATCCCTGTTCTTACTTAACCTACCCCTTAACCACCATCCTTCTGATAACCAACAGATCGTTCTCTATAGTTGACTGTTTCTTGGTTTGCCTCTCTTTTTCCCCTATGCTTCTCTGCTTTGTGTCTTAACCTCCACATACGAGTGAATCATATGGTATTTGTCTTTCTCTGACTAACGTATTTGCTTAGCATAATACACTCTAGCTCCATCCATGTCATTCCAAATGGTAAGATTTCATTCTTTTTGATGGCTGAGTAATATTTTCCATCGACTGATAAATTGATAAAGAAGATGTGTTCAAAAACATTTTTTTTGAAAAAAGAAGAAACAATGAAAAACCAAGGAAAGTAAAAAACACAAAATAAAACAAAACAAAGAATGCAAATACACCAGTAACCACACAAAAAAAGATTAACTGGTTATGAGACCCTTCCAAAGCGTGATGCAAAAATGCTGGAAGTCAAGAGATACTGAAAAGGTAACAAAGAAACATAACAAACAAAAGATACATAAATAAAAAGCCAAGGTTGTTTTCATAATAGTAATATAAGGCAAAACAGTATGTAAAGCAAAAAAAGCATCAATAGGGATTAAAAGAGTCATTACACAAAGAAAAAAGGGGTAATTCACTAAGAAAATATCATAATCTTGAACCTATCTGCACCTAATAATAAAGCTTTTGAAAAATATAGAGTAAACAATGATAAGATTGTAAAGAAAAATGAACAAATTCATAATCATTTTGGGAGATGTTAACACATCTCCCTCTGAAGTTGATAAATTAAGCATCAAAAAAATTTAAGGATATAAAAGATACAAATAGTACAAGTAACAAGACTAACTGAAGATAGTATACAGATAGATATAGATGATACAGATATAATTCTGCACCCAAAAATTAGAGGGTATGTATTATTTTAAATGATACATATCATTTTAAATGTCATTTTAAATATAATGGGGGGAAAAAAGACCATATACCAACCAGGACACAAAACAGTTCTCAATTAAAATTAAAGAATCAATAGCATGCAAACCAAAATTTCCGACTACTGTGCAATAACTGAAAAGCAGAAAAGAAAAAAAAATGCCCTTAAAATGTTTAAGAGTTTCAATAATTCATGAGCCAAAGAATTACAAAGGAAATTATAAAACTTCTGGCTATTAAGCAGTAGTATAATAAAATAATTATGTACCCCCAACAAATTAAGATTAATCCAGAAATGCATTACAGAATTGCCATAACAGATACTAGATATCTATTAATATAACTTATTGCATCAATAGATCAAAGAAGAAAACCATGTTTATCTCCATAGATGGATCAAATAAATTTGGGAAGAAGTCCTTGATTATTCATAAACACAAATGTATATAGGATACTTTATTTTTTTTTTTAAGATTTTATTTATTTATTTGACAGAGAAAGTGAGAGAACACAAGCAGGCAGAGCAGCAGTGGAAGATAGAGAAGCAAGCTCCCGACCGAGCAGGGAACCCGATGCGGGGCTTGATCCCAGGACTCCGGGATCATGACCCGAGGTCAAAGGCAGACACTTAACAAACAAGACACCCAGGCGCCCCTGGGATACTTTATTTTTTTAAGTTCTAAAAATCTTACCATATTGACAGCATCAATGATAATGGTGAAACATTAGTGTCAGGAATAGAACAAGGAATGCCCACTACTGTTTAATATCCTGGGAATACTTGCTACTTCAAATAGAAAGGAAAATTAAATTAAAAACATGAATAAATAAAAAAGCAGAAAGGAGTAAATCTTGGGGCATGTGGGTGGCTCAATTGGTTAAGCATCTGACTCTTGATTTCAGCTCAGGTTGGGATCTTGGGGTCATGAGATGGAGCGGGTGCGGGGGGGGGAGTCTGCTTTAGATTCTCTCTCTCTCCCTCTCCCTTAGCCCCTCCCCTTCCCTGTGTGGGCATGTAGATGTGCACATTTTCTCTCTCTCTCTCTCTCTCTCGTTTCCATGCGTGCTCACTCTCACTCTCCCTCTCTAAAATAAATAAATAAACTTTAAAAAAAAAGAAAGGGTAAATCTTCATGACTTTGGGTTAGGCTTTTTTGGACACAATACCAAAGAAACAAACAACAACAAAAAAAAAAAATACATAAGTCGGACTTCACCAGAATTAAAAACTTTGTCACTGCAAGTGATACTCTCAAGAAAGTGATAATACACAAAATAGGATAAAATACATGCAAATCATATAGCTGATAAGGAACTTATACCCAGAATACATAAAGAACTCTTACAATTCCATAATTCACAAAACAAATTTATAGGAAAAGGATTTGAATAGACATTTCCCAAAGATGTGCAAATGACCAATAAGCACGTGAAAAGACACTCTACATCATGAGTCATTACGGAAATGCAAATCAAAACTATAATGAAATCAAATGCTAAATGCAAACCATAGATTACTTTGCACTCTATGATGGCTATGGACCAAAGAACAGACAGTAACAAGTATGGCTGAGGAGATGAAGAAATTAGAGCACCCATATATTGCTGGTGGGAATGTCAAATGGTGCCGCCATTTTGGAAAACAATCTGGCAGTTCTTCAAAAGGTTAAGCACAGAGTTATCAAAAGACGGAGGATTTCCACACCTCTTTATATACCACAAAGAAATGAAAACATATATTCACAAAAACCTTGTGCACAAATGTGTACCTGGCTGTTTTATTAATAATAACCAAAAAGCAAGAACAACCCAAATGTCCATCAATGGGTGAAAAGATACAATAATAAGTGTGGCATATCCATACAATGGAATATTATTCAGCTATAAAAAGGAATGATGAGGTACCACAACAGGGATGAACCTGGAAACCATTATGCTAAGTGAAAACAAAACAAAGCAAAAGGAAAAGCAAAAGCAATTTATTTACCTGAAATGTCCACAATAGACAAATTTAGAGAGACACAAAGTAGATGAGGGGTTGCCTAAGACTGGGGAGATAACATAGATAGGGTTTCTTTTTGGTGATGGTTGCACAATTCTGTGAACATAGTGAAAACCACTGAATTGGGGTGCCTGGGTGACTCAATGGGTTAAGCCTCTGCCTTTAGCTCAGGTCATGGGATCAAGCCCTGTATCAGGCCTTCTGCTCAGCAGGGAGCCTGCTTCCTGCTCTCGCGCTCTCTCTCTCTCTCTCTCTGCCCACTTGTGATCTCTCTCTCTGTGTCAAATGAATAAAATAGAAAGAAAGAAAGAAAGAAAGAAAGAAAGAAAGAAAGAAAGAAAGAAAACCACTGAATTATTCACTTTAAATGGGAGAATGTCATGTGATTCTATCTCAGTAATGGGAAGGGAGCTATGGCGAGAGAGAGAGAGAGAGAGAGAGAGAGAGAGAGAACTTCCATATTCCAGTCACCAGATCTGTACCCACTCTTCTGCTTTCTTAGCCCTCACCAGAGCTTAAGGCTGTGCTCCTAGCCAATCCCTCAACTTCCACCAACTTCAATGCTCCTTCTACCAGACTTTGCTCCAGCGATCCTCTGGTCTACCTACAGAATCGCCCACCTTCTATTCGGTCATTCTCATCAACATAAAAACAGGCTATTTCCCCCCTTTACCTAAAAGCAAAAACAGACTGTCTCCGCCCCTCTTCCCTCAGCAGCAACCTTCCCATTTCTTAGCTCTCCTTCGCAGGAAAGCCTCTTATTACTCATATTCTCAACTCATGCCATTGTCTCATAGCCCCACTTAAATCAGAACGTTGTGCCCTCCACTCCACCAAAGCCACTCCTCTTCAGGCGCACTGCTGAATCCGCTGGTCTATCCCGGGTCCTCCACCAGCTTTGACACAGGTGACCGATGCGCTCCACGAGGAGCTCTCTTCCCTTGGCCTCTAAGATGCTATGTTCTCCTGGTTTCTTCCCACCTCACTGGTCACTTCTTGGCCCTTTGATCTTGGTCCCTCCTCATCAACCTGACTTCTTCCTGTTGGAATATTCTAGGTGTCAGCTATCGGTCATCTTCTCTTCTCTTTCTACACTCACTGGTTAACTGACCTCAATCAGTCTCCTGGCTTCAAAAACCATGTGCTGATGACTCCTAAATTTATATGCCCAGCTCTCTCCATAACTCCACACTTGTATATCCAACCAAACAACCAACATATGCAGTTGCATGTGTACTAGACATCTCAAATACAGTACGTGTTCACTGAATTTTTGGTCTAAACCCCTCCAACACCTCCTGTGCCCACTGTCTTTCTCAACTCAGTTGGGGGTAACTCCATCCTTCCAGGTGCTCAGACTAAAGCTTTCCTTTCCTCACATCCCATTCAATCCATGAGGAAGTCCTGTTGGCTCTGCCTTCAAAACTGACCTGGAATCTGACCTATTCACTCCACGTTGCTGCCACCATCTTGGCTCAGACCACCATCTCTCACTGTAAGAACCTACCAGCTCTTTGCCCCTCAGCACAGTAGCAAGAAGAGCGATCCTCTCAAAACATACTTCAATCATGGCACTCCTCTGTTCAATAGCCCGCAGTGGCTCCCCAACTCACTGGCAGTAAAGTCAATTTCCTTATCCTGCCCTACAAGGCCCATTCCCTCCCCATTCCCTCCCAACTCACCTCTGTGGCCTCATTCCCAGCTCCTCTGGCCCTCCCTCTCTCTAGTTCTTTGCTGTTCCTTATTCCTGCCTTACTGGGTATCCCCTTGCCTGGCAGATATTTGCCTGGGTCAAGACTTCTCAACCTTGGCACTATCCACAATTGGAGCCAGACAATTCTTTGTTGCAGGGACTGTCTTGTGCATGGTAGGACATTCAGAAGCATCCCTGGCCTGTCCTCACTAGATGCCAGTAGCCTCTCAAGCCCCTGGAAGCACAATTGCCCCAGGTCGAGAACCACTGATCTGGATCATCTCTATGGTCCATGCCGACATTCCCCCCAAATCTCATGTCCGCTCATGTCTCCCCTTCTCAATGGCGCCCACACTGACCACCCCACTCAATACTTCCATTCGCCCCACCCCCACCCCACACTTCCAATCCCCCTTACCCTGCTTGGCTCTCCAAAGTAACTGTTATGTTGGATTCATGGGAGCTGGGATCTTCCTCTACTTTGTTTCCTGGGATAAACCCAATGCCTAGAATGGTGTCTGGCCCATGGATGGTTCTCAATAAAAATTTGTCGATTCAAGGTATCACAAGACTCAATATGGCAAAACGTAATAAAGATATTAATAGGTCAATTTACCTCCCAATTTATCCCAAGTTTATCTAGAAATGAAACACAACCCCAACACAAATCTCTACGGGATATCATCGGAATCTTGACCCAACAGTTCTTTCTAAAGGGCACCTCTAAAAGAATAAAAATGTGGAGTCACACAAGAATAACAGGAAAACGCTTGCCCTCTATAATATCAAAAACGTGTTCATGTGATACATTAATTAAAATAGTGGGTTCTGGTCCTAAAAGAGGCAGACTAAAACAGAAGAGACCACACGTGGGCCCAGGAAATAAAAGACTTAAGCAAATGATAATGATGGCATTTGGAAATCGGTCAGCAAAGGGTAGGTGCTCCGTAAACGGTGGTCTGATGGTTGGTTGGCCATTCTACGCCTGCAGTATACAGGCTATGCAGAAATACAGAGGTAGTAATCCCCACTGGCAAAGTTGCTGGAAGAGTCTTAGAGCCTTGCCTCTGGGGGACGGGACCAGGAGACATGGTGAGGGATGAAGCAGGGGAGTGCTGGGTTTATTATAAGCCTTCTACCCTCTATGCTTTTTAAACTACATATAGATATATTACTTTGAGGAAAATTCAAGTTATTGTTAAAAAGCACTAAGCACGCCCCTCTTTAACCTATCAAATTGACAAAGATTTAAAAAAATGAAGATTCGCCGGTGCGAAAAAGGCACACTCACGCACTGCTGGGTCTTTCTGGAAAGGTGATTTGTCAGGAAATATTAAAAGTCTTAACCATGCAGACCCTCGGAGCCAACAATTCCACTTCTGGAAATTTATCCTGAAGTGACACCAAGGAATACAGCAAGACCGTTCGCTTTGACGTTCTTTAAAATTGAAAAACAAAAATGAAAACCACCAAAATGTCCAATGGGGAACTGTTTATATAAATTATGATAAATTCACATGAAGCAATGTTGTGCAGGTGTCAAACGTGGGATGGAAATCGATCCGTTACCCTGGAAAGGCGTTCGTGATATATACAGTGATTAACCAGGGTATGTGCAGTAGGGATAAAAATTATTACATTTTTATAAAATGAATATGACTTACGAGTTTATGCATATAAAGAGATATAAATATAAGCTATTCCCTCTCTGTAACAATGTATGGGAACCCCAGCTCCAGAAAACGCGCTGAGTGGGTGGTAAGACTTTTATTTTCTTATTTTTACTCTTTTTTTTTAAAATCTTTTTTCTACTCTTGCTAAAGCCTTTTTGCAGGGGTTTTCTAAGACTTGTGAAGGAGGAGACAGGAAATGCTGAAGGTGAGGTCTGTCAGATGAAGGGTGGGAGTCCACACGGGCTCCTTTGCTACCCATTCAGCCACGGAGCCCCATGTGGAGTGGCCCAACGGCCCAGGGCTAAACTTGCCAGAAGCCAACCTTACTCGGGGCCCACCCAGCAGCATGGATGCACAAAACCCACCGGTGAGGGCCCCCTTCCCAGCAGATGGGGGTGGGGGGCAGGACAGAGGCCACATGTGGGCAGGCCACTGTTGCCTGCAGCCCAATAGCTCTGCACAGCCATGGCCTGTGGTCTCTGCAGTTGCTGTCCCTTTCCAGGGGCTCTGGCCCTCGCCTTCTAGGAGGGAAACTGTCCACCTTGCCAATAAAACTCTGGGTTGCAAATTCTTCCAGCCCAGAAGGGAGACGCAGGTCACAGACACATTGTGTGGTCAGTGCAAGACTGATTTTTAAATTCAGGATTAGTCTCCATACTCCAAAGGAACAGAATTTGTACAAAAATCTGTCTGTTCTTGAATGTTCAAATATCTGGCCACCCTGTGCCCCTATCCTGTTAGGACAGCTGGTGCCCGGGATCTGCTGTTCCCTTCCAAGGGGTAAGGCTCCTGGCCTCCCAGAACCCATGCGTGTCTGTTGCCATGCGTCCTGAGTGGGGCTGAGCCCCTCACCAAGGCTGCTCCAGGTCTGGACTGCCTCCCGCTCTCCGATACTTTACCAGGCCTCTCCCTCCCACCATCACCTGTGGTCCCCAACCCTGTGTCCTAAGCCCCCCAATAACCTTGCCCTTTGGGACATGGGAGTTTTCATCACAGAAAACCCCTCCAAGTCTGCCCCCTACACAGAGCCAGGTGGTTTGGGAGTCAGATCCCGGGGATCCCTTTGGTCCCACTGCTTGCTGCTTAAACCCTACAAGGTGGATCAGGACCGAGGCCAAGAGCCCATCAGCATGACATCCAGCCCGGGGTTCAAGAAGAGGACAGAGAGCAGAAAGACCATTTCTGGTCCTTGGGGGCTCTGATTGCAGCAGAAGAGACACCTGGGCAGAGGTTTGGTGTAGCAAATCTGAAATCCCTGAGAGCCAGTGTGGCAGACCTAGTTCCCTGGAGAGGCTTCCTGGGAGACCCCTGTGAGGATGTGAGGGGGCAGGAGCCAGCAGAGAGAAAGGCAGTGAGGCCTCAGCTGATCCCATAGGGCACTCTGGGGCTGGAGGACACAGTGAGGGATGTACCCTTGGGCAAGGAGCCCCCCGCCCCAGGCCAAGGGCCGTTCTTCTTGGGGGGTACTTCTGGGAGCAGCAGCGGCAGTTTCCCAGCACACCCACTGTGGACAGGCTGGGCGAGAAGACTGTCCCACGAGAAAGGCCCAAAGGTGTCTCCCACTTGTTCTCCAGAAAGGCCTCTCAGGAAAGGGCCAGACGTTCAAAACAGGAGAGTGCACTGAAAATTCAGTCACATCCCCGGCATTTATTTGAAACAGAACATTAATTCTGACTGTCATTAGAGTCCATTTCAATTCTGTAATAACATAAAAAGTTAAGAGTCTAATTTATTCATACAAATCTTGTTAGCATCCAATTTCCACATAATGTAACATATTCCTTAAAAAGCTGACAAAGCAGGAGAAATTAAAAACGTTTAAAAAAAAAAAAAAAGACATCCATGGGCGCTCATGGCCACAGAGCCAAAGGTGAGGAGGGGGAGAGCGGGGTGGCCCCAGAAAGAGCTGGAAGCTTGGAACAAGACTTGCCCGAGGCTGGGGAGGTAGACTGTTTCACCCAGAAGGAACTGCGGTGCCCACCCACCCACCCACTGCCTCTGGGCTGCCCCCACCCATAGGCTGCGGGACTCTCCCTCCCCACTTCCCCAGCCACCCCGCCTCCTCCCCTCTGGCCCAAGGTCCCTGTCCTGCCAGCTCCCCAGACAGCTCCCTAGCACTTTCCTCAGCAAATCCATCCTCGAGAGCCCGTAACTCCTCTTAATTACACGTCTGCGGTGTTTGCATTAGATAGCTGTCACCCTGTAATTTACCCGTACACGGGTTTTAATTGTACATTAATCTTTCCTACATGCCACTCCTCTGCTAGAATCTGTAACAGCAGCACTTTGGGCCATTTTGTTTATTCCCCAACCAGAAATAGCTGATGAATGTAATTGCACGGAGTGTCCCTCCCCTTCTTTTCCAGGATTACCTGCTGTGTGCGGGGGTTGGGGGGAGGTTCCTGTCACCAGCAGGCCGCCTTGAAACACAATATTGGACTGTTACTCGCGGCCAACATCAATTTCAGAGGAAAGGTCACAAGCAAACAAGCAATCTTCCAATCACCTGCCATGGACTCCCTGGGCACCCCGGCTCACATCCTTTCTCTCCAGCTCCAGGCTGGTGGGTGCTGGAAGGGCGCCTGGGGACCCGTCTCGTAAGAGATGATGACGGAGGGCAACAGGAGAACCTAAGAAATCCACCAGCATGGAGGTTCCAAGGTCACTTGGAGAACCACAAAGGAGAACTATAAATTACAAAGCCTGGATGGCTGCCAGGGCCCCAGGAAGCTACATTTAGCATATCATTCTCTCAGCAGCAGGAGGAAGGCTTAGCTCCCATTCCGAAGGAATTTGAATGGAATTTGTTAGAACACTGTGATTGAAATATCACCAATTGGCTTTTCATGACAACTCGGCAATAGACTGTGATGGCCATGGATGTGTGTGTGTGTGTGTGTGTGTGTGTGTGTGTTGGGGAGGGGTTAGCTGTTGTGTTCTCCAGCTGGCCGAGGTCCATTCAATATTTATGAAATCCAGATGAAGCCCTACACTGGCAATGAGCTGATATCATAACACAGATTTCAAAAACGTCTTGACATTTGCCCAAGATCAAATTTCCCCCTGTGAAAACCCACGAGGCTCCCTGCTCACGGCGGTCTGCGCACCATGGGCCCCTCCCCGCAGCAACCTGCTTCTTCGGAGTCCCGGTAATTAACACGGGGCTGGGAGACACTGGGGGTCTGGGGGTGTGCAGAGGAGCCAAGGACCACCGAAGTCCACTTTTCCTTTGTGGAAAATGGAAGCTGTGGTTTTCGGTGGTGAAACACAGGAGTTTCAGCCATTTTTATGGTTAAGCACTTTCCGACGAGCAAAACAGAGCTGGGTGATCTCCTTATTGACAAGGCTCTGACACGTATTTGGACCAAGAGAGACATGCGGTGATCACCCATCACACATCAGCCCAGGAAACAAAAACGAAGGCAGGAGATATATTTCCTTGGGGCCACAGATCTCATTCAGGTGCAAACTTCAACTGCTTTTAGGAGACCCTGGTAGGAAGAACATTACTGGCTTTCCTGTGGCCTGGGTTACACCTTCTTTCCAAAGTGGTCCCTAAGGGCACTCTCCACCCCAGAGGATGGCTACCTGTGGCTTTTGGAGACAAAGGCTCCCCGTGTACCAGAAGCTGGAGCAGTGAAATACTGCACGGGAATTATCGCCCGCGATCCAGGCCTGAAGTCCCCGGAGATTGTTTACGAGGAAAAGGCGAAGGCGATTTAGTTAGTTTTTGATAAACACTTCATATCGCACATCCTAAGAGAAGCAGAATACTTGTCAAGCATGCATCTTTATGAGCTGTCCGCCTATAAACCTTGCACGAAAGGTCTGTGCTTAATGTTGGTTTGGCAGTAAATTGGCGTGATGCACGGGTCTGCTGCATCAAATTAGCATCGACCCATAAAACGCTACTGAACGATTCTTCAAATCTGCCAAGTCTTCAAATCAATTTTGGAGAAAGCGTTGAGGGTTTTTTTTTTTTTTTTAACTTTGATAAACCTTTCATATTAGTTATCACAGAAGAGCATAAACCCTTCTAATCTGTCTTTCCACCAAAACAACAACAACAACAAAAAAAGGTGTTGTTTTTCCCAAACTGCTTTTAGCTCTTCCATTTTGCACACCGCCTCCACACCGCATAAACACACTGTGTGTGTCATAGATTCTTTGTTGCCCTATTTTAAAGCCAATGGTATGTGGCGCCCACTGTCCGTGCCCCATGATTCTAAAGTTTGGAGAGAATTTCTACTGACACCGGGAGAAAGTTCTCGCTCTTGGTCTTTAACATGCAATCCCCAGCTCACCTCCTCCAGGAAGACTTCCATAACTCACCAATGAACTCTCATCATTACTCTGTGCCCTTGGGTGTTGGGTAAACGAGACTGTGTTCTCTTGTCAGCTCAGTGCAAGTTCTCAGGGAAGGCCCTGAGAATCCCTTTCCTGTGGACCCTCAAGGGTGGGGCTCACACTGAGTGACCCATCAGGTGTCATCTTCCCCTCTGCACATTTGAGGACCAGCCCAAGCCTCCTGCCTGCAGATGCCCCAGCCAGAATCCCTTGCTCTCACTCTTCAACCTCAGAGATCTTGGCCACCCTAGCCATTCCCCGACGGTGGCATCAGGCTTTTGTGTGTGAATTGCCCTTTCCTCCCTGGGGGCAAGGGGTGGGTCTGAAAACCAAACAAGAACAGAACCTTGATTTGAACCCAACAGGTCTGACCCAGAGCTCTCATGCCCCAGGTCATACTGCCTTCCAAGTAAGTATGTCAGAGTTGAGAATAAAGGGAACAAGAAACACCAAAAGAAAGGAGGCTTTATCCCCTTTTGATGGGAACCACTCCTGTTTTGGGCAGGAGTGGATGAGGTGGTCATAGACTTGGCCCTCCTGCCTTCCCTTGATCCAGGGGTGTGTCGTCTGTGAAACAGAGGACACAGAGTGGCAGAGGGACGGAATGCTACATTTGGGGGGGGGGGGTTCAGGCTTCTCCAGAGGGACCCAATGACGGAGAAGCTCAACAGACATAAGGTCACCCAAGAGTTGTTCCTAAATGGCCAATGCCCGGAGCTCTGGGGGTATACAGGGATTTGGGGACACCAACACAGAGTATTGGGCCTAGGACCCAAAGGCCTTGGTCAGAAGCTGGCTCTGGAGACAAGGGGGTCATTTAGAAGGGCAGAGCACCAAGACGAGATACCTTCCGAGGCACCAGAGCCCAATTCCCGGAACCCTCCCCAAGCAGCCCAGGCTATGGACAAAACCCCATCAAGACAGTTGAGGTGGAAGAGTGCAGAGGTCAGTGGGCAGGTCAGTGGGGACCCACTGGACACCAGGACTATTTTAGGTTCTGGGACATGGCAGTGAACAGGATGGACAGACGGCTCATGCTCATGGAATGTGTGAAGGCAAAGAAAGATGAGCCACAGAGAGATGGAGAGAACACAAGGGTTTATTTGGTGACGGGGGGCTGGGGCCGGGGCCCAGTGCCTGCATCTCTCACAGCTCCCGGAGTGATCCTGAGGCCAGTGGCCGGGTCCCCAGTCTCATCCAGAGAAACACCGGTCATCGGCACCCATTATCCTCCAACAGGCAGATTCAAGCCTGTCCCGCAGAGGGAATCACAAGCACCCCCTGACATTTAAGATACAATATGCGAGACGGAAGTGAATCTTCAAATTTGTTCAATAACGGTGTCAAGTTCAACAAATCCTGAACCAAATAAATAAATAAATAAATAAGCTGTATTAGTCATCTGGAAAATAAAATTAAAACTCCAGTGAGATGGGGCACCTGAGTGGCTCAGTGGGTAAAGCCTCTGCCTTCAGCTCCGGTCATGATCCCAGGTTCCTGGGATCGAGCCCCACATCGGGCTCTCTGCTCGGCAGGGAGCCTGCTTCCCTTCCTCTCTCTGCCTGCCTCTCTGTCTACTTGTGGTCTCTGTCTGTCAAATAATTAAATAAAACCTTTAAAAAAAAATACTCCAGTGAGATATCTCTACCTACTCATGGGATGGCTAAAATGGGGAAAAAAAAAAAAAAAAAAACATGGGCCCCAGGAATTGTCGACAAGGGTGTGGAGCAACGGGAACTCTCAGAGCTAACTGGTGTCCGTGCGGGGGATTAACACAACCACGTCAGACAACCGACAGCACCCGCACGGGAGAACCTACACGCGCCCCGAGACCCAGCAATTCTCTTCTCGGTCGATGTTCATTAAGGCGAGCAGCACCTGTGCCCAAGAGACACGAGCGGGAATGTCCCCAGCAGCACTGTTCACCACAACCCCAAACTCTGAGCAATCCCAGTGTCGGTCAGCCGGAGAAATAATGCGTACACCGGGGTACATTCGCACAACGGCATCTCACATAGTTACGAGAACAAATGAACAAGGTGGGTGGGTCTCACACCCAGGGCGGTAAGCCAGACCCCAGAGTGTACAGACTTTGGATTCCACTGACATCAAGTTCAAAGACAAGGACAACCGATTGGTGCCATTCCCAGGGAGGACAGCAGTTAGCCGCGGTAGAGCAGAAGGGCCTGGAAGGGGACCGAGGGACCGCCGGGACGCCGGTCACATTCCCAGTCCTGCTCTGGGGGCCGGCACATAGGTGTGTTTGGCTTGTGGGATTTCACGTCGCGGTGCACACAATCTCGGTATGCATACTGCGTTCAGAATAAAAAGTTTTCTGGGGCGCCTGGGTGGCTCAGTGGGTTAAAGCCTCTACCTTGGGCTCAGGTCCTGATTCCAGGGTCCTGGGATCGATCGAGCCCCGCATCAGGCTCTCTGCTCCGCAGGGACCTTACTTTCTCTCTCTCTCTGCCTGTCTCTCTGCCTATTTGTGATCTCTGTCAAATAAACAAATACAATCTTAAAAAAAAAAAAAAAAAAAGAAAAAAAGAGTTTTCTGATGGACTGAATGCAGGATGGGGAAGAGGCATGGATGGGAGCCTGTCTAGAAAGGGCGAGACTTGAAGGGGCACAAGCCAGTGGGGTCACATGTCCCCTAAGCCTCTGTCACGTTACCAGGCTAGGCCCTGATCAGTATGTATCCTTGCACCTGAGACAGAAAGAAAGACTCACAGACAGACCACACCCAGGAGATAAGAAAGATAATAATATGGCCACCAGGACACGGATTCTACTGTCATCCCCATTTTAGAGATGAGGAAACTGAGCCTCTAGCCCACAGGGTGACTAAGTGGAGAAGTTGGGATTTGAACCCCGGAGTTGTGACCCCTGGGTGCCGGTTTCATTCAGAACCCAGGGCTGGCTGCATGGGGGCAGGCAGAGAGGTGGAGCTGGTAGCCATTCATGGCTGCCCCTTGACACTTGAATTCAAGCAGAGGGACTGAGAAAAAGGTAAATAAGAGACCTAGATCGCGTCTTCCCAGAGATGAACAGACATTACATGTGCAGACGAGACCAACCCTCGGGAAGGGAGATAACATCAGGGGACAAAGACGCCCAAAATCTGAACAGGAGAAGGCAAGACAGACCCAACAAGTCACCCACACCTACAGGACGTCTGTGAGAGAAAGGCACGTGTGTGGCCGCAGTGCAGGACGACAAGGAGCCAGTGACCACTGACCCCAGGAAGCATCGGTGTCCAGAGCGCCACAACGGGGCAGGGGACAGCCCGCGGAGCTCACCACCCATCACCAGGCCCCACGGCCACCCCACTCCCGGCCCAGACAGACCTTGGCCTGAAGGGGTTGGAATCAGACATGGGAAAGCAGAGGGAGCCGTCAAGAAAAGCTCCTTGGACATTGCATTCGAATCGGACCCCAACGCACATAAGGGAAGGGGTTAAGAAGAAAATCCCGGTGGGGGAGCAGAGGGAGCCAAACCAGGTTGGCTGCTTCCCACCCCCACTCCAGCTCAACCAGTAGAGACGGAGTACCTGCTCTGAGCACTGGCTCAAACATTGTAGACAGAGGGTTTACATAATGTTGTGACTTGACCAGTGTAGACAGACAGACTGAATTGTGTGCTGAGTCCAACCCGTATAAACAAACTGCCTGCATGACAAACTGGGCTCAACCAATGTAGACGGATTGCTCTGCATGGCGGGCTCACCCCCGTCAGCTCTGGGAGCCAGGGCCTGATGGATAGGGTCCATGTCCATGGGGGAAGGGTTGGAGAGCCCAGGCACGGGGACCATGCCCAAAGCCACAGAGACTTTTGAGGGCTCTGAACCCTCTACAAAGTCCCGCAGAGAGTGGGGCTGGCCCGGACTGAGTGGAAAGTCTCCGTGCTCCCACCCTAGACGCAGCCAGTGTAGACAGACCCCCTCCACCAGGCACTGGCTCAGCTGGTGTAGACAGAGAGCAAAGTGGAGCTCACTCCACCAGGCAGCAGCCATCACCGAGTCCCTTCTCCGAGCTCATTGCGGCCCCGACAGCCAGAGCGAGCACTGCTTTTTATCAGCGCGGAAACCTGCTCGTAAGCTCCCTCGGCCTCCTCTGGGCCCGGCAGGCGGCTCCACACACAGAAGGACTGCTGTCAGTCTTTGCTGGATGTCGGGCACGCTCCCATCAGGAGCACAGGAAGCAAAGCCCCCCAGTCTCAGGGCTGGAGGGTCTCTGTGCTCACAGACTTGGGCAGATGGGTCCTGTCCAGGGAGATGAGTCAGCCCCCAAGAAGCAGCAGCTTTGAGTGGGGGGAATAACTAGTCTGCCAAGTGTGAGTCAGTCTGGACTAGGGGCTGCTGGCAGAGGGCTCTCCTGTGTCACCTTCCCACTGGTGAGCACCTGGGCACCTGGTCGGTGGTCTATGGTGTTGAGGCAGCCCCCAGGTATCAGGGAGGGACAGTGTGGTGATGCCACCCTCCAGGCAAAGGGTCCCAGTGCTGGAGGAATCAGCTCCCGAAACACCTGGGGCCAGAGGATTCATCTCTACCTCCGAGCATCCTCTCCCTGGCTCTCATCCCTCCTGTCCCCGAGTCTGGCCCAGCTGGGAAGGAGCTGGCTCAGGCCCAGCCAGAGTGAGGACAAGGTGACAGCGACCTGGGCTGTTGCTTGCAGCTCAGCGGCCGCTCGGCTCGGGGCCCACAGCCAGCAGCGTGGGCACCACGGGAAGCGGGGTGACTCATAGAGCCGCTCCCCCCCACCCCAGCTCTGCAAGACAGAGCTAGGGGGCCAAGTGGATTGTGCGGATGACGAGCGGAGCTGCAGACAGCCACAGGGAACTCGCCAACATCCGAGGGAGCTGGGGAGCTGTAAGTCCAGGGCAGAGCCCCCAGCAGAGGGCAGGAGCAGGTCCAGACGGGCTCCCACAGGGAGGAGGGGAGGAAAGAGGGCTGGAGTGACCGGAGGCGAGTCCTTTCCAGTGCCGGCCAGCTGCCAAGGCAGGTACAAGTGGGTGGCAGCAGGTAAAGGACCTACCAGGGCCCCACAAAGCTAAGTGGGTGACACCCAGGCTAGGGCCACCTCTGGCCAGCAGCCTTGCGGGCAATCAGTTCAAAAGGAGAGTGGACACAGAGCAGCTTGTCCTCACTGGAGAGCATGGGGCACTGGACTGTCACTTACTGAGTCTCACTCCCTGCTGGGGGGCAAGGCAGCCGAAGGCCCAAGGGCTTAGAAGAAAGCTAGAAGGTGGGCCATGTGGGCAGGGGCACAGACGCAGCTGCCTGACCCCTGGAGGACAGGACCCGACCAGAGGGGACAGGAGCCTGGAATTCTTGATCTAGGGGTGCAGCTGGGGAGGTGGCCTCAGGGAATCGATAGCTCCCAGTGGCGATTCAGAAGTCGGGGTCCCGACGGCCTTCCCAATCTCCCCATTGACACCAAATCCAACGCCAGAATCCCAGCAGATTCCCATGGGCCTTCTCCTCTTTAGGAGACCCCAGTAATTCCAATATTTCCAGCAGGATTACTGCAGCTCTCTCTTCACTGGGCTCCCTCTTCTGCAGCAGCTGCTGGGGTCAAGGTCTAAGCTTCTCCCTGGCCTTCAAGGCCCTGCATGGCCAGGGCTCTGGCTGTGTCTCCACCTGCATCAACCCCTCCACTCTGCTGGCCACGTGGGCCTTCCCGCACCTCCCTCTCACGCATGTGCACACTCTGCCAGGCAAGCTCTCTCCCTCCCCGTGGCGGCGCCCCTCCTTGCTTCTTAGCTCCAGGTTTGTTCCTTCAGACCTCAGCTGAAGCCTCACCTTTTCCCGGAGGTCCTCCTGACCCTCAGTCCTGGGCAGGCTACTCTACGATGCATCTCTGAATCACCCAGATGTTTCCTTTATCTGCTTGTCACAGTCTAGAAACACACACGTATCGGTTACTTGTTTAGCTATGGCGTCATCTGGCAGAGCGTGAATCAGTGAGTGAAGAATCAGTGATGGGGGCGTGGCTGTCCCCCAGGGGGAGGGGTCTCTCTTAGTTTAGTTTACTTTGGAGCCTGGCCCAGAGACAGACACCTGCTACCTGCTCCACAAGCATTCCCTGATGGCAGAATGGAGGACAGCCCCAACAGGTGGGACGATGGGAAAGTGGGAGAGGGTCCTCCAGCTCCGGGTTTCAACGTTGACAACTCTCGTTTAGTTCAAATAACTGTTGCTCACCAGGGCCACCTCTGATAGCAGCTTGGCAGAGACAGGGAGCCTCGCCCACCCCTACCCCTGCTCCCGCCCCCTGATTTCCCAGAAAGGCATGGCCCACCTTCAAGGAGGGGAGCTGGGATGCTGCGGAGCCCCGGCCCCTTGCCTGCACACACTGTGACTTCCTGGCTTTCCAGATGGAATCAGAGTTACCTTTTGCTGTCTCCCCACCTGGACGCAGGCTCCCCCACTCTGCTGCTGGCCGAGGCTACATTTCAACCAGCAGGTGCCTGCTAGTGCCCCCAGATCACAAATGACAAGTAGTTTTGTGCAGCGTAAAAGTCAACACTTGTTCCCACCACCGATTTGTAAGTCTCATCCTGGGCCACGGTCATTTGCCGACCATGGGATCCCACACCTTCCAGCTGGGAAGAAATGAGATGGCATCTCCCGTGTCCCCTGCCACCTGACTGAAATGCCCTGTCCCCTGCTTGTTTGAACACAGGGGTTCCCTCTGCCTTGGGCCGCCTTTTCCCCGGAGGGAGGGAACACAGCCGCTCTGGAGTCAGACTAGTCCTGGCTCTGACTCCAAAGACAGTGCCAGGGAGTCTGCTGTCCCCATGCTGTCACTGCACAGGATCCCTGCTCCCAGCAAATTTCCTAAGGCTCCAGGACACCATCTCCCAATTTCACACCCAAACAACTACCTTTGATTTTTTTTTTTTTTTTCTCTCTGTCCCACAGCAGGGCCACAATGATCTCACTGGGCCAGCCCTCCATAAATCTCCTGTTTCTAACTCGTTACTTTCTGACTAGCTGAAAGGCCAGGACCCTTGTTTCACATAGTGCTTACTGGCTCTAATGGCCACAGCCATTCATGAAAGTGCTGCCATACCCTTGGTCCACTGTCCTGCCCACCAGCTACCTCCCTGCTCCACATTTTCCCCAAGGAGGCTGTCACACCCACCGGGGAGAATCAGGGAGACACAGCAGGGACAGCTGAGACAGACATCTCCCACTCCAAGTCAGGCTGCCGGCCAGAGAAGGGGGCCCCCGTGCTTTCCACCAGCCCGCACAAGACTCCAGCACCCACGACAGGTGCCTCCAGCCGGATGCATCAGCAAATCACGATAAAAGCTTTCAGCGCCCATGGCTTCGATCAGCAAAACCACAAAAAGCCTATCAGGTCGACGCTGGCACAAACTCTGAGCAAAGAGCAGAGAGGGAGAGGGAGTCTGCCAGGGTGTTTCCAGTCAGGAGACTCTGACTTCCCACCTTTTAAGTGAATCCCAAGCAAATTCTGCAAGGAGCTCACCAGCTCACTTTCCCAATGACCGTACGACCATACGGGGGGGAAAAAAAAAGTCACTACTGAACTTTTCCCAGACTTATTAGCTTACATAAACAGACATTTGAATAAATGTTTAAAAAATGAAATTCCCTTGATACTCTGTAATCAGTAAATGTTCATTATGGAAACACAGCAAATATGCATGAAATTTCCCAAGTGGTATTCTGGCTACAAGATTAAAAAGGCATCTCAAACGGCAGGCTGAGTTACAAAGCCTCTTCCTCCGGTCACAATCTCGCAAAGCTTTGCCAAGCCCAGAAGGTCAGACAAGCCTGCTCCTCTCTCCCAGCCAGAGACAGTGAAAATCAGCCCATGATTCTTTGGCCCGCTCAGGCGTTTTATAAATGAGTCCCTACCTCACCTGATTGATGTCTCTCTATAAATAATTAATCCTTGACCTTGTTTTAAGGAAAGCCTTGACTTTTTAATTTGGGGTCTTTTTAAAAATCAATACCAGGGGAACATAATTCACTCCGGCGGAGTTTGATTCCAAGTAAATAAATAAATAAGCCGCCCTACTGGTATGTCTTGGGGTGAATGGGCTAGGCAGTGAATGGGATGGGGCCTGACTTTGAGGTTCTCTCTGTTCAGATGCTATTACATTGCTGACCGTCCTATGAAACTCAACCTCTTCACAGTCTGCAATTTATTCCTCCTGTGGGTCATTTCACAGAGGCAAGTCTGATGAGCGCTCTGAAATGTGCTTTTACTCTTTCTGGGAAGGCCCCTTGGCCCTGTCCTGCCCTACGTGGTGGGCACCCTGGATTTTAAAAGGGTCTCCTACAGGGAGCAGAAGGTCACCTCTTCCTGCAGCCTGTCTGCATTGCCTTTGGGACAGGAACAGAGGGTGTCCAGGAGAGGCCATAACAGTTGGCAAAGTTTAAAGAGGGTTCTGCCACTCTGTTCCAGAGGCCGCCCTGCTCTAGGGCAGGACTTGAGAAAAGTTCCCCACCCACAGGCAAGGGTCAAGGTGAACTCGGGTGTGAGAGGTTACCCCCCTAAAACGTGGGCTTGGTAGTAAAGCTTGGAAGCATCCCAGAAGTGGGGAAGGGGTCAGTCTGTCCCTTCCTCCTCTGCCACCTTCTCTTCCACCATGCACCACATGCACCCCATGCACCCCACAGGGGCTATGGTCCCTTCACTCAACCACTTTCCGCCCCTGCTCTGCTGCCGGGCCAGACACAAACCGCCCTGCCGCCCATTCTCCCTAGCGTAGTCAGTCCCAGCTGAGCAGGGTCCAACAGGGAGGCGCCCAAGGACCCGAGAGCCACCCGATACCGCGGATAAACACTGGGAACCCCGGGATCTGCCCCTACTTCTCAGTTAGAGCAGCCCCGCAGCGAGTGCTCCCAGCCGAGGGCGTTGTGCGGCTGCCAGGCCAGCCCCGGGTCGGGGTCCCGGGGTCTGGGGACCACATGTAGGGCCAAAGTTAGGGCGGCAAGAGTCCCGCGCCTGGGAAGGGAGAGGGTTCCCCTCCGACTCAAGCGCCAACACCGGCACAACCAAAACCCTCCAACGCACCTTCGCCTGGCGGCGTCGGCCTGTACCGAGGTCAGGGCGGGCGGGCAAAACTGGCAGCTAGCTGCTGGAGTTGCAGCCGCCGCCAGAGCTCGGCTGGGTCCCGCGGCGAAGCAGATCCTTCCCGCGCCCACCGGAGTCGCCCCAGGTTCGGACTCCCGCACTCCCGGACACTCGCACGCGCACACCTTTGCACGATCACTGACGCACACACACTCGCCTCAAGTACAAAACAGGCCGGTGCCCTGGAGAGTCGCGGGGTGGAGACGCGCGCGACGGAGCGCGGGGGGCACCTTCCGCCGCTGGGTGGGAAGCCCAGGCAGCTCCGAACTCCTCCCCAGCCCCTGGGCGCCACCCGCCCCCGAATCCCGGACTGGAGCGCGCGGGAAAGCCCTAGGCGCCTCGGGCGCTCCAGCCTGGCCCTCTCCCCGCGCCAGGCACCCAGACCTGGGAAGAAGAACAGAGCGTCCGCGGGGACCGAGGGAGCCCGAGGGCTGCAGTACACAGACGCGCGGCGGCAAGTGAAAGCCATGGAGCAAAAGTCTAATTAAAGTTCCCGCTACTGGAGCGGGTCCCCGAAGCGCGGCCGGACCGGAACCCCGCGCGCCCTATCTCCGCCCGCGGCTTCGGACGCTTAACCGTGCAGCTTCTCGGCGCCGGGACGCAGTGCAGTCGCGGGTCCTCCCGGGACCCTTCGGGGCGCCCTTCCCGGCCGGGAGCTGCACAGGGTGGGAAAGGGCTGGGGCGGGGGCGCAGCGCACTTACCTGGCGCAGCCGGCGCTCGCGGGGTCGCGGGCGCCTCCAGCCCAGGCTCGGTCCTCCACGGCGAATCCTCCGCTCCCGGGCTCCGGGCTGCAGGGAGGACCTCCGCCCCAGCTTGGGCCCGGGGCCTCCTCCCGCTCCGAGCTGAGCCCGGTGCGGTGGGTGAGGCGAGCGGCGCGGGCCGGCGGCCAGAGCGCGCAGGAGAGGGAGGGGGAGAGGGTGCGGTGGCGTGTTCTTCCTCGGCCCCCGGCGCGGGTCCGTTCCCTGCCTCCCACCTCCCGGCCCCCACCGCCGGCCTCTCCTCTCTGCACAGAACCGCCAGATCCCGCTAGCGCGCCGGGAAGGCTCCCAGCGAAGTGCGAGCGGAGCCTCCGGCAAGCTGGAAATAACGCCACGCCCGCCCGGCGCCCCGCCCCCGGCCTGGGCCCCGCCCCGCGGTGGCGGTGGCGGCGGGGGCCGGGCCGGGAGGGGATCACTCCTGCGATCCGCGGGTCCCTCCCAGGAGCTCGCGGGCGCCGCGCCCACGCGCGCTCTGCGGCTCCCGCGGCTGGCCCCACTGGCCGCGCGCTTCGAGGGAGCCTCCGCTGGGCGCGGTCCAACCGCCGCGAGGGTGGGGGCGGTGGTATGGGGGGCCGCGCCCTTCTCCCGGGATCCCTGAGAGCCGGCTTCGGGGCTGCCACTTGGCTCCAGAGCGCGGCCAGAGTGCTGCCACTGCCTTGGTGGGTCGCACGCCGGCGCCGACCTGGGAAAATGACTAGGCGTCACCGGAGCTGGCGGTGACCACCGCTGGGCAGCGGCGCGCGCTCGGAACCGGCCGCTGCGGGGGCGCGGGGCTGGTGAAACGCTGAGGATCGGGCCCCTAGCAGCGTTCTGAGGGGATCCCTGGGCTACAGCCTCAGTGAAATTTGGTCAAGGTCTTGGGCGGCCTTGGTCCCAGGTGTCTGCACCCATCCCCAAATTCCTGGGGCTTCGGATTCTGCTGAAAGGACCCATGATCCAGGCTCTTCCTTGAGGGCTACCCCCTTGAAGTGCTTGTTGAGTCAGGTGCTGAGATTTGGGGGCTGGGGCGGGGTTCGTGAACCCGGTGACCCTGGGTCAGCCAGCTCCTCCCTATACACACCCTCTACAACACGGGAGAAAGGGGCAGAGGCACAGTCACGGAGCACCAGGACGGAGCCCGGATGGGAAGGGGGGAGAGGGACCTCTGACTCCAGTCCTGTTTTTCCTGAAAAGAGGCAGCCCCCACCTGCAGGGGGCAAGCAGGTGCCGGGAAGGAAGGCGGGCTGGCTTCTCCCAGGAACCTGAAGAAGCTGTAAATAAATCACTTCTTAATCTTGTTGGGACCCCAGTATTTTCAAAAACCTGCCCAGAAAGCTTTAGGAAAATAAAGGATGTTCACCCACCTCTCATTTTATCTACCGTTTGGTTTGGCTTGATCACTCCTCCCTGCTGAGTGTGCAATGGAGCTGGGGAGTGAGGTGGACTCATGGCCTTTGATTGATCAGAGAGGGAAGGGCCTGGGGCAGCCCTAGCCGGGTGCAGAGCTGCTCCTGGAGAAGGCCAGGGAGCCCCCAGCAGTAGAGCTGCAGAAGGCCTAGGAGGCAACCAGCCTAGGAGGCCCCAGGTGAGCTCAGCACATTCAGAGAGAGAACACCGAAGGTGAGAAGACAAAGTTTAGCAGACCAGCACTACCATAATCTTCCTTAATTCTTGCAACAACATAGTAGACACCATCATATCCACTTTCCAGTTCAGGAAACCAAGGTACAAGGATGCCACTGGGTTTCCGAAGGCCATACATCCAGAGGGTGGCAGAGCCAGGGCTGAGCTGCTGATTCCAAAGTGGAGTGGGTTCAGTGGGCTTCCCTCTCCAAGATTCCGAGTTCAGAGACTGTTCCAGACCCAGGGTGCTAGGCCTAGCTGTGTTCCACTGGCTCTGTGTTACCTGAGTTTGCATATGAGGGTTATATATGGGCTGAAACTGCACTGCTCCTCCTCATTCAGGTGCAGATTGGAGGGACAGAATATCAGGGACAAGGATGCAAGGGTCAGGAGGGACAGGGCAGAGGCATCTTTATCCAGCCCATGACCACAAGCTATCAGAGCAGAACAGGAAGAAAGATGATACACAGGGGCACGTAGGTGGCTCAGTGATTTAAGCCTCTGCCTTCAACTCAGGTCATGATCCCAGGGTCCTGGGATCGAGCCCCGAATTGGGCTCTCTGCTCAGCAGGGAGCCTGCTTCCCCCTCTCTCTGCCTACTCGTGATCTGTCAAATAAATAAATCTTTAAAAAAGAAAGAAAGAAAGATGGTGAACAAAGGCGATGTTGGGGGGTTTAGGTGAGCAGAAAGCTCCTTGCCTGATGAGCCCAGAGAGCACTGACCCTCTAACCCCTCTTGCCCCCATACCTCCAGTCATCTCTCACCACCCAGAGGCCTGGCCACTAACTGGGTGGGCACCTGCCAAAGAAAGCTGATGGTCCAGGGAACCTTTTCAGTAGCAGGCACACTCCTGCGGGAGAATACACACACACACACACACACACACACACACACACACACTCAGCAGGCAGCTGGGAGGGAATGGGGAGAGGAGTTTCCATCCCCTAAGCCCAGCCTTACAGCCAGAAGGAGGCTCTGAATCACAAGTCCACTGGATGAGTCCACACCAGCCCTACTTCCACGGGACGACTCTACACAGGCTTTATGAAAACCAAGTTAGCCGCAAGTGGGCCCGGTCAGGCCCTCCCCAGAACCCCGCGCATCTGTGTGCAGTGATCCTCCCGGGAAGGACGGTTTTTCCATTAGCGTTTCCAACTGTACTTATTAGCACTTATTTGCATCTAATATTCAGGCAGACATTGCTAGGCATCAACAATGCTGCATTCCTCTGACATAGACGAGATTTCCAATCTTTCACTCAGACTTCCTTCTGGTTTGGAGAGGCCCTCAGGGAAATCCCCAAAGCGGGCTCAAGGCCCCTGGCACCAACCTGCACTGTGTTTTCCTTGTCGGGATTTGCCAAGGGCTGCGTGCCCTTTTTTGAAAGTCAGGCTCGGCCTCTGCAGCAAGAGAGGCGGAGAAACGCTGCAAATTCCCGGCATGAAGCCCCGTGTGCTCGCTTGCAGTTTTTGTTATGTGTGTCTCCGCGGAAAGATGAGTGGCAAACTTCTCCCTTTGCATCCCAACGAAGGTAAAAAGACATTTGCATTAGATCACCCTAGGAGTCTACAACCCAAGCCCCGAAAGAGGTCAGGGAGAGGTCCAGAAGCCACTCTATTTGCTGCCAAAGAGGCGGGAAGAGGGGACCCGGGCCAGGTATGGCCTACGGTGACAGGCAAATCCCCCCTTCCCTAGGCTGGCAGGCAAACCACCCCGCCCCACCCCCACGCTCCCTGGACTCTGGGCCCCCAGGGTATCTGCTGGAGTGCAGATTCTCCCTCCCTCCCTTTGAGTGGGGAGCTGAAAGCAACACAATGGGGAAGCACCTTGTATTTCAAGAAGGGCCCATAAGCCCATGACAAGACTGTGTCCTGAGTCTTCAACTTTCCATTCTGTGAGAACCAGAGTACCTTTCTGGGGAAGGGAGGGGAGCATCTGGAGTGGCAGGTCCGGGAACACCGTCTGGATGGGAGCCCCTTCTCCAGGAACATAGCTGCCTTCCCCAGCTGCCTCTGCCATGGCCTGGGTGTGGGAGCGGGGCCAAGACTTTCCTCCCCATTGAACAGTAAGGGGGGGTGTAGACCAGGCTCTTGAGACCCCTCCAGGCTTGTGCTGTAAAGCCACAATTTCTAAAAATTCCTCCCCTGGAAAGGAGGCCCAGAGAGGTTCCCTTGACTACCCGGGACCATATTGGATGAATGTCCCTTCCCTGCCCCTGTTCCTCCATTCCCTGTGACCCTTTTCATTTTCTGTCACCCCTGGGTTTTGAAGAAGCTGGAGGGAATGGGTCTCTTTGTTCCCTGCTTTGTTGAGTCACCTGCAAATTTCCTGTTGTCAGCGTGTCTAGGGAAAAGACCTTTACACCAGCAGTGCCACTGGGCTCCTCAACCCCGCATCCTCCATGCCTGTTACAAATTCTGAAATTCCACCATCATAAAAATAATTCCTTGTGAAGAGTAGGTTTCTGAAGCAGGCTAAGGTGACACCAGTGTCCATCCTTAGCACGAACGACAATTGATAAACAGATAGGGGTTCCTGAGTAGCACGGAATAACAATGTGGCTAACTTGAGAAAAAAAGGAGGACTCCTGGAAAGGACACTGGAGGGGTTTCACAGAGTGGGGATGGGGAGCAGAGAATCCAGGAGGGAAGACAGCAGCTCCCTGGGGGTGAGGGTGGGGGTCGAGGACCTCTGGGGTCTGCAGGAAAGGCTGCCCTCCTCCCTGGATCTAAGATGAGCCGATCTGCAGACATGCCTCTGTTGACCCCAGAGCCCAAGAGGGAGCCAGGCCCAAGTCCAAGTCCAGCCCATCCATGCAGACTGGGCTCAGAGCCAACCTGGCTTCGTTCTTGAGGTCTTGCCAAGCTCAAGTTCATTTTGGTGCTTCTTAATTAAAAAACAAAACCAAACACAAAACCAAACACAAACAAAACACCACTGGGCTGGGCTGCTGCAGATTGTTCCTTCAGTCCCCACAAGATCTCGAGCCCGGCCCTCCTCGGTCGGCCTGCCCAGGCGATGGGAGAGGACACTCAGGTGGCGGGGTTCACTGCGGGGGTGGGGGGTGGGGTTCTGTAGGATCAGGTAAGCCCTGGGCATAAGCAATGGAGATTTTTCTTTTTTATTTGGGGGGAAAGAATTTAAAATTCTGGAATATTTTTATATCACAATTCAATAAATGCTCTTTCCTTTGGTCGAAACTAACTCAGCATTCACGTCACGCAGGACGGGGCTGAAGTTGACTTTTTCACTGTCAGTCAAAGAAGGGGGAATAGGCTAGCTGGGGGCAGTCTTCTCTGCCTCAGGTGGTAAAGGGTTTGACTTCTCTTGCTTAGGCAGATTGGCACAACTCAGCCAGCTGTCAGGAGGCTGTTGGTCGCTCCCCCCCAGAGCATAGTAGATCTGGGTCTCTGAGCCCCGACCAGTGCTCTGTGGGGTCTGAAAAGTGGGGGGAGGGGTCCTTTCAGGGCAAGATTTTCTTCAGCCCGGAGCGCATTTCTAGAACTCCTCCACCCTGACCAAGGGTTGTAAATCCACTCTTATCTTGCCATCCCCTGGCAGGGGAAAGTGGGGCTTAAGTTGTCTTTTGAGTTCCTCAGCTAGCTAAAAGCATGTTTTTAAATGCGAATGTGAATGCTATTGTACCTCTAATGCTTGGTATTAAGAATTGGGTTTGATGATTTTGAAAGGAAAGAAGGGATTGTTTTGAATAGGAACACTCTAGAAACATTCATCAGATGCCCCCAGGAGCATGCCAGCGGGGGAGGATGTGCACCCTGGGACTTCCCCCGATTCAGGAGGTTTACAGTCAGAGGAGTGCCGAGATGTGACAAGGAGACGGAGGTCATGCATGGGGCAATTTCACAACCAGGTTGGGGGCCTCATGCTGGAGGAGCCACAGGTCGGTGTCCTCGGAGTCGGAATGCCAAGGAGCCACTCGGGTGGGTCCCAGTCATTGTTTGCCCCAAGGACGGACACTTTAAAAATCTCCCCAAAGCCTTCGGTTATTCTCAAGAGTTGCTCAGACCCTTTTAGGACAGGCGAGTTGCGCCCCAATCCATGTGGGCGGCCTGAGTAGAGATGGAAATGCAGCGACAGGTACTACCCTGCGTCTCCAGGCGGTCCTGAGCAAGTGGTATTTTCACACTGTGCCGGGAGCCCACACAACGCCTGGCAGCAGGAATCTCTCCACCGGGACTGAAAACAAAAGCCTGTTGGAGGATGCTTCCAAGGAGACGAGACCAGGAGGAGCCCATCAATCAGGCAGCCTGTCCCTCTGTGGGACACACAAGGGCACCAGCTCAGGAATGCCTCTCCCCCTCCAGCACCTGAGCTGCCCGCTCCTCTGTGGGGAGACATCGCTGTGCGGTCATCCTTAGAGGAGAGCGCCCAGACCCTTGTCTTGCAGGTACCCTCAGAGGGAGAAAGTGGAAAAGCCAGAGAGGGTTTGGTTCTGCAGACACTCCAGGGGTTCTCCAAACTGCACACTGGTAATGCCAAAACGTCCTGTTGGTGTCTCCTATTCCATGGTCAAGGGGTCACTAAAAGCCAGCCAGCCACCCAGGAAACCATCCTCCCAAACCCTGCTGAGCCATCCCCTCAGTGCCAAGAAGGCGCCAAGGTCACCAGGCTTTGGAAGCAGTTGTCCTGACCCGTGGCAGGTTTGTGGGGGCAAGGGACATCTCCAGCTTCCTCAGGATTCCCAGACACAGGAGTGATCTGAGGGGACAGAGTTGGACACCTGGAAGAATGGAACCCTGTCTGTGAAAATAGCAGGCAGTGCAGCAGACACCGAGATAAACCCCTGCCACTTCATCGCTGAGTTCTCCAAGAGCCTGGGAAACTTCATCCTGTAGGCAGAGCCTGAGATGCTCTGGGGTTCAGAACACTGCCCGGTGGCGTCCTGTCGGTAGCTATGGAAACACTGAGCCACTGCCTCCCTGTTGGCTTTCGTGCTGGAGACATCTTGCTGTCAATGGTGTTTAAAGTTAGGTTCTAAAAAAAAAAAAAAAAAAGAACACAAGACAACCCAAATCTCCTCTTTTGACACCACCCGAAGGGCCTTGTGGCATGAAGGCAGCCCTGCAGGTCCCAGCAAGGAGCCTGTCACACTCTGTTCCCCGTCCCTGTCCTCAGACAGAGCTTCCTGTCTGCTTGCTCTCCGAAGTGAGGGCTGGGGCTCAAATGAGTCCTCCCTCTGTGCCTGTTCCAGGCTCTGTGCCTTGTCCCAGGATTCGGCGGGGGGCGGGCAGGCCCCCCCCACCCCCGCTCTGTCCTGGTTAGAGGTGGAGGCAGGCTCCATGGTGAAGCCCCAGCCTCTTTCAGGTGTCTGGAATGACCCACCTTTAGGCAGAGAGGGCCCAGCAAAGGCTTTGCTGAGGGACTGCTCAGACCAGGATGAAGGGAGGCAATGGAGAGAACAGCTCACACTGAAGGAATAAGGCAGACGGACAGACAGACTAGAACGCAAGGCAGATTATGGTGGAGCTGTGAGAGAGGGGTCCAAGTGGTCTTCCCTGGGGCATCAGGGAGGGCTTCACAGAAGAGGTGACATATGACCTGACCTATCTTACTTGTCCTGTCCTCATTCATAAGACTTCCAGCCACGAAGGACCACGGATGGTAATTCCGTATATACTCGGTTAAACACAAAGGATATTCTGGTACCTACAGATAAAGGACTCTCATGTTCATGCCCAGAAAAAGGATAGACTCAACACGTAGAAAACGGGGTTGCTGAATTTGGGAAAACAAACCTAGCATTCAAGAAAGACAGTGTCTAGGGGAAGCAGCTAATCAACCGGGGCCCTGTGAGGGAATAGAAGGGTGTGTAGACAGAAAAGACAAACGTTTCATTTGTGTAGAATAAAATCGTGTCTCACTAAAGACTATGAAAAATATGAAGCCAACATCATTCCATTTTTGTTTTGTTTTTAAATATTTTATTTATTTATTTGACAGACAGAGATCACAAGTAGGCAGAGAGAGAGAGGTAGAAGAAGGGAAGCAGGCTCCCTGCTGAGCAGAGAGCCTGATGCGGGTTTGATCCCAGACCCTGGGATCATGACCTGAGCTGAAGGCAGAGGCTTTAACCCACGGAGCTACCCAGGCGCCCCTCCATTTTTTAAAATCATCAGCAGGTTATACTACAAGAGAGGTGTTTGAAACAGGCAAGGCTCCTGGAACATAGCTTTGCATCCATCTTGGGCTGTGTTCGCCCCAAAGCAGACCCAAGACAAGCTTATCCAGGTGCAGGGAGTTCATTTCAGAATGATCTCAGGCAGCACAAAGCAAGCCCGTGGGTGGTACCAGGAAAAGCTCTAGAAAGAGAAAAGGAGAGATGGAGAAGTTCAAGAGATGGAGAAGTGGGAACTGTCTCCCGGGTTGAACTCAGATGCAGTGAGAAGATCAACAGGGACTGCTACAATGTCATGATCAGCCCATAACACTCCACCCAAATCGCCAAGGTCACCAGGCTTTGGAAGCAGATGACTTTGGAAGCAGATGTTTATGTAGTTTTTCTCTTCTGGTCTGCTTGTGATATACCATGCTTCAGTTATTAAAAGTTCTTCCTGGGGCACTTTTCAGAAGACGGTGGCAGTGTTAGTGGTATAATTTTGAATATTCTTGAATCCCCTAAAATGGAACAGCCCAACTAGATAGGAAGACCAAACAGTGGGGAACGGTCACAATAAAAAGAGTGGGTAATGTATCCTTCCCAAACATCAAAATAGTGGCAAAGGGAAGAAATAGGGTGCCTGTCATGCCCGGGAACAGAAGCACCCCAAAATAGCCAATAGATGTTCACCGGAAAACACCAGACTGCAGTTTTGGAACGGTAGCTAAAACTGGGAGGCATTTTGCCCACTGCTACAGTGTGTAAGTGCGAAGGTCATTAGGTAAGTACATTTAGGATGGAGAGCCTAGCCCCTGGGAACTCCTGAGACTGACCAGCCAGGTTTCCTCCCCAGACAGGGGCCCCACACCGAGCAGAAACTACTGAGAGAAGGATCAACATTGAACAGAGCAGGAATAGAGAGGAAGCAAACAGAAGATCTAGATGAAAGAGGGAGGCATACCTTTTAACTGCATGAAACGAAACAGGGAGCTTTGTGAAGTCAGAATGCTGGAAGTTGGAAAAGCTATCTCGAACGAACCTCCTTTTAAAAGCTCAGAAAAATTAATTTCACCTTTACAAAAATGAGCAGCAGAAAGGGATCAAGGTCAGATCCCACACAAAGTTGTTCTAAGAAAAAAGAAAATAAGCAGTAGAATGCTGTCTCTACAGACAATGAAAAGCACACCAGAGAGACAGGCCTACCAAACGAGTAAAGACCTATAATGTACTATTCCAAAAAAAAAAAGAGAAAATAAATTAAGAAAATGATATATGAACAAACAGCATAAATCAGAAATAGAAAAGCTCAGAAGTGAAATGACAAACTGAAGAAAGAGTTGCGTCTAAAAGACATCATTTTGAGACAGGAAATTGGAAAAAATACAAAGATGGGTAAACATGATGGAGAATGCCTTAGAAGAAGGAGAGGGTGGGAAAACATGGAAATTTCTAGAGATCAAAAATAAATGAGCACAGGGCGCCTAGGTGGCTCAGAGGGTTAAGCCTCTGCCTTCAGCTCAGGTCATGATCTCAGGGTCCTGGGATCGAGCCCCGAATTGGGCTCTCTGCTCAGCAGGGAGCCTGCTTCCCCTTCTCTCTCTGCCTGCCTCTCTGCCTACTTGTGATCTTTTTCTGTGTCAAATAAATAAATAAAATTAAAAAAAAAAAAAGAAAAAGAAAGAAATGAGCACAATACAAAGAATTTAAGAAAAAGTGACCTGTCCTGAAGCTATGTCGCCCTCGGCCCACAAGGACGACAATGAGCCTGGTATGGTGTTAATGCTTCATTTCCCTTTATTTAATCAACTTCCTTAGCTTATATACAGCAGGTTGACCAATAAGGGGCCAAGCAATGGGGAAAGCCAATGAGAGTCCTGTTACTATGCTGATTAAATTTGATACAGCCAATAACTATGTCCTCCTTTAGGCGAGCTTCACCAGAAAGCGTATTTTGCTAGCAGTGAGCCAAGCACCTTCTTGTAATGGCTGGGACTTTCCCGGCCGGAGGCAGTCCCCGACAAAGCTAGGTAAAGACCATCCAACACACAGAGAATAGGAGTTCCCAAAGGGAAAAAAAAAATGAAATCGGGGAACAGAGCAAATACCAAAAGCTGTATTTCAAGAGAATCTCTCAGCAATAAGGAAGGGCTGAGATTACATAATGAAAGTTCACACCACATTCCTGAAAATATTGACCCAGAGTAACCAAAACCAAGGCATAATTTTAGTTTAATATGAAGGTTTAGAGAAAAAGAAAAACCCTTGAGTACCTAAGCGAAAATAGCACAAGATTCAGAAAATGGGATTATCTTCAACTTCTTGATGGCAACACGTGCCAGGGGCAAGTAGAGTACTCTATTTAAGATACTCAAGGAAATGGAATGTGAACCAGGGATCTTACATCCTGGGAAACTGACTGTCAAGTGTAGAGGGTACAAATTCACACCAACGTGCACAAATTCAGGAAATATGGACCCCATGAGAACCTCCTGAGGAATCCACTAGAAAATGAGCCTCAGAGACCCAAGGTGACCAGAGGGATATCGCCATAAGGAGGTGAATATGAAATATAAATTGTCTATAGAATTAAGAAGAAATGAGGATTAGGGGCACCTGGGTGGCTCAGTCATTAAGCATCTATCTATCTGCCTTTGGCTCAGGTCACAATCCCTGCATCAGGCTCCCTGCTCAGCAGGGGGCCTGCTTCTCCCTCTCCCACTCCCCCTACTTGTGTTCCCTCTCTCGCTGACTCTCTCTGTGTCAAATAAATGAATAAAACCTTAAAAAAAAGAATAAATGAGGATTAAAGAGGAAAGAGTAGAATATATGATGGCTAGATGTCTGATGGTATATAGTTACATGACAGCTATCTATAAAGAGGAGGGATAAGGGAAGGAGGTAGCACAGGGAAAAATGTTACCTGTTTTCAATGATGATGTTGATTGAGGAAGCATTAATGTTTTGCATGGAAGCTGTTGTGGGTGTGACAGAGTAAGGTAAGAGCCATTGCTGGGTATGCTGATTTGTCATCACCTGTGCTATGAGTCTGGGGTGAGAAAAAGGAATTCAGGTATAAAAAAGAAGATTTTAGGTG